>NC_054500.1:13882586-14209233 GCF_017639515.1 Carcharodon carcharias
AGTCAGCACCTTCAGGAAACTCTGTCACCCCCAATGAGTTGTCAGCAGTCAGCACATCCCTGAACGGACTCTCACCGTGAGAGTCAGGACCTTCAGGATCTGTCACCCAGTGAGAGTCAGCACCTTCAGGAACTGTCCCTCAGTGAGAGTCAGCACCTTCAGGAACTGTACCCCAATGAGTGTCAGCACCTTCAGGAACTGTCCCTCAGTGAGAGTCAGCACCTTCAGGACCTGTCCCTCAGTGAGAGTAAGCACCTTCAGTTCCTGTCCCTCAGTGAGAGTCAGCACGTTCAGGACCTGTCCCTCAGTGAGAGTCAGCACCTTCAGGAACTGTCCCTCAGTGAGAGTCAGCACCTTCAGGAACTGTCCCTCAGTGAGAGTCAGCACCTTAGGAACTGGACCCCAATGAGAGTCAGCACCTTCAGGAACTTTACCCAATGAGTGTCTGCACCTTCCGGAACTGACCCTCAGTGAGAGTCAGCACCTTCAGGAACTGTATCCCAATGAGAGTCAGCAACTTCGGGAAATGTACCCCAATGAGAGTCAGCACCTTCCGGAACTGACCCTCAGTGAGAGTCAGCACCTTCAGGATCTGTCACCCAGTGAGAGTCAGCACCTTCTGGAACTGTCCATCAGTGAGGGTCAGCACCTTCAGTAACTGTACGCCAATGAGTGTCAGCACCTTCAGGAACTGTACCCCAATGAGAGTCAGCACCTTCCTGAACTGATCCTCAGTGAGAGTCAGGACCTTCAGGATCTGTCACCCAGTGAGAGTCAGCACCTTCCGGAACTGTCCCTCAGTGAGAGTCAGCACCTTCAGGAACTGTACCCAAATGATTGTCAGCACCTTCAGGAACTGTCCCTCAGTGAGAGTCAGCACCTTCAGGAACTGTCCCTCAGTGAGAGTAAGCACCTTCAGTTCCTGTCCCTCAGTGAGAGTCAGCACGTTCAGGACCTGTCCCTCAGTGAGAGTCAGCACCTTCAGGAACTGTCCCTCAGTGAGAGTCAGCACCTTCAGGAACTGTCCCTCAGTGAGAGTCAGCACCTTCAGGAACTGGACCCCAATGAGAGTCAGCACCTTCAGGAACTGTACCCAATGAGTGTCTGCACCTTCCGGAACTGACCCTCAGTGAGAGTCAGCACCTTCAGGAACTGTATCCCAATGAGAGTCAGCAACTTCGGGAACTGTACCCCAATGAGAGTCAGCACCTTCCGGAACTGACCCTCAGTGAAAGACAGCACCTTCAGGATCTGTCACCCAGTGAGAGTCAGCACCTTCTGGAACTGTCCATCAGTGAGGGTCAGCACCTTCAGTAACTGTACGCCAATGAGTGTCAGCACCTTCAGGAACTGTCCCTCCGTGAGAGTCAGCACCTTCAGGACCTTTCCCTCAGTGAGAGCACCTTCAGGACCTGTCCCTCAGTGAGAGTCAGCACCTTCAGGTACTGTCACCCAGTGAGAGTCAGCACCTTCAGGAACAGTCTCCCAGTGAGAGTCAGCACCTTCAGGAACTGTCTCCCAGTGAAAGTCAGCACCTTCAGCAACTGTACCCCAGTGAGTGTCAGCACCTTCAGGAACTGTACTTCAGTGAGAGTCAGCACCTTAAGGAACTGTCCCCCAGTGCGAGTCAGAACTTTGCGGAACTGTCCCCCAGTCAGAGTCAGGGTGGTCAGCAACTGTACCCCAGTCAGAGTCAGGGTGTTCAGGAACTGTGCCCCAGTGAGAGTGAGCACCTTCAGGAGCTCTACCCCAATGAGTGTCAGCACCGTCCAGAACTGTGCCTCGGTGAGAGTCAGCATCTTCAGGAACTGTCCCTCAGTGAGAGTCAGCACCTTCAGGAACTGTACCCAATGAGTCTCAGCACCTTCCGGAACTGACCCTCAGTGAGAGTCAGCACCTTCAGGAACTGTATCCCAATGAGAGTCAGCACCTTCAGGAACTGTACCCCAATGAGAGTCAGCACCTTCCTGAACTGATCCTCAGTGAGTGTCAGGACCTTCAGGATCTGTCACCCAGTGAGAGTCAGCACCTTCAGGAACTGTCACTCAGTGAGAGTCAGCACCTTCAGGAACTGTACCCCAATGAGTGTCAGCACCTTCAGGAACTGTCCCTCAGTGAGAGTCAGCACCTTCAGGACCTGTCCCTCAGTGAGAGTAAGCACCTTCAGTTCCTGTCCCTCAGTGAGAGTCAGCACGTTCAGGACCTGTCCCTCAGTGAGAGTAAGCACCTTCAGGAACTGTCCCTCAGTGAGAGTCAGCACCTTCAGGAACTGTCCCTCAGTGAGAGTAAGCACCTTCAGGAACTGTACCCCAATGAGAGTCAGCAACTTCGGGAACTGTACCCCAATGAGAGTCAGAACCTTCAAGAACTGTACCCCAATGAGAGTCAGCACCTTCCGGAACTTACCCTCAGTGAGAGTCAGCACCTTCAGGATCTGTCACCCATTGAGAGTCAGCACCTTCTGGAACTGTCCATCAGTGAGGGTCAGCACCTTCCGGAACTGTAACCCAATGAGTGTCAGTACCTTCAGGAACTGTCCCTCAGTGAGAGTCAGCACCTTCAGGAACTGTCCCTCAGTGAGAGTCAGCACCTTCAGGAACTGTCCCTCAGTGAGAGTCAGCACCTTCAGGAACTGGACCCCAATGAGAGTCAGCACCTTCAGGAACTGTACCCAATGAGTGTCTGCACCTTCCGGAACTGACCCTCAGTGAGAGTCAGCACCTTCAGGAACTGTATCCCAATGAGAGTCAGCAACTTCGGGAACTGTACCCCAATGAGAGTCAGAACCTTCAAGAACTGTACCCCAATGAGAGTCAGCACCTTCCGGAACTTACCCTCAGTGAGAGTCAGCACCTTCAGGATCTGTCACCCATTGAGAGTCAGCACCTTCTGGAACTGTCCATCAGTGAGGGTCAGCACCTTCCGGAACTGTAACCCAATGAGTGTCAGTACCTTCAGGAACTGTCCCTCAGTGAGAGTCAGCACCTTCAGGACCTGTCCCTCAGTGAGAGTCAGCACCTTCAGGAACTGTCACCCAGTGAGAGTCAGCACTTTCAGGAACTGTCTCCCAGTGAAAGTCAGCACCTTCAGTAACTGTACCCCTGTGAGAATCAGCACCTTCAGGAACTGTCCCTCAGTGAGAGTCTGCACCTTCAGGAACTGTACCCCAGTGAGAGTCAGCACTTTCAGAAACTGTCACCCAGTGACATTGAGCAACTTCAGGAACTGTACCCCAATGAGTGTCAGCACTTTCCAGAACTGTCCCTCAGTGAGAGCCAGCACCTTCAGGAACAGTCCTTCAATGAGAGTCAGCACCTTCAGGAACTGTCCCTCAGTGAGAGACAGCACCTTCAGGAACTGTCCCTCAGTGAGAGTCAGCACCTTCAGGAACTGTACCCAATGAGTCTCAGCACCTTCTGGAACTGAACCTCAGTGAGAGTCAGCACCTTCAGGAACTGTATCCCAATGAGAGTCAGCACCTTCAGGAACTGTACCCCAATGAGTGTCAGCACCTTCCTGAACTGATCCTCAGTGAGAGTCAGGACCTTCAGGATCTGTCACCCAGTGAGAGTCAGCATCTTCAGGAACTGTCCCTCAGTGAGAGTCAGCACCTTCAGGAACTGTACCCCAATGAGTGTCAGCACCTTCAGGAACTGTCCCTCAGTGAGAGTCAGCACCTTCAGGACCTGTCCCTCAGTGAGAGTAAGCACCTTCAGTTCCTGTCCCTCAGTGAGAGTCAGCACGTTCAGGACCTGTCCCTCAGTGAGAGTCAGCACCTTCAGGAACTGTCCCTCAGTGAGAGTCAGCACCTTCAGGAACTGTCCCTCAGTGAGAGTCAGCACCTTAGGAACTGGACCCCAATGAGAGTCAGCACCTTCAGGAACTTTACCCAATGAGTGTCTGCACCTTCCGGAACTGACCCTCAGTGAGAGTCAGCACCTTCAGGAACTGTATCCCAATGAGAGTCAGCAACTTCGGGAAATGTACCCCAATGAGAGTCAGCACCTTCCGGAACTGACCCTCAGTGAGAGTCAGCAACTTCAGGATCTGTCACCCAGTGAGAGTCAGCACCTTCTGGAACTGTCCATCAGTGAGGGTCAGCACCTTCAGTAACTGTACGCCAATGAGTGTCAGCACCTTCAGGAACTGTACCCCAATGAGAGTCAGCACATTCCTGAACTGATCCTCAGTGAGAGTCAGGACCTTCAGGATCTGTCACCCAGTGAGAGTCAGCACCTTCCGGAACTGTCCCTCAGTGAGAGTCAGCACCTTCAGGAACTGTACCCAAATGATTGTCAGCACCTTCAGGAACTGTCCCTCAGTGAGAGTCAGCACCTTCAGGAACTGTCCCTCAGTGAGAGTAAGCACCTTCAGTTCCTGTCCCTCAGTGAGAGTCAGCACGTTCAGGACCTGTCCCTCAGTGAGAGTCAGCACCTTCAGGAACTGTCCCTCAGTGAGAGTCAGCACCTTCAGGAACTGTCCCTCAGTGAGAGTCAGCACCTTCAGGAACTGGACCCCAATGAGAGTCAGCACCTTCAGGAACTGTACCCAATGAGTGTCTGCACCTTCCGGAACTGACCCTCAGTGAGAGTCAGCACCTTCAGGAACTGTATCCCAATGAGAGTCAGCAACTTCGGGAACTGTACCCCAATGAGAGTCAGCACCTTCCGGAACTGACCCTCAGTGAAAGACAGCACCTTCAGGATCTGTCACCCAGTGAGAGTCAGCACCTTCTGGAACTGTCCATCAGTGAGGGTCAGCACCTTCAGTAACTGTACGCCAATGAGTGTCAGCACCTTCAGGAACTGTCCCTCAGTGAGAGTCAGCACCTTCAGGACCTTGCCCTCAGTGAGAGCACCTTCAGGACCTGTCCCTCAGTGAGAGTCAGCACCTTCAGGTACTGTCACCCAGTGAGAGTCAGCACCTTCAGGAACAGTCTCCCAGTGAGAGTCAGCACCTTCAGGAACTGTCTCCCAGTGAAAGTCAGCACCTTCAGCAACTGTACCCCAGTGAGTGTCAGCACCTTCAGGAACTGTACTTCAGTGAGAGTCAGCACCTTAAGGAACTGTCCCCCAGTGCGAGTCAGAACTTTGCGGAACTGTCCCCCAGTCAGAGTCAGGGTGGTCAGCAACTGTACCCCAGTCAGAGTCAGGGTGTTCAGGAACTGTGCCCCAGTGAGAGTGAGCACCTTCAGGAGCTCTACCCCAATGAGTGTCAGCACCGTCCAGAACTGTGCCTCAGTGAGAGTCGGCATCTTCAGGAACTGTCCCTCAGTGAGAGTCAGCACCTTCAGGAACTGTACCCAATGAGTCTCAGCACCTTCCGGAACTGACCCTCAGTGAGAGTCAGCACCTTCAGGAACTGTATCCCAATGAGAGTCAGCACCTTCAGGAACTGTACCCCAGTGAGAGTCAGCACCTTCCTGAACTGATCCTCAGTGAATGTCAGGACCTTCAGGATCTGTCACCCAGTGAGAGTCAGCACCTTCAGGAACTGTCACTCAGTGAGAGTCAGCACCTTCAGGAACTGTACCCCAATGAGTGTCAGCACCTTCAGGAACTGTTCCTCAGTGAGAGTCAGCACCTTCAGGACCTGTCCCTCAGTGAGAGTAAGCACCTTCAGTTCCTGTCCCTCAGTGAGAGTCAGCACGTTCAGGACCTGTCCCTCAGTGAGAGTAAGCACCTTCAGGAACTGTCCCTCAGTGAGAGTCAGCACCTTCAGGAACTGTCCCTCAGTGAGAGTAAGCACCTTCAGGATCTGTACCCCAATGAGAGTCAGCAACTTCGGGAACTGTACCCCAATGAGAGTCAGAACCTTCAAGAACTGTACCCCAATGAGAGTCAGCACCTTCCGGAACTTACCCTCAGTGAGAGTCAGCACCTTCAGGATCTGTCACCCATTGAGAGTCAGCACCTTCTGGAACTGTCCATCAGTGAGGGTCAGCACCTTCCGGAACTGTAACCCAATGAGTGTCAGTACCTTCAGGAACTGTCCCTCAGTGAGAGTCAGCACCTTCAGGACCTGTCCCTCAGTGAGAGTCAGCACCTTCAGGAACTGTCACCCAGTGAGAGTCAGCACCTTCAGGAACTGTATCCCAGTGAGAGTCAGCACTTTCAGGAACTGTCTCCCAGTGAAAGTCAGCACCTTCAGTAACTGTACCCCTGTGAGAATCAGCACCTTCAGGAACTGTCCCTCAGTGAGAGTCAGCACCTTCAGGAACTGTACCCCAGTGAGAGTCAGCACTTTCAGGAACTGTCACCCAGTGACATTGAGCAACTTCAGGAACTGTACCCCAATGAGTGTCAGCACTTTCCAGAACTGTCCCTCAGTGAGAGCCAGCACCTTCAGGAACAGTCCTTCAATGAGAGTCAGCACCTTCAGGAACTGTCCCTCAGTGAGAGACAGCACCTTCAGGAACTGTCCCTCAGTGAGAGTCAGCACCTTCAGGAATTGTACCCAATGAGTCTCAGCACCTTCTGGAACTGAACCTCAGTGAGAGTCAGCACCTTCAGGAACTGTATCCCAATGAGAGTCAGCACCTTCAGGAACTGTACCCCAATGAGTGTCAGCACCTTCCTGAACTGATCCTCAGTGAGAGTCAGGACCTTCAGGATCTGTCACCCAGTGAGAGTCAGCACCTTCAGGAACTGTCCCTCAGTGAGAGTCAGCACCTTCAGGAACTGTACCCCAATGAGTGTCAGCACCTTCAGGAACTGTCCCTCAGTGAGAGTCAGCACCTTCAGGACCTGTCCCTCAGTGAGAGTAAGCACCTTCAGTTCCTGTCCCTCAGTGAGAGTCAGCACGTTCAGGACCTGTCCCTCAGTGAGAGTCAGCACCTTCAGGAACTGTCCCTCAGTGAGAGTCAGCACCTTCAGGAACTGTCCCTCAGTGAGAGTCAGCACATTCAGGAACTGGACCCCAATGAGAGTCAGCACCTTCAGGAACTGTACCCAATGAGTGTCTGCACCTTCCGGAACTGACCCTCAGTGAGAGTCAGCACCTTCAGGAACTGTATCCCAATGAGAGTCAGCAACTTCGGGAAATGTACCCCAATGAGAGTCAGCACCTTCCGGAACTGACCCTCAGTGAGAGTCAGCACCTTCAGTAACTGTACGCCAATGAGTGTCAGCACCTTCAGGAACTGTACCCCAATGAGTGTCAGCACCTTCCTGAACTGATCCTCAGTGAGAGTCAGGACCTTCAGGATCTGTCACCCAGTGAGAGTCAGCACCTTCAGGAACTGTCCCTCAGTGAGAGTCAGCACCTTCAGGAACTGTACCCAAATGATTGTCAGCACCTTCAGGAACTGTCCCTCAGTGAGAGTCAGCACCTTCAGGAACTGTCCCTCAGTGAGAGTAAGCACCTTCAGTTCCTGTCCCTCAGTGAGAGTCAGCACGTTCAGGACCTGTCCCTCAGTGAGAGTCAGCACCTTCAGGAACTGTCCCTCAGTGAGAGTCAGCACCTTCAGGAACTGTCCCTCAGTGAGAGTCAGCACCTTCAGGAACTGGACCCCAATGAGAGTCAGCACCTTCAGGAACTGTACCCAATGAGTGTCTGCACCTTCCGGAACTGACCCTCAGTGAGAGTCAGCACCTTCAGGAACTGTATCCCAATGAGAGTCAGCAACTTCGGGAACTGTACCCCAATGAGAGTCAGAACCTTCAAGAACTGTACCCCAATGAGAGTCAGCACCTTCCGGAACTTACCCTCAGTGAGAGTCAGCACCTTCAGGATCTGTCACCCATTGAGTGTCAGCACCTTCTGGAACTGTCCATCAGTGAGGGTCAGCACCTTCCGGAACTGTAACCCAATGAGTGTCAGTACCTTCAGGAACTGTCCCTCAGTGAGAGTCAGCACCTTCAGGACCTGTCCCTCAGTGAGAGTCAGCACCTTCAGTAACTGTACCCCTGTGAGAATCAGCACCTTCAGGAACTGTCCCTCAGTGAGAGTCAGCACCTTCAGGAACTGTACCCCAGTGAGAGTCAGCACTTTCAGGAACTGTCACCCAGTGACATTGAGCAACTTCAGGAACTGTACCCCAATGAGTGTCAGCACTTTCCAGAACTGTCCCTCAGTGAGAGCCAGCACCTTCAGGAACAGTCCTTCAATGAGAGTCAGCACCTTCAGGAACTGTCCCTCAGTGAGAGACAGCACCTTCAGGAACTGTCCCTCAGTGAGAGTCAGCACCTTCAGGAACTGTACCCAATGAGTCTCAGCACCTTCTGGAACTGAACCTCAGTGAGAGTCAGCACCTTCAGGAACTGTATCCCAATGAGAGTCAGCACCTTCAGGAACTGTACCCCAATGAGTGTCAGCACCTTCCTGAACTGATCCTCAGTGAGAGTCAGGACCTTCAGGATCTGTCACCCAGTGAGAGTCAGCACCTTCAGGAACTGTCCCTCAGTGAGAGTCAGCACCTTCAGGAACTGTCCCTCAGTGAGAGTCAGCACCTTCAGGAACTGTCCCTCAGTGAGAGTCAGCACCTTAGGAACTGGACCCCAATGAGAGTCAGCACCTTTGGAAATTTACCCAATGAGTGTCTGCACCTTCCGGAACTGACCCTCAGTGAGAGTCAGCACCTTCAGGAACTGTATCCCAATGAGAGTCAGCAACTTCGGGAAATGTACCCCAATGAGAGTCAGCACCTTCCGGAACTGTCACCCAGTGAGAGTCAGCACTTTCAGGAACTGTCTCCCAGTGAAAGTCAGCACCTTCAGTAACTGTACCCCTGTGAGAATCAGCACCTTCAGGAACTGTCCCTCAGTGAGAGTCAGCACCTTCAGGAACTGTACCCCAGTGAGAGTCAGCACTTTCAGGAACTGTCACCCAGTGACATTGAGCAACTTCAGGAACTGTACCCCAATGAGTGTCAGCACTTTCCAGAACTGTCCCTCAGTGAGAGCCAGCACCTTCAGGAACAGTCCTTCAATGAGAGTCAGCACCTTCAGGAACTGTCCCTCAGTGAGAGACAGCACCTTCAGGAACTGTCCCTCAGTGAGAGTCAGCACCTTCAGGAATTGTACCCAATGAGTCTCAGCACCTTCTGGAACTGAACCTCAGTGAGAGTCAGCACCTTCAGGAACTGTATCCCAATGAGAGTCAGCACCTTCAGGAACTGTACCCCAATGAGTGTCAGCACCTTCCTGAACTGATCCTCAGTGAGAGTCAGGACCTTCAGGATCTGTCACCCAGTGAGAGTCAGCACCTTCAGGAACTGTCCCCAGTGAGAGTCAGCACCTTCAGGAACTGTACCCCAATGAGTTTCTGCACCTTCAGGAACTGTCCCTCAGTGAGAGTCAGCACCTTCAGGACCTGTCCCTCAGTGAGAGTAAGCACCTTCAGTTCCTGTCCCTCAGTGAGAGTCAGCACGTTCAGGACCTGTCCCTCAGTGAGAGTCAGCACCTTCAGGAACTGTCCCTCAGTGAGAGTCAGCACCTTCAGGAACTGTCCCTCAGTGAGAGTCAGCACCTTCAGGAACTGGACCCAAATGAGAGTCAGCACCTTCAGGAACTGTACCCAATGAGTGTCTGCACCTTCCGGAACTGACCCTCAGTGAGAGTCAGCACCTTCAGGAACTGTATCCCAATGAGAGTCAGCAACTTCGGGAAATGTACCCCAATGAGAGTCAGCACCTTCCGGAACTGACCCTCAGTGAGAGTCAGCACCTTCAGGATCTGTCACCCAGTGAGAGTCAGCACCTTCTGGAACAGTCCATCAGTGAGGGTCAGCACCTTCAGTAACTGTACGCCAATGAGTGTCAGCACCTTCAGGAACTGTACCCCAATGAGAGTCAGCACCTTCCTGAACTGATCCTCAGTGAGAGTCAGGACCTTCAGGATCTGTCACCCAGTGAGAGTCAGCACCTTCAGGAACTGTCCCTCAGTGAGAGTCAGCACCTTCAGGAACTGTACCCAAATGATTGTCAGCACCTTCAGGAACTGTCCCTCAGTGAGAGTCAGCACCTTCAGGAACTGTCCCTCAGTGAGAGTAAGCACCTTCAGTTCCTGTCCCTCAGTGAGAGTCAGCACGTTCAGGACCTGTCCCTCAGTGAGAGTCTGCACCTTCAGGAACTGTCCCTCAGTGAGAGTCAGCACCTTCAGGAACTGTCCCTCAGTGAGAGTCAGCACCTTCAGGAACTGGACCCCAATGAGAGTCAGCACCTTCAGGAACTGTACCCAATGAGTGTCTGCACCTTCCGGAACTGACCCTCAGTGAGAGTCAGCACCTTCAGGAACTGTATCCCAATGAGAGTCAGCAACTTCGGGAACTGTACCCCAATGAGAGTCAGAACCTACAAGAACTGTACCCCAATGAGAGTCAGCACCTTCCGGAACTTACCCTCAGTGAGAGTCAGCACCTTCAGGATCTGTCACCCATTGTGAGTCAGCACCTTCTGGAACTGTCCATCAGTGTGGGTCAGCACCTTCCGGAACTGTAACCCAATGAGTGTCAGTACCTTCAGGAACTGTCCCTCAGTGAGAGTCAGCACCTTCAGGACCTGTCCCTCAGTGAGAGTCAGCACCTTCAGGAACTGTCACCCAGTGAGAGTCAGCACTTTCAGGAACTGTCTCCCAGTGAAAGTCAGCACCTTCAGTAACTGTACCCCTGTGAGAATCAGCACCTTCAGGAACTGTCCCTCAGTGAGAGTCAGCACCTTCAGGAACTGTACCCCAGTGAGAGTCAGCACTTTCAGGAACTGTCACCCAGTGACATTGAGCAACTTCAGGAACTGTACCCCAATGAGTGTCAGCACTTTCCAGAACTGTCCCTCAGTGAGAGCCAGCACCTTCAGGAACAGTCCTTCAATGAGAGTCAGCACCTTCAGGAACTGTCCCTCAGTGAGAGACAGCACCTTCAGGAACTGTCCCTCAGTGAGAGTCAGCACCTTCAGGAACTGTACCCAATGAGTCTCAGCACCTTCTGGAACTGAACCTCAGTGAGAGTCAGCACCTTCAGGAACTGTATCCCAATGAGAGTCAGCACCTTCAGGAACTGTACCCCAATGAGTGTCAGCACCTTCCTGAACTGATCCTCAGTGAGAGTCAGGACGTTCAGGATCTGTCACCCAGAGAGAGTCAGCACCTTCAGGAACTGTCCCTCAGTGAGAGTCAGCACCTTCAGGAACTGTCCCTCAGTGAGAGTCAGCACCTTCAGGAACTGTCCCTCAGTGAGAGTCAGCACCTTAGGAACTGGACCCCAATGAGAGTCAGCACCTTCAGGAAATTTACCCAATGAGTGTCTGCACCTTCCGGAACTGACCCTCAGTGAGAGTCAGCACCTTCAGGAACTGTATCCCAATGAGAGTCAGCAACTTCGGGAAATGTACCCCAATGAGAGTCAGCACCTTCCGGAACTGACCCTCAGTGAGAGTCAGCAACTTCAGGAACTGTATCCCAATGAGAGTCAGCACCTTCAGGAACTCTCCCTCAGTGAGAGTCAGCACCTTCAGGACCTTTCCCTCAGTGAGAGTCAGCACCTTCAGGACCTGTCCCTCAGTGAGAGTCAGCACCTTCAGGTACTGTCACCCAGTGAGATTCAGCACCTTCAGGAACAGTCTCCCAGTGAGAGTCAGCACCTTCAGGAACTGTCTCCCAGTGAAAGTCAGCACCTTCAGCAACTGTACCCCAGTGAGTGTCAGCACCTTCAGGAACTGTACTTCAGTGAGAGTCAGCAACTTCAGGAACTGTATCCCAATGAGAGTCAGCAACTTCGGGAAATGTACCCCAATGAGAGTCAGCACCTTCCGGAACTGACCCTCAGTGAGAGTCAGCACCTTCAGGATCTGTCACCCAGTGAGAGTCAGCATCTTCTGGAACTGTCCATCAGTGAGGGTCAGCACCTTCAGTAACTGTACGCCAATGAGTGTCAGCACCTTCAGGAACTGTACCCCAATGAGAGTCAGCACCTTCCTGAACTGATCCTGAGTGAGAGTCAGGACCTTCAGGATCTGTCACCCAGTGAGAGTCAGCACCTTCCGGAACTGTCCCTCAGTGAGAGTCAGCACCTTCAGGAACTGTACCCAAATGATTGTCAGCACCTTCAGGAACTGTCCCTCAGTGAGAGTCAGCACCTTCAGGAACTGTCCCTCAGTGGGAGTAAGCACCTTCAGTTCCTGTCCCTCAGTGAGAGTCAGCACGTTCAGGACCTGTCCCTCAGTGAGAGTCAGCACCTTCAGGAACTGTCCCTCAGTGAGAGTCAGCACCTTCAGGAACTGTCCCTCAGTGAGAGTCAGCACCTTCAGGAACTGGACCCCAATGAGAGTCAGCACCTTCAGGAACTGTACCCAATGAGTGTCTGCACCTTCCGGAACTGACCCTTAGTGAGAGTCAGCACCTTCAGGAACTGTATCCCAATGAGAGTCAGCAACTTCGGGAACTGTACCCCAATGAGAGTCAGCACCTTCCGGACTGACCCTCAGTGAAAGACAGCACCTTCAGGATCTGTCACCCAGTGAGAGTCAGCACCTTCTGGAACTGTCCATCAGTGAGGGTCAGCACCTTCAGTAACTGTACGCCAATGAGTGTCAGCACCTTCAGGAACTCTCCCTCAGTGAGAGTCAGCACCTTCAGGACCTTTCCCTCAGTGAGAGTCAGCACCTTCAGGACCTGTCCCTCAGTGAGAGTCAGCACCTTCAGGTACTGTCACCCAGTGAGAGTCAGCACCTTCAGGAACAGTCTCCCAGTGAGAGTCAGGACCTTCAGGAACTGTCTCCCAGTGAAAGTCAGCACCTTCAGCAACTGTACCCCAGTGAGTGTCAGCACCTTCAGGAACTGTACTTCAGTGAGAGTCAGCACCTTCAGGAACTGTCCCTCAGTGAGAGTCAGCACCTTCAGGAACTGGACCCCAATGAGAGTCAGCACCTTCAGGAACTGTACCCAATGAGTGTCTGCACCTTCCGGAACTGACCCTCAGTGAGAGTCAGCACCTTCAGGAACTGTATCCCAATGAGAGTCAGCAACTTCGGGAACTGTACCCCAATGAGAGTCAGCACCTTCCGGACTGACCCTCAGTGAAAGACAGCACCTTCAGGATCTGTCACCCAGTGAGAGTCAGCACCTTCTGGAACTGTCCATCAGTGAGGGTCAGCACCTTCAGTAACTGTACGCCAATGAGTGTCAGCACCTTCAGGAACTCTCCCTCAGTGAGAGTCAGCACCTTCAGGACCTTTCCCTCAGTGAGAGTCAGCACCTTCAGGACCTGTCCCTCAGTGAGAGTCAGCACCTTCAGGTACTGTCACCCAGTGAGAGTCAGCACCTTCAGGAACAGTCTCCCAGTGAGAGTCAGCACCTTCAGGAACTGTCTCCCAGTGAAAGTCAGCACCTTCAGCAACTGTACCCCAGTGAGTGTCAGCACCTTCAGGAACTGTACTTCAGTGAGAGTCAGCACCTTAAGGAACTGTCCCCCAGTGCGAGTCAGAACTTTGCGGAACTGTCCCCCAGTCAGAGTCAGGGTGGTCAGCAACTGTACCCCAGTCAGAGTCAAGGTGTTCAGGAACTGTGCCCCAGTGAGAGTGAGCACCTTCAGGAGCTCTACCCCAATGAGTGTCAGCACCGTCCAGAACTGTGCCTCAGTGAGAGTCAGCATCTTCAGGAACTGTCCCTCAGTGAGAGTCAGCACCTTCAGGAACTGTACCCAATGAGTCTCAGCACCTTCCGGAACTGACCCTCAGTGAGAGTCAGCACCTTCAGGAACTGTATCCCAATGAGAGTCAGCACCTTCAGGAACTGTACCCCAGTGAGAGTCAGCACCTTCCTGAACTGATCCTCAGTGAGTGTCAGGACCTTCAGGATCTGTCACCCAGTGAGAGTCAGCACGTTCAGGAACTGTCACTCAGTGAGAGTCAGCACCTTCCGGAACTGACCCTCAGTGAGAATCAGCAACTTCAGGATCTGTCACCCAGTGAGAGTCAGCACCTTCTGGAACTGTCCCTCAGTGAGAGTCAGCACCTTCAGGACCTGTCCCTCAGTGAGAGTAAGCACCTTCAGTTCCTGTCCCTCAGTGAGAGTCAGCACGTTCAGGACCTGTCCCTCAGTGAGAGTAAGCACCTTCAGGAACTGTCCCTCAGTGAGAGTCAGCACCTTCAGGAACTGTCCCTCAGTGAGAGTAAGCACCTTCAGGAACTGGACCCCAATGAGAGTCAGCACCTTCCGGAACTGACCCTCAGTGAGAGTCAGCACCTTCAGGATCTGTCACCCAGTGAGAGTCAGCACATTCTGGAACTGTCCATCAGTGTGGGTCAGCACCTACAGGAACTGTCCCTCAGTGAGAGTAAGCACCTTCAGGAACTGGACCCCAATGAGAGTCAGCACCTTCAGGAACTGTACCCAATGAGTGTCTGCACCTTCCGGAACTGACCCTCAGTGAGAGTCAGCACCTTCAGGAACTGTATCCCAATGAGAGTCAGCAACTTCAGGAACTGTACCCCAATGAGAGTCAGCACCTTCCGGAACTGACCCTCAGTGAGAATCAGCAACTTCAGGATCTGTCACCCAGTCAGAGTCAGCACCTTCTGGAACTGTCCATCAGTGAGGGTCAGCACCTTCAGTAACTGTACGCCAATGAGTGTCAGCATCTTCAGGAATTGTCCCTCAGTGAGAGTCAGCACCTTCAGGACCTTTCCCTCAGTGAGAGTCAGCACCTTCAGGACCTGTCCCTCAGTGAGAGTCAGCACCTTCAGGTACTGTCACCCAGTGAGAGTCAGCACCTTCAGGAACTGTCTCCCAGTGAGAGTCAGCACCTTCAGGAACTGTCTCCCAGTGAAAGTCAGCACCTTCAGCAACTGTACCCCAGTGAGTGTCAGCACCTTCAGGAACTGTACTTCAGTGAGAGTCAGCACCTTAAGGAACTGTCCCCCAGTGCGAGTCAGAACTTTGCGGAACTGTCCCCCAGTCAGAGTCAGGGTGTTCAGGAACTGTGCCCCAGTGAGAGTGAGCACCTTCAGGAGCTCTACCCCAATGAGTGTCAGCACCGTCCAGAACTGTGCCTCAGTGAGAGTCAGCACCTTCAGGAACTGTCCCTCAGTGAGAGTCAGCACCTTCATGAACTGTACCCCAGTGAGAGTCAGCACCTTCAGGAACTGACAGACAGTGACATTGAGCACCTTCAGGAACTGTAACCCAATGAGTGTCAGCACTTTCCAGAACTGTCCCTCAGTGAGAGCCAGAACCTTCAGGAACTGTCCCTCAGTGAGAGTCAGCACCTTCAGGAACTGTCCCTCAGTGAGAGTCAGCACCTTCAGGAACTGTCCCTCAGTGAGAGTCAGCAGCTTCAGGAACTGTATCCCAATGAGAATCAGCACCTTCAGGAACTGTACCCCAATGAGAGTCAGCACCTTACGGAACTGATCCTCAGTGAGTCTCAGGACCTTCAGGATCTGTCACCCAGTGAGAGTCAGCACCTTAAGGAACTGTCCGCAAGTGAGAGTCAGCAACTTCAGTAACTGTCGCCCAGTTAGAGTCAGCACATTCAGGAACTGTCCCCCAGTGAGAGTCAGCACCTTCAGGAACTGTCCCTCAGTGAGAGTCAGCACCTTCAGGAACTGTCCCTCAGTGAGAGTAAGCACCTTCAGGAACTGGACCCCAATGAGAGTCAGCACCTTCAGGAACTGTACCCAATGAGTGTCTGCACCTTCCGGAACTGACCCTCAGTGAGAGTCAGCACCTTCATGAACTGTATCCCAATGACAGTCAGCAACTTCAGGAACTGTACCCCAATGAGAGTCTGCACCTTCCGGAACTGACCCTCAGTGAGAGTCAGCAACTTCAGGATCTGTCACCCAGTGAGAGTCAGCACCTTCTGGAACTGTCCATCAGTGAGGGTCAGCACCTTCAGTAACTGTACGCCAATGAGTGTCAGCACCTTCAGGAACTGTCCCTCAGTGAGAGTCAGCACTTTCAGGGCCTTTCCCTCAGTGAGAGTCAGCACCTTCAGGACCTGTCCCTCAGTGAGAGTCAGCACCTTCAGGTACTGTCACCCAGTGAGAGTCAGCACCTTCAGGAACTGTCTCCCAGTGAGAGTCAGCACCTTCAGGAACTGTCTCCCAGTGAAAGTCAGCACCTTCAGCAACTGTACCCCAGTGAGTGTCAGCACCTTCAGGAACTGTACTTCAGTGAGAGTCAGCACCTTAAGGAACTGTCCCCCAGTGCGAGTCAGAACTTTGCGGAACTGTCCCCCAGTCAGAGTCAGGGTGTTCAGGAACTGTGCCCCAGTGAGAGTGAGCACCTTCAGGAGCTCTACCCCAATGAGTGTCAGCACCGTCCAGAACTGTGCCTCAGTGAGAGTCAGCACCTTCAGGAACTGTCCCTCAGTGAGAGTCAGCACCTTCATGAACTGTACCCCAGTGAGAGTCAGCACCTTCAGGAACAAACAGACAGTGACATTGAGCACCTTCAGGAACTGTAACCCAATGAGTGTCAGCACTTTCCAGAACTGTCCCTCAGTGAGAGCCAGAACCTTCAGGAACTGTCCCTCAGTGAGAGTCAGCACCTTCAGGAACTGTCCCTCAGTGAGAGTCAGCACCTTCAGGAACTGTCCCTCAGTGAGAGTCAGCAGCTTCAGGAACTGTATCCCAATGAGAGTCAGCACCTTCAGGAACAGTCCCTCAGTGAGTTATCACCATCAGGACCGGTCCCTCAGTGAGAGTCAGCACCTTCAGGACCTGTGCCTCATTGAGAGTCAGCACCTTCAGGAACTGTACCCCAGTGAGAATCAGCACATTCAGGAACTGTCCCTCAGTGAGAGTCAGCACCTTCAGGAACTGTCACCCAGTGCACGTCAGCACCTTCAGGAGCTGTACCCCAATGAGTGTCTGCACCTTCCAGAACTGTCACTTATTGAGAGTCAGCACCTTCAGGAACTGTACCTCAGTGAGAGTCATCACCTTCAGGAACTGGACCCCAATGAGAGTCAGCACCTTCAGGAGATGTACCCCAATGAGCGTCAGCTCCTTCTGGAACTGACCCTCAGTGAGAATCAGCGCCTTCCGGAACTGTCCCTCATTCAGAGTCAGCACCTTCATGAACTGTCCCTCATTCAGAGTCAGCACCTTCAGGAACTATCCGCAAGTCAGAGTCAGCACCTTCAGGAACTGTACCCCAGTGAGAGTCAGCACCTTCAGGAACTGTAGCCCAGTGTGAGTCAGCACCTTCAGGAACTGTCTTCCAATGAGCATCAGCACCTTCAAGAACTGTCTCCCAGTGATAGTGAGCACCTTCAGGAACTGTACCCCAATGAGATTCAGCACCTTCAGGAACTGTACCCCATTGAGAGCCAGCACCATCCAGAACTGACCCTCAGTGAGAGTCAGGACCTTCAGGATCTGTCACCCAGTGAGAGTCAGCACCTGCAGGAACTGTCTTTCAGTGAGAGTCAGCACCTTCAGGAACTGTCCCACAGTGAAAGTGAGCACCTTCAGGAACTGTACCTCAATGAGATTCAGCACCTTCCGGAACTGACCCTCAGTGAGAGTCAGGACCTTCAGGATCTGTCACCCTATGAGAGTGAGCACTTTCAGGATCTGTACCCCAATGAGAGTCAGCACCTTCCTGAACTGACCCTCAGTGAGAGTCAGCACCTTCCAGAACAGTCCCTCAGTGAGAGTCAGGACCTTCAGGAACTTGACCCAAATGAGAGTGAGCACCTTCAGGAAGTGTCCGCAAGTGAGAGTCAGCACCTTCAGCAATGGTAGCCCAGTTAGAGTCAGCAACTTCAGGAACTGTCCCTCTTTCAGAGTCAGCACCTTCAGGAACTGTCCCTCATTCAGAGTCAGCACCTTGAGGAACTGTCCGCAAGTGAGAGTCAGCCCCTTCAGGAACTGTACCCCAGTGACATTCAGCACCTTCAGGAACTGTAGGCCAGTTAGAGTCAGCAACTTCAGGAACTGTAGCCCAGTGAGAGTCAGCAACTTCAGGAACTGTCTCCCAGTGCGAATCAACAGCTTCAGGAACATGACACCAGTGAGAGTCAGCACCTTCAAGAACTGTCCCCCAGTTAGATTCAGCAATTTCAGGAACTGTACCCCAATGAGAGTCATCACCTTCCGGAACTGACCCTCAGTGAGAGACAGGACCTTCAGGAACTGTCCGCAAGTGAGAGTCAGCACCTTCAGGAACTGTAACCCAGTGAGAGTCAGCACCTTCAGGAACAGGACCCCAATGAGAGTCAGCACCTTCTGGAGATGTACCCCAAAGATAGTCAGCACCTTCTGGAAATGACCCTCATTGAGAGTCAGCACCTTCCGGAACATCCCTAAGTGAGAGTCAGCACTTTCAGGAACTGTCCGCAAGTGAGAGTCAGCACCTTCAGGAATTGTACCCCAGTGAGAGTCAGCACCTTCAGGATCTGTAGCCCAGTAAGAGTCAGCAACTTCAGGAACTTTCTCCCAGTGCGAGTCAGCACCTTCAGGAACATGATCCCAGTGAGAGTCAGCACCTTCAGGTACTGTCCCCAGTTAGAGTCAGCAACTTCAGGAACTGTCTCCCAGTGAGCGTCAGCAACTTCAGGAACTGTCTCCCAGTGAGAGTGAGCCCCTTCAGGAACTGTACCCCAATGAGAGTCAGCACCTTCTGGAACTGACCCTCTTTGAGTGTCAGCACATTCAGGAACTGTACCCTAATGAGATTCTGCACCTTCCGGAACTGGCCCTCAGTGAGATTCAGGACCTTCAGGAACTGTCTCCCAGTGAGAGTCAGCACCTTCCGGAACTGACCCTAAGTGAGATTCATCACGTTCAGGAACTGTCCCTCAGTGAGAGTCAGCACCTTCAGGAACTGTACCCCATTGAGAGTCAGCACTTTCAGGAACTGTCCGTCAGTGAGACTCAGCACCTTCAGGAACTGTACCCCATTGAGAGTCAGCACCGTCAGGAACTGTCTCCCAGTGACAGTCAGCACCTTCTGGAACTGACCCTCATTGAGAGTCAGCACCTTCAGGAACTGTACCCCAATGAGATTCTGCTCCTTCCAGAACTGACCCTCAGTGAGAGTCAGGACCTTCAGGAGCAGTCTCCCAGTAAGAATCAGCACCTTCAGGAACTGTACCCCTGTGAAAGTCAGCACCTTCAGGAATTGTATCCCAGTTAGAGTCAGCAACTTCAGGAACTGTCCCTCATTCAGAGTCAGCACCTTCAGGAATTGTCCCTCATTCAGAGTCAGCACCTTCAGAAACTGTCCGCAAGTAAGAGTCAGCACCTTCAGGATCTGTACCTCAGTGAGAGTCAGCAATTTCAGGAACTGTAGCCCAGTGAGAATCAGCAATTTCAGGAAATCTCTCCCAGTGCGAGTCAGCACCTTCAGGAACATGAGCCCAATGAGAGTCAGCACCTTCAGGAACTGTCCCCCAGTTACAGTCAGCAGCTTCAGGAACTGTCTCCCAGTGAGAGTCAGCAGCTTAGGAACTGTCTCCCAGTGAGAGTGAGCACCTCCACAACCTGTACCCCAATGAGTTTCTGCACCATCCGGAATTGACCCTCAGTGAGAGTCAGGATATTCAGGAACTGTCAACCAGTAAGAGTCGGCACCTTCAGGAACTGTCCCTCAGTGAGAGTCAGCACCTTCAGGAAATGTCACCCAGTGAGAGTGAGCAATTTCAGGAACTGACCCACAGTGAGAGTCAGCACCTTCAGGAACTGTAGCCCAGTGTGAGTCAGCACCTTCAGGAACTGTCTTCCAATGAGCGTCAGCACCTTCAAGAACTGTCTCCCAGTGAGAGTGAGCACCTTCAGGAACTGTACCCCAATGAGATTCAGCACCTTCAGGAACTGTACCCCATTGAGAGCCAGCACCTTCCAGAACTGACCCTCAGTGAGAGTCAGGACCTTCAGGATCTGTCACCCAGTGAGAGTCAGCACCTTCAGGAACTGTCTTTTAGTGAGAGTCAGCACCTTCAGGAACTGCCCCACAGTGAGAGTCAGCACCTTCAGGAACTGTCCCCCAGTGAGAATCAGCACCTTCAGAAACTGTACCCCAATGAGAGTCAGCACATTCCGGAACTGAGCCTCAGTGAGGGTCAGGACGTTCAGGATCTGTCTCCCAGTGAGAGTCAGCACCTTCAGGAACTGTCCCTCAGTGAGAGTCAGCACCTTCAGGAACTGTCCCACAGTGAGAGTCAGCACCTTCAGGAACTGTCCCCCAGTGAGAATCAGCACCTTCAGGAACTGTACCCCAATGAGCGTCAGCACATTCCGGAACTGAGCCTCAGTGAGAGTCAGGATCTTCAGGATCTGTCACCCTGTGAGTGTCAGTACCTTCAGGAACTGTCCCTCAGTGAGAGTTAGCATCTTCAGGAACTGTATCCCAATGAGAGTCAGCATCTTGAGGAACTGTACCCTAATGAGAGTCAGCACCTTCCGGAACTGATCCTCAGTGAGAGTCAGGACCTTCAGGATCTGTCACCCAGTGAGAGTCAGCACCTTCAGGGACTGTCACCCTGTGAGAGTCAGCACCTTCAGGAACTGTCCCTCAGTGAGAGTCAGCACCTTCAGGGACTGTCCCCCAGTTACAGTCAGCAACTTCAGGAACTGTCTCCCAGTGAGAGTCAGCAGCTTAGGAACTGTCTCCCAGTGAGAGTGAGCACCTCCACTACCTGTACCCCAATGAGTTTCTGCACCATCCGGAATTGACCCTCAGTGAGAGTCAGGATATTCAGGAACTGTCAACCAGTAAGAGTCGGCACCTTCAGGAACTGTCCCTCAGTGAGAGTCAGCACCTTCAGGAAATGTCACCCAGTGAGAGTGAGCAATTTCAGGAACTGACCCACAGTGAGAGTCAGCACCTTCAGGAACTGTAGCCCAGTGCGAGTCAGCACCTTCAGGAACTGTCTTCCAATGAGCGTCAGCACCTTCAAGAACTGTCTCCCAGTGAGAGTGAGCACCTTCAGGAACTGTACCCCAATGAGATTCAGCACCTTCAGGAACTGTACCCCATTGAGAGCCAGCACCTTCCAGAACTGACCCTCAGTGAGAGTCAGGACCTTCAGGATCTGTCACCCAGTGAGAGTCAGCACCTTCAGGAACTGTCCCTCAGTGAGAGTCAGCACCTTCAGGAACTGTCCCACAGTGAGAGTCAGCACCTTCAGGAACTGTCCCCCAGTGAGAATCAGCACCTTCAGGAACTGTACCCCAATGAGCGTCAGCACATTCCTGAACTGAGCCTCAGTGAGAGTCAGGACCTTCAGGATCTGTCACCCTGTGAGTGTCAGTACCTTCAGGAACTGTCCCTCAGTGAGAGTCAGCACCTTCAGAAATTGTCAGCCAGTGAGAGTCAGAACCTTCAGGAACTGTCTCCCAGTGAGAATCAGCACCTTCAGGAACTGTCCCTCAGTGAGAGTCAGCACCTTCAGGAACTGTCACACAGTGAGAGTCAGAATCTTCCAGAACTGTACCCCAGTGAGAGTCAGGACCTTCAGGAACTGTCCCTCAATCAGAGTCAGCCCCTTCAGGAACTGTAGCCCAGTGCGAGTCAGCACCTTCAGGAACATGACCCCAGTGAGAGTCAGCAACTTCAGGAACTGTCTCCCAGTCAGAGTCCACAACTTGAAGAACTGTCTCCCAGTGAAAGTGAGCACCTTCAGGAACTGTACCTCAATGAGATTCAGCACCTTCCGGAACTGACCCTCAGTGAGAGTCAGGACCTTCAGGATCTGTCACCCTGTGAGAGTGAGCACTTTCAGGAACTGTACCCCAATGAAAGTCAGCACCTTCCTGAACTGACCCCCAGTGAGAGTCAGCACCTTCCAGAACAGTCCCTCAGTGAGTCAGGACCTTCAGGAACTTGACCCAAATGAGAGTGAGCACCTTCAGAAAGTGTCCGCAAGTGAGAGTCAGCACCTTCAGCAATGGTAGCCCAGTTAGAGTCAGCAACGTCAGGAACTGTCCCTCTTTCAGAGTCAGCACCTTCAGGAACTGTCCCTCATTCAGAGTCAGCACCTTGAGGAACTGTCCGCAAGTGAGAGTCAGCCCCTTCAGGAACTGTACCCCAGTGACATTCAGCACCTTCAGGAACTGTAGGCCAGTTAGAGTCAGCAACTTCAGGAACTGTAGCCCAGTGAGAGTCAGCAACTTCAGGAACTGTCTCCCAGTGCGAATCAACACCTTCAGGAACATGACACCAGTGAGAGTCAGCACCTTCAAGAACTGTCCCCCAGTTAGATTCAGCAATTTCAGGAACTGTACCCCAATGAGAGTCATCACCTTCCGGAACTGACCCTCAGTGAGAGACAGGGCCTTCAGGAACTGTCCGCAAGTGAGAGTCAGCACCTTCAGGAACTGTAACCCAGTGAGAGTCAGCACCTTCAGGAACAGGACCCCAAAGAGAGTCAGCACCTTCTGGAAATGACCCTCATTGAGAGTCAGCACCTTCCCGAACATCCCTAAGTGAGAGTCAGCACTTTCAGGAACTGTCCGCAAGTGAGAGTCAGCACCTTCAGGAATTGTACCCCAGTGAGAGTCAGCACCTTCAGGATCTGTAGCCCAGTAAGAGTCAGCAACTTCAGGAACTTTCTCCCAGTGCGAGTCAGCACCTTCAGGAACATGATCCCAGTGAGAGTCAGCACCTTCAGGTACTGTCCCCAGTTAGAGTCAGCAACTTCAGGAACTGTCTCCCAGTGAGCGTCAGCAACTTCAGGAACTGTCTCCCAGTGAGAGTGAGCACCTTCAGGAACTGTACCCCAATGAGATTCAGCACCTTCAGGAACTGTACCCCATTGAGAGCCAGCACCTTCCAGAACTGACCCTCAGTGAGAGTCAGGACGTTCAGGATCTGTCACCCAGTGAGAGTCAGCACCTTCAGGAACTGTCCCTCAGTGAGAGTCAGCACCTTCAGGAACTGTCCCCCAGTGAGAGTCAGCACCTTCAGGAACTGTCCCCCAGTGAGAATCAGCACCTTCAGGAACTGTACCCCAATGAGCGTCAGCACATTCCGGAACTGAGCCTCAGTGAGAGTCAGGACCTTCAGGATCTGTCACCCTGTGAGTGTCAGTACCTTCAGGAACTGTCCCTCAGTGAGAGTCAGCACCTTCAGGAACTGTCCCTCAGTGAGAGTCAGCATCTTCAGGAACTGTATCCCAATGAGAGTCAGCATCTTGAGGAACTGTACCCTAATGAGAGTCAGCACCTTCCGGAACTGATCCTCAGTGAGAGTCAGGACCTTCAGGATCTGTCACCCAGTGAGAGTCAGCACCTTCAGGGACTGTCCCTCAGTGAGAGTCAGCACCTTCAGGAACTGTCCCTCAGTGAGAGTCAGCACCTTCAGGGACTGTCCCTCAGTGAGAATCAGCACCTTCAGGAACTGTACCCCAATGAGTGTCAGCACCTTCAGGAACTGTCCCTCAGTGAGAGTCAGCACCTTCAGGACCTGTCCCTCAGTGAGAGTCAGCACCTTCAGGAACTGTCCCTCAGTGAGAGTCAGCACCCTCAGGAACTGTACCCCAATGAGATTCTGCTCCTTCCAGAACTGACCCTCAGTGAGAATCAGGACCTTCAGGAGCAGTCTCCCAGTAAGAATCAGCACCTTCAGGAACTGTACCCCTGTGAAAGTCAGCACCTTCAGGAATTGTATCCCAGTTAGAGTCAGCAACTTCAGGAACTGTCCCTCATTCAGAGTCAGCACCTTCAGGAATTGTCCCTCATTCAGAGTCAGCACCTTCAGAAACTGTCCGCAAGTAAGAGTCAGCACCTTCAGGATCTGTACCTCAGTGAGAGTCAGCATCTTCAGGAACTGTAGCCCAGTTAGAGTCAGCAATTTCAGGAACTGTAGCCCAGTGAGAATCAGCAATTTCAGGAACTCTCTCCCAGTGCGAGTCAGCACCTTCAGGAACATGAGCCCAATGAGAGTCAGCACCTTCAGGAACTGTCCCCCAGTTACAGTCAGCAACTTCAGGAACTGTCTCCCAGTGAGAGTCAGCAGCTTAGGAACTGTCTCCCAGTGAGAGTGAGCACCTCCACAACCTGTACCCCAATGAGTTTCTGCACCATCCAGAATTGACCCTCAGTGAGAGTCAGGATATTCAGGAACTGTCAACCAGTAAGAGTCGGCACCTTCAGGAACTGTCCCTCAGTGAGAGTCAGCACCTTCAGGAAATGTCACCCAGTGAGAGTGAGCAATTTCAGGAACTGACCCACAGTGAGAGTCAGCACCTTCAGGAACTGTAGCCCAGTGCGAGTCAGCACCTTCAGGAACTGTCTTCCAATGAGCGTCAGCACCTTCAAGAACTGTCTCCCAGTGAGAGTGAGCACCTTCAGGAACTGTACCCCAATGAGATTCAGCACCTTCAGGAACTGTACCCCATTGAGAGCCAGCACCTTCCAGAACTGACCCTCAGTGAGAGTCAGGACCTTCAGGATCTGTCACCCAGTGAGAGTCAGCACCTTCAGGAACTGTCTTTTAGTGAGAGTCAGCACCTTCAGGAACTGCCCCACAGTGAGAGTCAGCACCTTCAGGAACTGTCCCCCAGTGAGAATCAGCACCTTCAGAAACTGTACCCCAATGAGAGTCAGCACATTCCGGAACTGAGCCTCAGTGAGGGTCAGGACGTTCAGGATCTGTCACCCAGTGAGAGTCAGCACCTTCAGGAACTGTCTTTTAGTGAGAGTCAGCACCTTCAAGAACTGCCCCACAGTGAGAGTCAGCAACTTCAGGAACTGTCCCCCAGTGAGAATCAGCACCTTCAGAAACTGTACCCCAGGGAGAGTCAGCACATTCCGGAACTGAGCCTCAGTGAGGGTCAGGACGTTCAGGATCTGTCACCCAGTGAGAGTCAGCACCTTCAGGAACTGTCCCTCAGTGAGAGTCAGCACATTCAGGAACTGTCCCACAGTGAGAGTCAGCACCTTCAGGAACTGTCCCCCAGTGAGAATCAGCACCTTCAGGAACTGTACCCCAATGAGCGTCAGCACATTCCGGAACTGAGCCTCAGTGAGAGTCAGGACCTTCAGGATCTCTCACCCTGTGAGTGTCAGTACCTTCAGGAACTGTCCCTCAGTGAGAGTCAGCACCTTCAGGAACTGTCCCCCAGTTACAGTCAGCAACTTCAGGAACTGTCTCCCAGTGAGAGTCAGCAGCTTAGGAACTGTCTCCCAGTGAGAGTGAGCACCTCCACAACCTGTACCCCAATGAGTTTCTGCACCATCCAGAATTGACCCTCAGTGAGAGTCAGGATATTCAGGAACTGTCAACCAGTAAGAGTCGGCACCTTCAGGAACTGTCCCTCAGTGAGAGTCAGCACCTTCAGGAAATGTCACCCAGTGAGAGTGAGCAATTTCAGGAACTGACCCACAGTGAGAGTCAGCACCTTCAGGAACTGTAGCCCAGTGCGAGTCAGCACCTTCAGGAACTGTCTTCCAATGAGCGTCAGCACCTTCAAGAACTGTCTCCCAGTGAGAGTGAGCACCTTCAGGAACTGTACCCCAATGAGATTCAGCACCTTCAGGAACTGTACCCCATTGAGAGCCAGCACCTTCCAGAACTGACCCTCAGTGAGAGTCAGGACCTTCAGGATCTGTCACCCAGTGAGAGTCAGCACCTTCAGGAACTGTCTTTTAGTGAGAGTCAGCACCTTCAGGAACTGCCCCACAGTGAGATTCAGCACCTTCAGGAACTGTCCCCCAGTGAGAATCAGCACCTTCAGAAACTGTACCCCAGTGAGAGTCAGCACATTCCGGAACTGAGCCTCAGTGAGGGTCAGGACGTTCAGGATCTGTCACCCAGTGAGAGTCAGCACCTTCAGGAACTGTCCCTCAGTGAGAGTCAGCACCTTCAGGAACTGTCCCACAGTGAGAGTCAGCACCTTCAGGAACTGTCCCCCAGTGAGAATCAGCACCTTCAGGAACTGTACCCCAATGAGCGTCAGCACATTCCGGAACTGAGCCTCAGTGAGAGTCAGGACCTTCAGGATCTGTCACCCTGTGAGCGTCAGTACCTTCAGGAACTGTCCCTCAGTGAGAGTCAGCACCTTCAGGAACTGTCCCTCAGTGAGAGTCAGCATCTTCAGGAACTGTATCCCAATGAGAGTCAGCATCTTGAGGAACTGTACCCAAATGAGAGTCAGCACCTTCCGGAACTGATCCTCAGTGAGAGTCAGGACCTTCAGGATCTGTCACCCAGTGAGAGTCAGCACCTTCAGGGACTGTCCCTCAGTGAGAGTCAGCACCTTCAGGAACTGTCCCTCAGTGAGAGTCAGCACCTTCAGGGACTGTCCCCCAGTTACAGTCAGCAACTTCAGGAACTGTCTCCCAGTGAGAGTCAGCAGCTTAGGAACTGTCTCCCAGTGAGAGTGAGCACCTCCACAACCTGTACCCCATTGAGTTTCTGCACCATCCGGAATTGACCCTCAGTGAGAGTCAGGATATTCAGGAACTGTCAACCAGTAAGAGTCGGCACCTTCAGGAACTGTCCCTCAGTGAGAGTCAGCACCTTCAGGAAATGTCACCCAGTGAGAGTGAGCAATTTCAGGAACTGACCCACAGTGAGAGTCAGCACCTTCAGGAACTGTAGCCCAGTGCGAGTCAGCACCTTCAGGAACTGTCTTCCAATGAGCGTCAGCACCTTCAAGAACTGTCTCCCAGTGAGAGTGAGCACCTTCAGGAACTGTACCCCAATGAGATTCAGCACCTTCAGGAACTGTACCCCATTGAGAGCCAGCACCTTCCAGAACTGACCCTCAGTGAGAGTCAGGACCTTCAGGATCTGTCACCCAGTGAGAGTCAGCACCTTCAGGAACTGTCTTTTAGTGAGAGTCAGCACCTTCAGGAACTGCCCCACAGTGAGAGTCAGCACCTTCAGGAACTGTCCCCCAGTGAGAATCAGAACCTTCAGAAACTGTACCCCAATGAGAGTCAGCACATTCCGGAACTGAGCCTCAGTGAGGGTCAGGACGTTCAGGATCTGTCACCCAGTGAGAGTCAGCACCTTCAGGAACTGTCCCTCAGTGAGAGTCAGCACCTTCAGGAACTGTCCCACAGTGAGAGTCAGCACCTTCAGGAACTGTCCCCCAGTGAGAATCAGCAACTTCAGGAACTGTACCCCAATGAGCGTCAGCACATTCCGGAACTGAGCCTCAGTGAGAGTCAGGACCTTCAGGATCTGTCACCCTGTGAGTGTCAGTACCTTCAGGAACTGTCCCTCAGTGAGAGTCAGCACCTTCAGCAACTGTCCCTCAGTGAGAGTCAGCATCTTCAGGAACTGTATCCCAATGAGAGTCAGCATCTTGAGGAACTGTACCCTAATGAGAGTCAGCACCTTCCGGAACGGATCCTCAGTGAGAGTCAGGACCTTCAGGATCTGTCACCCAGTGAGAGTCAGCACCTTCAGGGACTGTCCCTCAGTGAGAGTCAGCACCTTCAGGAACTGTCCCTCAGTGAGAGTCAGCACCTTCAGGGACTGTCCCTCAGTGAGAGTCAGCACCTTCAGGAACTGTACCCCAATGAGTGTCAGCACCTTCAGGAACTGTCCCTCAGTGAGAGTCAGCACCTTCAGGACCTGTCCCTCAGTGAGAGTCAGCACCTTCAGGAACTGTCCCTCAGTGAGAGTCAGCACCTTCAGGAACTGTACCCCAATGAGATTCTGCTCCTTCCAGAACTGACCCTCAGTGAGAGTCAGGACCTTCAGGAGCAGTCTCCCAGTAAGAATCAGCACCTTCAGGAACTGTACCCCTGTGTAAGTCAGCACCTTCAGGAATTGTATCCCAGTTAGAGTCAGCAACTTCAGGAACTGTCCCTCATTCAGAGTCAGCACCTTCAGGAATTGTCCCTCATTCAGAGTCAGCACCTTCAGAAACTGTCCGCAAGTAAGAGTCAGCACCTTCAGGATCTGTACCTCAGTGAGAGTCAGCATCTTCAGGAACTGTAGCCCAGTTAGAGTCAGCAATTTCAGGAACTGTAGCCCAGTGAGAATCAGCAATTTCAGGAACTCTCTCCCAGTGCGAGTCAGCACCTTCAGGAACATGAGCCCAATGAGAGTCAGCACCTTCAGGAACTGTCCCCCAGTTACAGTCAGCAACTTCAGGAACTGTCTCCCAGTGAGAGTCAGCAGCTTAGGAACTGTCTCCCAGTGAGAGTGAGCACCTCCACAACCTGTACCCCAATGAGTTTCTGCACCATCCGGAATTGACCCTCAGTGAGAGTCAGGATATTCAGGAACTGTCAACCAGTAAGAGTCGGCACCTTCAGGAACTGTCCCTCAGTGAGAGTCAGCACCTTCAGGAAATGTCACCCAGTGAGAGTGAGCAATTTCAGGAACTGACCCACAGTGAGAGTCAGCACCTTCAGGAACTGTATCCCAGTGTGAGTCAGCACCTTCAGGAACTGTCTTCCAATGAGCGTCAGCACCTTCAAGAACTGTCTCCCAGTGAGAGTGAGCACCTTCAGGAACTGTACCCCAATGAGATTCAGCACCTTCAGGAACTGTACCCCATTGAGAGCCAGCACCTTCCAGAACTGAACCTCAGTGAGAGTCAGGACCTTCAGGATCTGTCACCCAGTGAGAGTCAGCACCTTCAGGAACTGTCTTTTAGTGAGAGTCAGCACCTTCAGGAACTGCCCCACAGTGAGAGTCAGCACCTTCAGGAACTGTCCCCCAGTGAGAATCAGCACCTTCAGAAACTGTACCCCAATGAGAGTCAGCACATTCCGGAACTGAGCCTCAGTGAGGGTCAGGACGTTCAGGATCTGTCACCCAGTGAGAGTCAGCACCTTCAGGAACTGTCCCTCAGTGAGAGTCAGCACCTTCAGGAACTGTCCCACAGTGAGAGTCAGCACCTTCAGGAACTGTCCCCCAGTGAGAATCAGCACCTTCAGGAACTGTACCCCAATGAGCGTCAGCACATTCCGGAACTGAGCCTCAGTGAGAGTCAGGACCTTCAGGATCTGTCACCCTGTGAGTGTCAGTACCTTCAGGATCTGTCCCTCAGTGAGAGTCAGCACCTTCAGGAACTTTCCCTCAGTGAGAGTCAGCACCTTCAGGAACTGTATCCCAATGAGAGTCAGCATCTTGAGGAACTGTACCCTAATGAGAGTCAGCACCTTCCGGAACTGATCCTCAGTGAGAGTCAGGACCTTCAGGATCTGTCACCCAGTGAGAGTCAGCACCTTCAGGGACTGTCCCTCAGTGAGAGTCAGCACCTTCAGGAACTGTCCATCAGTGAGAGTCAGCACCTTCAGTGACTGTCCCTCAGTGAGAGTCAGCACCTTCAGGAACTGTACCCCAATGAGTGTCAGCACCTTCAGGAACTGTCCCTCAGTGAGAGTCAGCACCTTCAGGACCTGTCCCTCAGTGAGAGTCAGCACCTTCAGGAACTGTCCCTCAGTGAGAGTCAGCACCTTCAGGAACTGGACCCCAATGAGAGTCAGCACCTTCAGGAACTGTACCCAATGAGTGTCAGCACCTTCCGGAACTGACCCTCAGTGAGAGTCAGCACCTTCAGCAACTGTACCCCAATGAGTGTCAGCACCTTCCGGAACTGTCCCTCAGTGAGATTCAGCACCTTCAGGAACTGTCACCCATTGAACGTCAGCACCTTCAGGAGCTGTACCCCAATGACTGTCAGCACCTTCAGGAACTGTCCACAAGTGAGATTCAGCACCTTCACGAACTGTCAGCAAGCGAGAGTCAGCACCTTCAGGAACTGTCACCCAGTGACAATCAGCAACTTCAGTAACTGTCGCCCAGTTAGAGTCAGCACCTTCAGGAACTGTCCCCCAGTGAGAGTCAGCACCTTCAGGAACTGCCCCCCAGTGAGAGTCAGGACCTTCAGGAACTGACCGCAAGTGAGAGTCAGCACCTTAAGAAACTGTCCGCAAGTGAGAGTCAGCACCTTCAGGAACTGTCACCCAGTGAGCGTCAGGACCTTCAGGAAATATCCCCCAGTGAGAGTCAGCACCTTCCGGAAATGACCCTCAGTGAGAGTCAGCACCTTCAGGATCTGTCACCCAGTGAGAGTTAGCACCTTCTGGAACTGTCCATCAGTGAGGGTCAGCACCTTCCGGAACTGTACCCCAATGAGTGTCAGCACCTTCAGGAACTGTCCCTCACTGAGAGTCAGCACCTTCAGGACCTGTCCCTCAGTGAGAGTCAGCACCTTCAGGACCTGTCCCTCAGTGAGAGTCAGCACCTTCAGGAACAGTCTCCCAGTGAGAGTCAGCACCTTCAGGAAATGTCCCCCAGTGAGAGTCAGCACCTTGCAGGAACTGTACTTCAGTGAGAGTCAGCACCTTAAGGAACTGTCCCCCAGTGAGAGTCAGCTCCTTCCAGGAACTGTACTTCAGTGAGCGTCAGCACCTTAAGGAACTCTACCCCAGTGCGAGTCAGAACCTTGTGGAACTGTCCACCAGTCAGAGTCAGGGTGGTCAGCAACTGTACTCCAGTCAGCGCCAGGGTGTTCAGTATCTGTGCCCCAGTAAGAGTGAGCATCTTCAGCAGCTGAACCCCAATGAGTGACAGCACCTTCCAGAACTGTCCCTCATTGAGAGTCAGCACCTTCAGGAACTGTCCCTCAGGGAGAGTCAGCACCTTCAGGAACTGTCCCTCAATGAAAGTCAGCACCTTCAGGAACTGTACCTCTGTGAGAGTCAGCACCTTCAGGAACTGTCACCGAGTGAGATTGAGCACCTTCAGGAACTGTACCCAATGAGTGTCAGCACCTTCCGGAACTGACCCTCAGTGAGAGTCTGGACCTTCAGGATCTGTCACCCACTGAGAGTCAGCACCTTCAGGAACTGTCCCTCAGTGAGATTCAGCACCTTCAGGAACTGTACCCCAATTACTGTCAGCACCTTCAGGAACTGTCCCTCATTGAGAGTCAGCACCTTCAGGACCTGTCCCTCAGTGAGAGTCAGTACCTTCAGGACCTGTCCCTCAGTGAGAGTCAGCACCTTCAGGAACTGTCCCTCAGTGAGAGTCAGCACCTTCAGGAACTGTCCCTCAGTAAGAGTCAGCACCTTCAGGAACTGTACCCCATTGAGAGTCAGCACCTTCAGGAACTGTTCCCAATGAGTGTCAGCGCCTTCTGGAAATGACCCCCAGTGAGAGTCAGCAACTTCAGCAACTTTATCCCAATGAGAGTCAGCACCTTCAGGAACTGTACCCCAATGAGAGTCAGCAACCTCCGGAACTGACCCTCAGTGTGAGTCAGGACCTTGAACATCTGTCACCCAGTGAGAGTCAGCACCTTCTGGAACTGTCCCTCAGTGAGAGTCAGCACCTTCAGGAACAGTCCCTCAGTGAGAGACCTCACCATCAGGACCGGTCCCTCAGTGAGAGTCAGCACCTTCAGGACCTGTCCCTCATTGAGAGTCAGCACCTTCAGGAACTGTATACCAATGAGAGTCAGCACCTTCAGGAACAGTCCCTCAGTGAGTTATCACCATCAGGACCGGTCCCTCAGTGAGAGTCAGCACCTTCAGGACCTGTGCCTCATTGAGAGTCAGCACCTTCAGGAACTGTACCCCAGTGAGAGTCAGCACATTCAGGAACTGTCCCTCAGTGAGAGTCAGCACCTTCAGGAACTGTCACCCAGTGCACGTCAGCACCTTCAGGAGCTGTACCCCAATGAGTGTCTGCACCTTCCAGAACTGTCACTTATTGAGAGTCATCACCTTCAGGAACTGTACCTCAGTGAGAGTCATCACCTTCAGGAACTGGACCCTAATGAGAGTCAGCACCTTCAGGAGATGTACCCCAATGAGCGTCAGCTCCTTCTGGAACTGACCCTCAGTGAGAATCAGCGCCTTCCGGAACTGTCCCTCATTCAGAGTCAGCACCTTCATGAACTGTCCCTCATTCAGAGTCAGCACCTTCAGGAACTATCCGCAAGTCAGAGTCAGCACCTTCAGGAACTGTACCCCAGTGAGAGTCAGCACCTTCAGGAACTGTAGCCCAGTGTGAGTCAGCACCTTCAGGAACTGTCTTCCAATGAGCATCAGCACCTTCAAGAACTGTCTCCCAGTGATAGTGAGCACCTTCAGGAACTGTACCCCAATGAGATTCAGCACCTTCAGGAACTGTACCCCATTGAGAGCCAGCACCATCCAGAACTGACCCTCAGTGAGAGTCAGGACCTTCAGGATCTGTCACCCAGTGAGAGTCAGCACCTGCAGGAACTGTCTTTCAGTGAGAGTCAGCACCTTCAGGAACTGTCCCACAGTGAAAGTGAGCACCTTCAGGAACTGTACCTCAATGAGATTCAGCACCTTCCGGAACTGACCCTCAGTGAGAGTCAGGACCTTCAGGATCTGTCACCCTATGAGAGTGAGCACTTTCAGGATCTGTACCCCAATGAGAGTCAGCACCTTCCTGAACTGACCCTCAGTGAGAGTCAGCACCTTCCAGAACAGTCCCTCAGTGAGAGTCAGGACCTTCAGGAACTTGACCCAAATGAGAGTGAGCACCTTCAGGAAGTGTCCGCAAGTGAGAGTCAGCACCTTCAGCAATGGTAGCCCAGTTAGAGTCAGCAACTTCAGGAACTGTCCCTCTTTCAGAGTCAGCACCTTCAGGAACTGTCCCTCATTCAGAGTCAGCACCTTGAGGAACTGTCCGCAAGTGAGAGTCAGCCCCTTCAGGAACTGTACCCCAGTGACATTCAGCACCTTCAGGAACTGTAGGCCAGTTAGAGTCAGCAACTTCAGGAACTGTAGCCCAGTGAGAGTCAGCAACTTCAGGAACTGTCTCCCAGTGCGAATCAACACCTTCAGGAACATGACACCAGTGAGAGTCAGCACCTTCAAGAACTGTCCCCCAGTTAGATTCAGCAATTTCAGGAACTGTACCCCAATGAGAGTCATCACCTTCCGGAACTGACCCTCAGTGAGAGACAGGACCTTCAGGAACTGTCCGCAAGTGAGAGTCAGCACCTTCAGGAATTGTACCCCAGTGAGAGTCAGCACCTTCAGGATCTGTAGCCCAGTAAGAGTCAGCAACTTCAGGAACTTTCTCCCAGTGCGAGTCAGCACCTTCAGGAACCTGATCCCAGTGAGAGTCAGCACCTTCAGGTACTGTCCCCAGTTAGAGTCAGCAACTTCAGGAACTGTCTCCCAGTGAGCGTCAGCAACTTCAGGAACTGTCTCCCAGTGAGAGTGAGCCCCTTCAGGAACTGTACCCCAATGAGAGTCAGCACCTTCTGGAACTGACCCTCTTTGAGTGTCAGCACATTCAGGAACTGTACCCTAATGAGATTCTGCACCTTCCGGAACTGGCCCTCAGTGAGATTCAGGACCTTCAGGAACTGTCTCCCAGTGAGAGTCAGCACCTTCCGGAACTGACCCTAAGTGAGATTCATCACGTTCAGGAACTGTCCCTCAGTGAGAGTCAGCACCTTCAGGAACTGTACCCCATTGAGAGTCAGCACTTTCAGGAACTGTCCGTCAGTGAGACTCAGCACCTTCAGGAACTGTACCCCATTGAGAGTCAGCACCGTCAGGAACTGTCTCCCAGTGACAGTCAGCACCTTCTGGAACTGACCCTCATTGAGAGTCAGCACCTTCAGGAACTGTACCCCAATGAGATTCTGCTCCTTCCAGAACTGACCCTCAGTGAGAGTCAGGACCTTCAGGAGCAGTCTCCCAGTAAGAATCAGCACCTTCAGGAACTGTACCCCTGTGAAAGTCAGCACCTTCAGGAATTGTATCCCAGTTAGAGTCAGCAACTTCAGGAACTGTCCCTCATTCAGAGTCAGCACCTTCAGGAATTGTCCCTCATTCAGAGTCAGCACCTTCAGGAATTGTCCCTCATTCAGAGTCAGCACCTTCAGAAACTGTCCGCAAGTAAGAGTCAGCACCTTCAGGATCTGTACCTCAGTGAGAGTCAGCATCTTCAGGAACTGTAGCCCAGTTAGAGTCATCAATTTCAGGAACTGTAGCCCAGTGAGAATCAGCAATTTCAGGAACTCTCTCCCAGTGCGAGTCAGCACCTTCAGGAACATGAGCCCAATGAGAGTCAGCACCTTCAGGAACTGTCCCCCAGTTACAGTCAGCAACTTCAGGAACTGTCTCCCAGTGAGAGTCAGCAGCTTAGGAACTGTCTCCCAGTGAGAGTGAGCACCTCCACAACCTGTACCCCAATGAGTTTCTGCACCATCCGGAATTGACCCTCAGTGAGAGTCAGGATATTCAGGAACTGTCAACCAGTAAGAGTCGGCACCTTCAGGAACTGTCCCTCAGTGAGAGTCAGCACCTTCAGGAAATGTCACCCAGTGAGAGTGAGCAATTTCAGGAACTGACCCACAGTGAGAGTCAGCACCTTCAGGAACTGTAGCCCAGTGCGAGTCAGCACCTTCAGGAACTGTCTTCCAATGAGCGTCAGCACCTTCAAGAACTGTCTCCCAGTGAGAGTGAGCACCTTCAGGAACTGTACCCCAATGAGATTCAGCACCTTCAGGAACTGTACCCCATTGAGAGCCAGCACCTTCCAGAACTGACCCTCAGTGAGAGTCAGGACCTTCAGGATCTGTCACCCAGTGAGAGTCAGCACCTTCAGGAACTGTCTTTTAGTGAGAGTCAGCACCTTCAGGAACTGCCCCACAGTGAGAGTCAGCACCTTCAGGAACTGTCCCCCAGTGAGAATCAGCACCTTCAGAAACTGTACCCCAATGAGAGTCAGCACATTCCGGAACTGAGCCTCAGTGAGGGTCCGGACGTTCAGGATCTGTCACCCAGTGAGAGTCAGCACCTTCAGGAACTGTCCCTCAGTGAGAGTCAGCACCTTCAGGAACTGTCCCACAGTGAGAGTCAGCACCTTCAGGAACTGTCCCCCAGTGAGAATCAGCACCTTCAGGAACTGTACCCCAATGAGCATCAGCACATTCCGGAACTGAGCCTCAGTGAGAGTCAGGACCTTCAGGATCTGTCACCCTGTGAGTGTCAGTACCTTCAGGAACTGTCCCTCAGTGAGAGTCAGCACCTTCAGAAATTGTCAGCCAGTGAGAGTCAGAACCTTCAGGAACTGTCTCCCAGTGAGAGTCAGCACCTTCAGGAACTGTCCCTCAGTGAGAGTCAGCACCTTCAGGAACTGTCACACAGTGAGAGTCAGAATCTTCCAGAACTGTACCCCAGTGAGAGTCAGGACCTTCAGGAACTGTCCCTCAATCAGAGTCAGCCCCTTCAGGAACTGTAGCCCAGTGCGAGTCAGCACCTTCAGGAACATGACCCCAGTGAGAGTCAGCAACTTCAGGAACTGTCTCCCAGTCAGAGTCCACAACTTGAAGAACTGTCTCCCAGTGAAAGTGAGCACCTTCAGGAACTGTACCTCAATGAGATTCAGCACCTTCCGGAACTGACCCTCAGTGAGAGTCAGGAACTTCAGGATCTGTCACCCTGTGAGAGTGAGCACTTTCAGGAACTGTACCCCAATGAAAGTCAGCACCTTCCTGAACTGACCCTCAGTGAGAGTCAGCACCTTCCCGAACAGTCCCTCAGTGAGAGTCAGGACCTTCAGGAACTTGACCCAAATGAGAGTGAGCACCTTCAGGAAGTGTCCGCAAGTGAGAGTCAGCACCTTCAGCAATGGTAGCCCAGTTAGAGTCAGCAACTTCAGGAACTGTCCCTCTTTCAGAGTCAGCACCTTCAGGAACTGTCCCTCATTCAGAGTCAGCACCTTGAGGAACTGTCCGCAAGTGAGAGTCAGCCTCTTCAGGAACTGTGTCCCAGTGAGATTCAGCACCTTCAGGATCTGTAGGCCAGTTAGAGTCAGCAACTTCAGGAACTGTAGCCCAGTGAGAGTCAGCAACTTCAGGAACTGTCTCCCAGTGCGAATCAACACCTTCAGGAACATGACACCAGTGAGAGTCAGCACCTTCAAGAACTGTCCCCCAGTTAGATTCAGCAATTTCAGGAACTGTACCCCAATGAGAGTCATCACCTTCCGGAACTGACCCTCAGTGAGAGACAGGACCTTCAGGAACTGTCCGCAAGTGAGAGTCAGCACCTTCAGGAACTGTAACCCAGTGAGAGTCAGCACCTTCAGGAACAGGACCCCAATGAGAGTCAGCACCTTCTGGAGATGTACCCCAAAGAGAGTCAGCACCTTCTGGAAATGTCCCTCATTGAGAGTCAGCACCGTTACTGAACATCCCTAAGTGAGAGTCAGCACTTTCAGGAACTGTCCGCAAGTGAGAGTCAGCACCTTCAGGAATTGTACCCCAGTGAGAGTCAGCACCTTCAGGAACTGTATCCCAATTAGAGTCAGCAACTTCAGGAACTGTCCCTCATTCAGAGTCAGCACCTTCAGGAACTGTCCCTCATTCAGAGTCAGCACCTTCAGGACCTGTCCGCAAGTGAGAGTCAGCACCTTCAGGAACTGTACCCCAGTGAGAGTCAGCACCTGCAGCAACTGTAGCCCAGTAAGAGTCAGCAATTTCAGGAACTGTAGCCCAGTGAGAGTCAGCAACTTCAGGAACTTTCTCCCAGTGCGAGTCAGCACCTTCAGGAACATGATCCCAGTGAGAGTCAGCACCTTCAGGTATTGTCCCCAGTTAGAGTCAGCAACTTCAGGAACTGTCTCCCAGTGAGCGTCAGCAACTTCAGGAACTGTCTCCCAGTGAGAGTCAGCACCTTCCGGAACTGACCCACAGTGAGATTCATCACGTTCAGGAACTGTCCCTCAGTGAGAGTCAGCACCTTCCGGAACTGATCCTCAGTGAAAGTCAGCACCTTGAGGAACTGTCCCCCAGTGAGAGTCAGCACCGGCAGGAACTGTCTCCCAGTGACAGTCAGCACCTTCAGGAACTGTCGTTCAGTGAGAGTTAGGAACTTCAGGATCTGTCCCTCAGTCAGAGTCAGCACCTTCAGGAAATGTCCCCCAATGAGTGTCAGCACCTTCAGGAGCTGTACCTCAGTGAGTGTCTGCAACTTCATGAATTGTCACCCAGTGAGAGTCAGCAACTTCAGGAACTGTACCCCAATGAGTGTCAGAACCTTCCGGAACTGTACCCCAGGGAGAGTCAGCACATTCAGGAACTGTCCCTCAGTGAGAGTCAGCACCTTCAGGTACTGTCACCCAGTGTACTTCAGCTCCTTCAGGAGCTGTACCCCAATGAGTGTCTGCACCTTCCTGAACTGTCACTTAGTGAGAGTCAGCAGCTTCAGGAACTGTCCCTCAGTGAGAGTCAGCACCTTCAGGAACTGGACCCCAATGAGAATCAGCACCTTCAGGAGATGTACCCCAATGAGAGTCAGCACCTTCTGGAACTGACCATCATTGAGAGTCAGAACCTTCCGGAACAGTCCCTCAGTGAGAATCAGCACATTCCGGAACTGTCCCTCATTCAGACTCAGCACCTTCAGGAACTATGTGCAAGTCAGAGTCAGCACCTTCAGGAATTGTACCACAGTGAGAGTCAGCACCTTCAGGAACTGTAGCCCAGTGCGATTCAGCACCTTCAGGAACTGTCTTCCAATGAGAGTCAGCACCTTCAAGAACTGTCTCCCAGTGAGAGTGAGCACCCCAATGAGATTCAGCACCTTCCGGAACTTACCCTCAGTGAGGGTCAGGACCTTCCGGATCTGTCACCCAGTCAGAGTGAGCAACTTCAGGAACTGTATCCCAATGAGAGTCAGCACCTTCAGGAACTGTCCCTCAGTGAGAGTCAGCACATTCAGGAACTGTCCCCCAGTCAGAGTCAGCACCTTCAGGATCTGTCCCTCAGTGAGAGTCAGCACCTTCAGGAACTGTACCCCAATGAGAGTCAGCTCCTTCTGGAACGGACCCTCACTGAGTGTCAGGACCTTCAGGATCTGTCACCCTGTAAGTGTCAGAACCTTCAGAAACTGTCCCTCAGTGAGAGTTAGCACCTTCATAAAATGTCACCCAGTGGGAGTAAGAACCTTCAGGAACTGTCCCCCCAGTGAAAGTCAGCACGTTCTGGAAATGTCACCCAGTGAGAGTCAGAATCTTCAGGAACTGTCCCCCAGTGAGAATCAGCACCTTCAGGATCTGTACCCCAATGAGAGTCAGCACCTTCCAGAACTGACCCTCAGTGAGAGTCATCACTTTCCAGAACAGTCCCTCGGTGAGAGTCAGGACCTTCAGGAACTGGACCTAAATGAGAGTCAGCACCTTCAGGAACTGTCTGCAAGTGAGAGTCAGCACCTTCAGGAACTGTACCCCAGTGAGAGTCAGCACCTTCAGCAACTGTAGCCCAGTTAGAGTCAGCAATTTCAGGAACTGTAGCCCAGTGAGAGTCAGCAACTTCAGGAACTTTCTCCCAGTGCGAGTCAGCACCTTCAGGAACATGATCCCAGTGAGAGTCAGCACCTTCAGGTACTGTCCCCAGTTAGAGTCAGCAACTTCAGGAACTGTCTCCCAGTGAGCGTCAGCAACTTCAGGAACTGTCTCCCAGTGAGAGTCAGCACCTTCCGGAACTGACCCTTAGTGAGATTCATCACGTTCAGGAACTGTCCCTCAGTGAGAGTCAGCACCTTCAGGAACTGTACCCCATTGAGAGTCAGCACTTTCAGGAACTGTCCGTCAGTGAGACTCAGCACCTTCAGGAACTGTACCCCATTGAGAGTCAGCACCATCAGGAACTGTACCCCAATGAGATTCTGCTCCTTCCAGAACTGACCCTCAGTGAGAGTCAGGACCTTCAGGAACAGTCTCCCAGTAAGAATCAGCACCTTCAGGAACTGTACCCCTGTGAAAGTCAGCACCTTCAGGAATTGTATCCCAGTTAGAGTCAGCAACTTCAGGAAATGTCTCTCATTCAGAGTCAGCACCTTCAGGAATTGTCCCTCATTCAGAGTCAGCACTTTCAGGAGCTGTCCGCAAGTAAGAGTCAGCACCTTCAGGATCTGTACCTCAGTGAGAGTCAGCATCTTCAGGAACTGCAGCCCAGTTAGAGTCAGCAATTTCAGGAACTGTAGCCCAGTGAGAATCAGCAACTTCAGGAACTCTCTCCCAGTGCGAGTCAGCACCTTCAGGAACATGAGCCCAATGAGAGTCAGCACCTTCAGGAACTGTCCCCCAGTTAGAGTCAGCAACTTCAGGAACTGTCTCCCAGTAAGAGTCAGCAACTTAGGAACTGTCTCCCAGTGAGAGTGAGCACCTCCACAAACTGTACCCCAATGAGTTTCTGCACCATCCGGAATTGACCCTCAGTGAGAGTCAGGACATTCAGGAACTGTCACCCAGTAAGAGTCGGCACCTTCAGGAACTGTCCTTCAGTGAGAGTCAGCACCTTCAGGAAATGTCACCCAGTGAGAGTGAGTAATTTCAGGAACTGACCCACAGTGAGAGTCAGCACGTTCAGGAACTGTCCCCCAATGAGAGTCAGCACCTTCCGGAACTGATCCTCAGTGAGAGTCAGCACCTTGAGGAACTGTCCCCCAGTGAGAGTTAGCACCTTCATAAAATGTCACCCAGTGAGAGTAAGAACCTTCAGGAACTGTCCCCCCAGTGAAAGTCAGCACGTTCTGGAAATGTCACCCAGTGAGAGTCAGAATCTTCAGGAACTGTCCCCCAGTGAGAATCAGCACCTTCAGGATCTGTACCCCAATGAGAGTCAGCACCTTCCAGAAGTGACCCTCAGTGACAGTCATCACTTTCCAGAACAGTCCCTCGGTGAGAGTCAGGACCTTCAGGAACTGGACCCAAATGAGAGTCAGCACCATCAGGAACTGTCTGCAAGTGAGAGTCAGCACCTTCAGGAACTGTACCCCAGTGAGAGTCAGCACCTTCAGGAACAGTAGCCCAGTTAGAGTCAGCAACTTCAGGAACTGTAGCCCAGTGCGAGTCAGCAACTTCAGGAACTGTCTCCCAGTGCGAGACAGCACCGTCAGGAACATGACCCCAGTGAGAGTCAGCACCTTCAGGAACTGCCCCCATTAAGAGTCAGCAACTTCAGGAACTGTCTCCCAGTGAGAGTTAGCAACTTCAGGAACTGTCTCCCAGTGAGAGTGAGCACCTTCAGGAACTGTACCCCAATGAGACTCAGCACCTTCTGGAACTGACCCTCATTGAGAGTCAGCATCTTCAGGAACTGTACCCCAATGAGATTCTGCACCTTCCGGAACTGACCCTCAGTGAGAGTCAGCACCTTCTGGAACTGTCACCGAGTAAGATTCAGCACCTTCAGGAACTGTCCCTCAGTGCAAGTCATCACCTTCAGGAACTGTACCCCTGTGAGAGTCAGCACCTTCCGGCACTGTACCTCAGTGAGAGTCAGCACCTTCAGGATCTGTCCCTTAATGAGAGTCAGCACCTTCAGGAACTGTACCCCAGTGACAGTCAGCAACTTCAGGAACTGTCCCTCAGTGACAGTGAACAACTTCAGGAACTGTCACCCAGTGAGAATCAGATACTTCTGGAACTTTAGCCCAGTGTGAGTCAGCACCTTCAGGAACATGACCCCAGTGAGAGTCAGCAACTTCAGGAACTGTCTCCCAGTGCGTGTCAGCACCTTCAAGAACTGTCTCCCAGTGAAAGTGAGGACCTCCAGGAACTGGACCCCATTGAGATTCAGCACCTTCTGGACCAGAACCTCAGTGAGAGGCAGGACCTTCAGGATGTGTCACCAAGTGAGAGTGCGCACCTTCAGGAACTGTACCCCAATGAGACTCAGCTCCTTCCTGAACTGACCCTCAGTGAGAGTCAGCACCTTCCAGAACAGTCCCTCAGTGAGAGTCAGGACCTTCAGTAACTGGACCCAATTGAGAGTCAGCACCTTCAGGAACTGTCCGCAAGTGAGAGTCAGCACCTTCAGGAACTGTACCCCAGTGAGATTCAGCACCTTCAGCAACTGTAGCCCAGTTAGAGTCAGCAACTTCAGGGACTGTCCCTCATTCAGAGTCAACACCTTCAGGAAATGTCCGCAAGTGAGATTCTGCCCCTTTAGAAACTGTACCCCACTGAGAGTCAGCTGCTTCAGGAACAGTAGCCCAGTTAGAGTCAGCAACTTCAGGAATGGTAGCCCAGTGATACTCAGCACCTTCCGGAACTGTCCCTCAGTGAGAGTCAGCAACTTCAGGAACTGTCCCTCATTCAGAGTCAGCACCTTCAGGAGATGTACCCCAATGAGCGTCAGCTCCTTCTGGAACTGACCCTCAGTGAGAATCAGCGCCTTCCGGAACTGTCCCTCATTCAGAGTCAGCACCTTCATGAACTGTCCCTCATTCAGAGTCAGCACCTTCAGGAACTATCCGCAAGTCAGAGTCAGCACCTTCAGGAACTGTACCCCAGTGAGAGTCAGCACCTTCAGGAACTGTAGCCCAGTGTGAGTCAGCACCTTCAGGAACTGTCTTCCAATGAGCATCAGCACCTTCAAGAACTGTCTCCCAGTGAGAGTGAGCACCTTCAGGAACTGTACCCCAATGAGATTCAGCACCTTCAGGAACTGTACCCCATTGAGAGCCAGCACCATCCAGAACTGACCCTCAGTGAGAGTCAGGACCTTCAGGATCTGTCACCCAGTGAGAGTCAGCACCTGCAGGAACTGTCTTTCAGTGAGAGTCAGCACCTTCAGGAACTGTCCCACAGTGAAAGTGAGCACCTTCAGGAACTGTACCTCAATGAGATTCAGCACCTTCCGGAACTGACCCTCAGTGAGAGTCAGGACCTTCAGGATCTGTCACCCTGTGAGAGTGAGCACTTTCAGGAACTGTACCCCAATGAGAGTCAGCACCTTCCTGAACTGACCCTCAGTGAGAGTCAGCACCTTCCAGAACAGTCCCTCAGTGAGAGTCAGGACCTTCAGGAATTTGACCCAAATGAGAGTGAGCACCTTCAGGAAGTGTCCGCAAGTGAGAGTCAGCACCTTCAGCAATGGTAGCCCAGTTAGAGTCAGCAACTTCAGGAACTGTCCCTCTTTCAGAGTCAGCACCTTCAGGAACTGTCCCTCATTCAGAGTCAGCACCTTGAGGAACTGTCCGCAAGTGAGAGTCAGCCCCTTCAGGAACTGTACCCCAGTGACATTCAGCACCTTCAGGAACTGTAGGCCAGTTAGAGTCAGCAACTTCAGGAACTGTAGCCCAGTGAGAGTCAGCAACTTCAGGAACTGTCTCCCAGTGCGAATCAACACCTTCAGGAACATGACACCAGTGAGAGTCAGCACCTTCAAGAACTGTCCCCCAGTTAGATTCAGCAATTTCAGGAACTGTACCCCAATGAGAGTCATCACCTTCCGGAACTGACCCTCAGTGAGAGACAGGACCTTCAGGAACTGTCCGCAAGTGAGAGTCAGCACCTTCAGGAACTGTAACCCAGTGAGAGTCAGCACCTTCAGGAACAGGACCCCAATGAGAGTCAGCACCTTCTGGAGATGTACCCCAAAGAGAGTCAGCACCTTCTGGAAATGACCCTCATTGAGAGTCAGCACCTTCCGGAACATCCCTAAGTGAGAGTCAGCACTTTCAGGAACTGTCCGCAAGTGAGAGTCAGCACCTTCAGGAATTGTACCCCAGTGAGAGTCAGCACCTTCAGGATCTGTAGCCCAGTAAGAGTCAGCAACTTCAGGAACTTTCTCCCAGTGCGAGTCAGCACCTTCAGGAACATGATCCCAGTGAGAGTCAGCACCTTCAGGTACTGTCCCCAGTTAGAGTCAGCAACTTCAGGAACTGTCTCCCAGTGAGCGTCAGCAACTTCAGGAACTGTCTCCCAGTGAGAGTGAGCCCCTTCAGGAACTGTACCCCAATGAGAGTCAGCACCTTCTGGAACTGACCCTCTTTGAGTGTCAGCACATTCAGGAACTGTACCCTAATGAGATTCTGCACCTTCCGGAACTGGCCCTCAGTGAGATTCAGGACCTTCAGGAACTGTCTCCCAGTGAGAGTCAGCACCTTCCGGAACTGACCCTAAGTGAGATTCATCACGTTCAGGAACTGTCCCTCAGTGAGAGTCAGAACCTTCAGGAACTGTACCCCATTGAGAGTCAGCACTTTCAGGAACTGTCCATCAGTGAGACTCAGCACCTTCAGGAACTGTACCCCATTGAGAGTCAGCACCGTCAGGAACTGTCTCCCAGTGACAGTCAGCACCTTCTGGAACTGACCCTCATTGAGAGTCAGCACCTTCAGGAACTGTACCCCAATGAGATTCTGCTCCTTCCAGAACTGACCCTCAGTGAGAGTCAGGACCTTCAGGAGCAGTCTCCCAGTAAGAATCAGCACCTTCAGGAACTGTACCCCTGTGAAAGTCAGCACCTTCAGGAATTGTATCCCAGTTAGAGTCAGCAACTTCAGGAACTGTCCCTCATTCAGAGTCAGCACCTTCAGGAATTGTCCCTCATTCAGAGTCAGCACCTTCAGAAACTGTCCGCAAGTAAGAGTCAGCACCTTCAGGATCTGTACCTCAGTGAGAGTCAGCATCTTCAGGAACTGTAGCCCAGTTAGAGTCATCAATTTCAGGAACTGTAGCCCAGTGAGAATCAGCAATTTCAGGAACTCTCTCCCAGTGCGAGTCAGCACCTTCAGGAACATGAGCCCAATGAGAGTCAGCACCTTCAGGAACTGTCCCCCAGTTACAGTCAGCAACTTCAGGAACTGTCTCCCAGTGAGAGTCAGCAGCTTAGGAACTGTCTCCCAGTGAGAGTGAGCACCTCCACAACCTGTACCCCAATGAGTTTCTGCACCATCCGGAATTGACCCTCAGTGAGAGTCAGGATATTCAGGAACTGTCAACCAGTAAGAGTCGGCACCTTCAGGAACTGTCCCTCAGTGAGAGTCAGCACCTTCAGGAAATGTCACCCAGTGAGAGTGAGCAATTTCAGGAACTGACCCACAGTGAGAGTCAGCACCTTCAGGAACTGTAGCCCAGTGCGAGTCAGCACCTTCAGGAACTGTCTTCCAATGAGCGTCAGCACCTTCAAGAACTGTCTCCCAGTGAGAGTGAGCACCTTCAGGAACTGTACCCCAATGAGATTCAGCACCTTCAGGAACTGTACCCCATTGAGAGCCAGCACCTTCCAGAACTGACCCTCAGTGAGAGTCAGGACCTTCAGGATCTGTCACCCAGTGAGAGTCAGCACCTTCAGGAACTGTCTTTTAGTGAGAGTCAGCACCTTCAGGAACTGCCCCACAGTGAGAGTCAGCACCTTCAGGAACTGTCCCCCAGTGAGAATCAGCACCTTCAGAAACTGTACCCCAATGAGAGTCAGCACATTCCGGAACTGAGCCTCAGTGAGGGTCAGGACGTTCAGGATCTGTCACCCAGTGAGAGTCAGCACCTTCAGGAACTGTCCCTCAGTGAGAGTCAGCACCTTCAGGAACTGTCCCACAGTGAGAGTCAGCACCTTCAGGAACTGTCCCCCAGTGAGAATCAGCACCTTCAGGAACTGTACCCCAATGAGCGTCAGCACATTCCGGAACTGAGCCTCAGTGAGAGTCAGGACCTTCAGGATCTGTCACCCTGTGAGTGTCAGTACCTTCAGGAACTGTCCCTCAGTGAGAGTCAGCACCTTCAGAAATTGTCAGCCAGTGAGAGTCAGAACCTTCAGGAACTGTCTCCCAGTGAGAGTCAGCACCTTCAGGAACTGTCCCTCAGTGAGAGTCAGCACCTTCAGGAACTGTCACACAGTGAGAGTCAGAATCTTCCAGAACTGTACCCCAGTGAGAGTCAGGACCTTCAGGAACTGTCCCTCAATCAGAGTCAGCCCCTTCAGGAACTGTAGCCCAGTGCGAGTCAGCACCTTCAGGAACATGACCCCAGTGAGAGTCAGCAACTTCAGGAACTGTCTCCCAGTCAGAGTCCACAACTTGAAGAACTGTCTCCCAGTGAAAGTGAGCACCTTCAGGAACTGTACCTCAATGAGATTCAGCACCTTCCGGAACTGACCCTCAGTGAGAGTCAGGACCTTCAGGATCTGTCACCCTGTGAGAGTGAACACTTTCAGGAACTGTACCCCAATGAAAGTCAGCACCTTCCTGAACTGACCCTCAGTGAGAGTCAGCACCTTCCAGAACAGTCCCTCAGTGAGAGTCAGGACCTTCAGGAACTTGACCCAAATGAGAGTGAGCACCTTCAGGAAGTGTCCGCAAGTGAGAGTCAGCACCTTCAGCAATGGTAGCCCAGTTAGAGTCAGCAACTTCAGGAACTGTCCCTCTTTCAGAGTCAGCACCTTCAGGAACTGTCCCTCATTCAGAGTCAGCACCTTGAGGAACTGTCCGCAAGTGAGAGTCAGCCTCTTCAGGAACTGTATCCCAGTGAGATTCAGCACCTTCAGGATCTGTAGGCCAGTTAGAGTCAGCAACTTCAGGAACTGTAGCCCAGTGAGAGTCAGCAACTTCAGGAACTGTCTCCCAGTGCGAATCAACACCTTCAGGAACATGACACCAGTGAGAGTCAGCACCTTCAAGAACTGTCCCCCAGTTAGATTCAGCAATTTCAGGAACTGTACCCCAATGAGAGTCATCACCTTCCGGAACTGACCCTCAGTGAGAGACAGGACCTTCAGGAACTGTCCGCAAGTGAGAGTCAGCACCTTCAGGAACTGTAACCCAGTGAGAGTCAGCACCTTCAGGAACAGGACCCCAATGAGAGTCAGCACCTTCTGGAGATGTATCCCAAAGAGAGTCAGCACCTTCTGGAAATGACCCTCATTGAGAGTCAGCACCGTTCCTGAACATCCCTAAGTGAGAGTCAGCACTTTCAGGAACTGTCCGCAAGTGAGAGTCAGCACCTTCAGGAATTGTACCCCAGTGAGAGTCAGCACCTTCAGGAACTGTATCCCAATTAGAGTCAGCAACTTCAGGAACTGTCCCTCATTCAGAGTCAGCACCTTCAGGAACTGTCCCTCATTCAGAGTCAGCACCTTCAGGACCTGTCCGCAAGTGAGAGTCAGCACCTTCAGGAACTGTACCCCAGTGAGAGTCAGCACCTGCAGCAACTGTAGCCCAGTAAGAGTCAGCAATTTCAGGAACTGTAGCCCAGTGAGAGTCAGCAACTTCAGGAACTTTCTCCCAGTGCGAGTCAGCACCTTCAGGAACATGATCCCAGTGAGAGTCAGCACCTTCAGGTATTGTCCCCAGTTAGAGTCAGCAACTTCAGGAACTGTCTCCCAGTGAGCGTCAGCAACTTCAGGAACTGTCTCCCAGTGAGAGTCAGCACCTTCCGGAACTGACCCACAGTGAGATTCATCACGTTCAGGAACTGTCTCCCAGTGAGAGTGAGCCCCTTCAGGAACTGTACCCCAATGAGAGTCAGCACCTTCTGGAACTGACCCTCTTTGAGTGTCAGCACATTCAGGAACTGTACCCTAATGAGATTCTGCACCTTCCGGAACTGGCCCTCAGTGAGATTCAGGACCTTCAGGAACTGTCTCCCAGTGAGACTCAGCACCTTCCGGAACTGACCCTAAGTGAGATTCATCACGTTCAGGAACTGTCCCTCAGTGAGAGTCAGCACCTTCAGGAACTGTACCCCATTGAGAGTCAGCACTTTCAGGAACTGTCCGTCAGTGAGACTCAGCACCTTCAGGAACTGTACCCCATTGAGAGTCAGCACCGTCAGGAACTGTCTCCCAGTGACAGTCAGCACCTTCTGGAACTGACCCTCATTGAGAGTCAGCACCTTCAGGAACTGTACCCCAATGAGATTCTGCTCCTTCCAGAACTGACCCTCAGTGAGAGTCAGGACCTTCAGGAGCAGTCTCCCAGTAAGAATCAGCACCTTCAGGAACTGTACCCCTGTGAAAGTCAGCACCTTCAGGAATTGTATCCCAGTTAGAGTCAGCAACTTCAGGAACTGTCCCTCATTCAGAGTCAGCACCTTCAGGAATTGTCCCTCATTCAGAGTCAGCACCTTCAGAAACTGTCCGCAAGTAAGAGTCAGCACCTTCAGGATCTGTACCTCAGTGAGAGTCAGCATCTTCAGGAACTGTAGCCCAGTTAGAGTCATCAATTTCAGGAACTGTAGCCCAGTGAGAATCAGCAATTTCAGGAACTCTCTCCCAGTGCGAGTCAGCACCTTCAGGAACATGAGCCCAATGAGAGTCAGCACCTTCAGGAACTGTCACCCAGTTACAGTCAGCAACTTCAGGAACTGTCTCCCAGTGAGAGTCAGCAGCTTAGGAACTGTCTCCCAGTGAGAGTGAGCACCTCCACAACCTGTACCCCAATGAGTTTCTGCACCATCCGGAATTGACCCTCAGTGAGAGTCAGGATATTCAGGAACTGTCAACCAGTAAGAGTCGGCACCTTCAGGAACTGTCCCTCAGTGAGAGTCAGCACCTTCAGGAAATGTCACCCAGTGAGAGTGAGCAATTTCAGGAACTGACCCACAGTGAGAGTCAGCACCTTCAGGAACTGTATCCCAGTGCGAGTCAGCACCTTCAGGAACTGTCTTCCAATGAGCGTCAGCACCTTCAAGAACTGTCTCCCAGTGAGAGTGAGCACCTTCAGGAAATGTACCCCAATGAGATTCAGCACCTTCAGGAACTGTACCCCATTGAGAGCCAGCACCTTCCAGAACTGACCCTCAGTGAGAGTCAGGACCTTCAGGATCTGTCACCCAGTGAGAGTCAGCACCTTCAGGAACTGTCTTTTAGTGAGAGTCAGCACCTTCAGGAACTGCCCCACAGTGAGAGTCAGCACCTTCAGGAACTGTCCCCCAGTGAGAATCAGCACCTTCAGAAACTGTACCCCAATGAGAGTCAGCACATTCCGGAACTGAGCCTCAGTGAGGGTCAGGACGTTCAGGATCTGTCACCCAGTGAGAGTCAGCACCTTCAGGAACTGTCCCTCAGTGAGAGTCAGCACCTTCAGGAACTGTCCCACAGTGAGAGTCAGCACCTTCAGGAACTGTCCCCCAGTGAGAATCAGCACCTTCAGGAACTGTACCCCAATGAGCGTCAGCACATTCCGGAACTGAGCCTCAGTGAGAGTCAGGACCTTCAGGATCTGTCACCCTGTGAGTGTCAGTACCTTCAGGAACTGTCCCTCAGTGAGAGTCAGCACCTTCAGAAATTGTCAGCCAGTGAGAGTCAGAACCTTCAGGAACTGTCTCCCAGTGAGAGTCAGCACCTTCAGGAACTGTCCCTCAGTGAGAGTCAGCACCTTCAGGAACTGTCACACAGTGAGAGTCAGAATCTTCCAGAACTGTACCCCAGTGAGAGTCAGGACCTTCAGGAACTGTCCCTCAATCAGAGTCAGCCCCTTCAGGAACTGTAGCCCAGTGCGAGTCAGCACCTTCAGGAACATGACCCCAGTGAGAGTCAGCAACTTCAGGAACTGTCTCCCAGTCAGAGTCCACAACTTGAAGAACTGTCTCCCAGTGAAAGTGAGCACCTTCAGGAACTGTACCTCAATGAGATTCAGCACCTTCCGGAACTGACCCTCAGTGAGAGTCAGGACCTTCAGGATCTGTCACCCTGTGAGAGTGAGCACTTTCAGGAACTGTACCCCAATGAAAGTCAGCACCTTCCTGAACTGACCCTCAGTGAGAGTCAGCACCTTCCAGAACAGTCCCTCAGTGAGAGTCAGGACCTTCAGGAACTTGACCCAAATGAGAGTGAGCACCTTCAGGAAGTGTCCGCAAGTGAGAGTCAGCACCTTCAGCAATGGTAGCCCAGTTAGAGTCAGCAACTTCAGGAACTGTCCCTCTTTCAGAGTCAGCACCTTCAGGAACTGTCCCTCATTCAGAGTCAGCACCTTGAGGAACTGTCCGCAAGTGAGAGTCAGCCTCTTCAGGAACTGTATCCCAGTGAGATTCAGCACCTTCAGGATCTGTAGGCCAGTTAGAGTCAGCAACTTCAGGAACTGTAGCCCAGTGAGAGTCAGCAACTTCAGGAACTGTCTCCCAGTGCGAATCAACACCTTCAGGAACATGACACCAGTGAGAGTCAGCACCTTCAAGAACTGTCCCCCAGTTAGATTCAGCAATTTCAGGAACTGTACCCCAATGAGAGTCATCACCTTCCGGAACTGACCCTCAGTGAGAGACAGGACCTTCAGGAACTGTCCGCAAGTGAGAGTCAGCACCTTCAGGAACTGTAACCCAGTGAGAGTCAGCACCTTCAGGAACAGGACCCCAATGAGAGTCAGCACCTTCTGGAGATGTACCCCAAAGAGAGTCAGCACCTTCTGGAAATGACCCTCATTGAGAGTCAGCACCGTTCCTGAACATCCCTAAGTGAGAGTCAGCACTTTCAGGAACTGTCCGCAAGTGAGAGTCAGCACCTTCAGGAATTGTACCCCAGTGAGAGTCAGCACCTTCAGGAACTGTATCCCAATTAGAGTCAGCAACTTCAGGAACTGTCCCTCATTCAGAGTCAGCACCTTCAGGAACTGTCCCTCATTCAGAGTCAGCACCTTCAGGACCTGTCCGCAAGTGAGAGTCAGCACCTTCAGGAACTGTACCCCAGTGAGAGTCAGCACCTGCAGCAACTGTAGCCCAGTAAGAGTCAGCAATTTCAGGAACTGTAGCCCAGTGAGAGTCAGCAACTTCAGGAACTTTCTCCCAGTGCGAGTCAGCACCTTCAGGAACATGATCCCAGTGAGAGTCAGCACCTTCAGGTATTGTCCCCAGTTAGAGTCAGCAACTTCAGGAACTGTCTCCCAGTGAGCGTCAGCAACTTCAGGAACTGTCTCCCAGTGAGAGTCAGCACCTTCCGGAACTGACCCACAGTGAGATTCATCACGTTCAGGAACTGTCCCTCAGTGAGAGTCAGCACCTTCCGGAACTGATCCTCAGTGAGAGTCAGCACCTTGAGGAACTGTCCCCCAGTGAGAGTCAGCACCGGCAGGAACTGTCTCCCAGTGACAGTCAGCACCTTCAGGAACTGTCGTTCAGTGAGAGTTAGGAACTTCAGGATCTGTCCCTCAGTCAGAGTCAGCACCTTCAGGAAATGTCCCCCAATGAGTGTCAGCACCTTCAGGAGCTGTACCTCAGTGAGTGTCTGCAACTTCATGAATTGTCACCCAGTGAGAGTCAGCAACTTCAGGAACTGTACCCCAATGAGTGTCAGAACCTTCCGGAACTGTACCCCAGGGAGAGTCAGCACATTCAGGAACTGTCCCTCAGTGAGAGTCAGCACCTTCAGGTACTGTCACCCAGTGTACTTCAGCTCCTTCAGGAGCTGTACCCCAATGAGTGTCTGCACCTTCCTGAACTGTCACTTAGTGAGAGTCAGCAGCTTCAGGAACTGTCCCTCAGTGAGAGTCAGCACCTTCAGGAACTGGACCCCAATGAGAATCAACACCTTCAGGAGATGTACCCCAATGAGAGTCAGCACCTTCTGGAACTGACCATCATTGAGAGTCAGAACCTTCCGGAACAGTCCCTCAGTGAGAATCAGCACATTCCGGAACTGTCCCTCATTCAGACTCAGCACCTTCAGGAACTATGTGCAAGTCAGAGTCAGCACCTTCAGGAATTGTACCACAGTGAGAGTCAGCACCTTCAGGAACTGTAGCCCAGTGCGATTCAGCACCTTCAGGAACTGTCTTCCAATGAGAGTCAGCACCTTCAAGAACTGTCTCCCAGTGAGAGTGAGCACCCCAATGAGATTCAGCACCTTCAGGAACTGTACCCCACTGAGAGCCAGCACCTTCCGGAACTTACCCTCAGTGAGGGTCAGGACCTTCCGGATCTGTCACCCAGTCAGAGTGAGCAACTTCAGGAACTGTATCCCAATAACAGTCAGCACCTTCAGGAACTGTCCCTCAGTGAGAGTCAGCACATTCAGGAACTGTCCCCCAGTCAGAGTCAGCACCTTCAGGATCTGTCCCTCAGTGAGAGTCAGCACCTTCAGGAACTGTACCCCAATGAGAGTCAGCTCCTTCTGGAACGGACCCTCACTGAGTGTCAGGACCTTCAGGATCTGTCACCCTGTAAGTGTCAGAACCTTCAGAAACTGTCCCTCAGTGAGAGTTAGCACCTTCATAAAATGTCACCCAGTGGGAGTAAGAACCTTCAGGAACTGTCCCCCCAGTGAAAGTCAGCACGTTCTGGAAATGTCACCCAGTGAGAGTCAGAATCTTCAGGAACTGTCCCCCAGTGAGAATCAGCACCTTCAGGATCTGTACCCCAATGAGAGTCAGCACCTTCCAGAACTGACCCTCAGTGAGAGTCATCACTTTCCAGAACAGTCCCTCGGTGAGAGTCAGGACCTTCAGGAACTGGACCTAAATGAGAGTCAGCACCTTCAGGAACTGTCTGCAAGTGAGAGTCAGCACCTTCAGGAACTTTACCCCAGTGAGAGTCAGCACCTTCAGCAACTGTAGCCCAGTTAGAGTCAGCAATTTCAGGAACTGTAGCCCAGTGAGAGTCAGCAACTTCAGGAACTTTCTCCCAGTGTGAGTCAGCACCTTCAGGAACATGATCCCAGTGAGAGTCAGCACCTTCAGGTACTGTCCCCAGTTAGAGTCAGCAACTTCAGGAACTGTCTCCCAGTGAGCGTCAGCAACTTCAGGAACTGTCTCCCAGTGAGAGTCAGCACCTTCCGGAACTGACCCTTAGTGAGATTCATCACGTTCAGGAACTGTCCCTCAGTGAGAGTCAGCACCTTGAGGAACTGTCCCCCAGTGAGAGTCAGCACCGGCAGGAACTGTCTCCCAGTGACAGTCAGCACCTTCAGGAACTGTCGTTCAGTGAGAGTTAGGAACTTCAGGATCTGTCCCTCAGTCAGAGTCAGCACCTTCAGGAAATGTCCCCCAATGAGTGTCAGCACCTTCAGGAGCTGTACCCCAATGAGTGTCTGCAACTTCATGAATTGTCACCCAGTGAGAGTCAGCAACTTCAGGAACTGTACCCCAATGAGTGTCAGAACCTTCCGGAACTGTACCCCAGGGAGAGTCAGCACATTCAGGAACTGTCCCTCAGTGAGAGTCAGCACCTTCAGGTACTGTCACCCAGTGTACTTCAGCTCCTTCAGGAGCTGTACCCCAATGAGTGTCTGCACCTTCCTGAACTGTCACTTAGTGAGAGTCAGCAGCTTCAGGAACTGTCCCTCAGTGAGAGTCAGCACCTTCAGGAACTGGACCCCAATGAGAATCAGCACCTTCAGGAGATGTACCCCAATGAGAGTCAGCACCTTCTGGAACTGACCCTCATTGAGAGTCAGCACCTTCCGGAACAGTCCCTCAGTGAGAATCAGCACCTTCCGGAACTGTCCCTCATTCAGACTCAGCACCTTCAGGAACTATGTGCAAGTCAGAGTCAGCACCTTCAGGAATTGTACCACAGTGCGAGTCAGCACCTTCAGGAACTGTCTTCCAATGAGAGTCAGCACCTTCAAGAACTGTCTCCCAGTGAGAGTGAGCACCTTCAGCAACTGTACCCCAATGAGATTCAGCACCTTCAGGAACTGTACCCCACTGAGAGCCAGCACCTTCCGGAACTTACCCTCAGTGAGGGTCAGGACCTTCCGGATCTGTCACCCAGTCAGAGTGAGCAACTTCAGGAACTGTATCCCAATGAGAGTCAGCACCTTCAGGAACTGTCCCTCAGTGAGAGTCAGCACATTCAGGAACTGTCCCCCAGTCAGAGTCAGCACCTTCAGGATCTGTCCCTCAGTGAGAGTCAGCACCTTCAGGAACTGTACCCCAATGAGAGTCAGCTCATTCTGGAACGGACCCTCACTGAGTGTCAGGACCTTCAGGATCTGTCACCCTGTAAGTGTCAGAACCTTCAGGAACTGTCCCTCAGTGAGAGTTAGCACCTTCATAAAATGTCACCCAGTGAGAGTAAGAACCTTCAGGAACTGTCCCCCCAGTGAAAGTCAGCACGTTCTGGAAATGTCACCCAGTGAGAGTCAGAATCTTCAGGAACTGTCCCCCAGTGAGAATCAGCACCTTCAGGATCTGTACCCCAATGAGAGTCAGCACCTTCCAGAACTGACCCTCAGTGACAGTCATCACTTTCCAGAACAGTCCCTCGGTGAGAGTCAGGACCTTCAGGAACTGGACCCAAATGAGAGTCAGCACCATCAGGAACTGTCTGCAAGTGAGAGTCAGCACCTTCAGGAACTGTACCCCAGTGAGAGTCAGCACCTTCAGGAACAGTAGCCCAGTTAGAGTCAGCAACTTCAGGAACTGTAGCCCAGTGCGAGTCAGCAACTTCAGGAACTGTCTCCCAGTGCGAGACAGCACCGTCAGGAACATGACCCCAGTGAGAGTCAGCACCTTCAGGAACTGCCCCCAGTAAGAGTCAGCAACTTCAGGAACTGTCTCCCAGTGAGAGTTAGCAACTTCAGGAACTGTCTCCCAGTGAGAGTGAGCACCTTCAGGAACTGTACCCCAATGAGACTCAGCACCTTCTGGAACTGACCCTCATTGAGAGTCAGCATCTTCAGGAACTGTACCCCAATGAGATTCTGCACCTTCCGGAACTGACCCTCAGTGAGAGTCAGCACCTTCTGGAACTGTCACCGAGTAAGATTCAGCACCTTCAGGAACTGTCCCTCAGTGCGAGTCATCACCTTCAGGAACTGTACCCCTGTGAGAGTCAGCACCTTCCGGCACTGTACCTCAGTGAGAGTCAGCACCTTCAGGATCTGTCCCTTAGTGAGAGTCAGCACCTTCAGGAACTGTACCCCAGTGACAGTCAGCAACTTCAGGAACTGTCCTTCAGTGACAGTGAGCAACTTCAGGAACTGTCACCCAGTGAGAATCAGATACTTCTGGAACTTTAGCCCAGTGTGAGTCAGCACCTTCAGGAACATGACCCCAGTGAGAGTCAGCAACTTCAGGAACTGTCTCCCAGTGCGTGTCAGCACCTTCAAGAACTGTCTCCCAGTGAAAGTGAGGACCTCCAGGAACTGGACCCCATTGAGATTCAGCACCTTCTGGACCAGAACCTCAGTGAGAGGCAGGACCTTCAGGATGTGTCACCAAGTGAGAGTGCGCACCTTCAGGAACTGTACCCCAATGAGACTCAGCTCCTTCCTGAACTGACCCTCAGTGAGAGTCAGCACCTTCCAGAACAGTCCCTCAGTGAGAGTCAGGACCTTCAGTAACTGGACCCAATTGAGAGTCAGCACCTTCAGGAACTGTCCGCAAGTGAGAGTCAGCACCTTCAGGAACTGTACCCCAGTGAGATTCAGCACCTTCAGCAACTGTAGCCCAGTTAGAGTCAGCAACTTCAGGGACTGTCCCTCATTCAGAGTCAACACCTTCAGGAAATGTCCGCAAGTGAGATTCTGCCCCTTTAGAAACTGTACCCCACTGAGAGTCAGCTGCTTCAGGAACAGTAGCCCAGTTAGAGTCAGCAACTTCAGGAATGGTAGCCCAGTGATACTCAGCACCTTCTGGAACTGTCCCTCAGTGAGAGTCAGCAACTTCAGGAACTGTCCCTCATTCAGAGTCAGCACCTTCAGGAACTGTAGCCCAGTGCGAGTCAGCACCTTCAGGAACATGACCCCAGTGAGAGTTAGCAACTTCAGGAACTGTCTCCCAGTCAGAGTCAGCACCATCAAGAACTGTCTCCCAGTGAATGTGAGCACCTTCAGGAACTGACCCTCAGTGAGAGTCAGGATCTTCATGATCTGTCACGCAGTGAGAGTCGTCACCTTCAGGATCTGTACCCCAATGAGAGTCAGCACCTTCCTGAACTGACCCTCAGTGAGTGTCAGCACTTTCCAGAACAGTCCCTCGGTGAGAGTCAGGACATTCAGGAACTGGACCCAAATGAGAGCACCTTCAGGAACTGTCCGCAAGTGAGAGTCAGCATCCTCAGGAACTGTACCCCAGTGATAGTCAGCACCTTCAGGAACTGTAGCCCAGTTAGAGTCAGCAACTTCAGGAACTGTAGCCCAGTGAGAGTCAGCAACTTCAGGAACTGTCTCCCAGTGCGAGTCAGCACCGTCAGGAACATGACCCCAGTGAGAGTCAGCACCTGCAGGAACTGTCCCCCAGTAAGAGTCAGCAACTTCAGGAACTGTCTCCCAGTGAGAGTTAGCAACTTCAGGAACTGTCTCCCAGTGAGAGTGAGCACCTTCAGGAACTGTACCCCAATGAGACTCAGCACCTTCTGGAAATGACCCTCATTGAGAGTCAGCATCTTCAGGAACTGTACCCCAATGAGATTCTGCACCTTCCGGAACTGACCCTCAGTGAGAGTCAGTACCTTCAGGAACTGTCACCCAGTAAGATTCAGCACCTTCAGGAACTGTCCCTCAGTGCGAGTCATCACCTTCAGGAACTGTACCCCAGTGAGAGTCAGCACCTTCAGGAACTGTCCCTTAGTGATAGTCAGCACCTTCAGGAACTGTACCCCAGTGACAGTCAGCAACTTCAGGAACTGTCCCTCAGTGAGAGTGAGCACCTTCAGGAACTGTCACCCAGTGAGAATCAGAACCTTCTGGAACTTTACCCCAGTGAGAGTCTGCAGCTTCAGGAACTGTCCCTTAGTGATAGTCAGCACCTTCAGGAACTGTACCCCAGTGACAGTCAGCAACTTTCGGAACTGTCCCTCAGTGAGAGTGAGCACCTTCAGGAACTGTCACCCAGTGAGAATCAGAACCTTCTGGAACTTTACCCCAGTGAGAGTCAGCAGCTTCAGGAATTGTCGCCCTCTGAGAGTCAGCACCTTCTGGCACTGACCCTCACTGAGAGTCAGCACCTTCCGGAACATCCCTCAGTGAGATTCAGCAGCTTTCGGAACTGTCCCTCAGTAAGAGTCAGGACCTTCAGGAACTGTTATTCTTTCAGACTCAGCACAGTCAGGAACTGTAGCCCAGTGTGAGTCAGCACCTTCAGGAACATGACCCCAGTGAGAGTCAGCAACTTCAGGAACTGTCTCCAAGTGAGTGTCAGCACCTTCAAGAATTGTCTCCCAGTGAAAGTGAGGACCTACAGGAACTGTACCCCATTGAGATTCAGCACCTTCCGGACCTGAACCTCAGTGAGAGGCAGGACCTTCAGGATGTGTCACCCAGTGAGAGTGCGCACCTTCAGGATCTGTACCCCAATTAGAGTCAGCACCTTCCTGAACTGACCCTCAGTGAGAGTCAGCACCTTCCAGAACAGTCCCTCGGTGAGAGTCAGGACCTTCAGGAACTGGACCCAATCGAGAGTCCGCACTTTCAGGAACTGTCCGCAAGTGAGAGTCAGCACCTTCAGGAACTGTACCCCAGTGAGAGTCAGCACCTTCAGCAACTGTAGCCCAGTTTGAGTCAGCAACTTCAGGGACTGTCTCTCATTCAGAGTCAACACCTTCAGGAACTGTCCGCAAGTGAGATTCTGCCCCTTCAGAAACTGTACCCCACTAAGAGTCAGCACCTTCAGGAACAGTAGCCCAGTTAGAGTCAGCAACTTCAGCAATGGTAGCCCAGTGATACTCAGCACCTTCCGGAACTGTCCCTCAGTGAGAGTCAGCGCATACAGGAACTGTCCCTCATTCAGAGTCAGCACCTTCAGGAACTGTAGCCCAGTGCGAGTCAGCACCTTCAGGAACATGACCCCAGTGAGATTCAGCAACTTCAGGAACTGTCTCCCAGTCAGAGTCAGCACCATCAAGAACTGTCTCCCAGTGAATGTGAGCACTTTCAGGAACTGACACTCAGTGAGAGTCAGGATCTTCATGATCTGTCATGCAGTGAGAGTCAGCACCTTCAGGATCTGTACCCCAATGAGAGTCAGCACCTTCCTGAACTGACCCTCAGTGAGAGTCAGCACTTTCCAGAACAGTCCCTCGGTGAGAGTCAGGACCTTCAGGAACTGGACCCAAATGAGAGTCAGCACCTTCAGGAACTGTCCGCAAGTGAGAGTCAGCATCTTCAGGAACTGTACCCCAGTGAGAGTCAGCACCTTCAGGAACTGTAGCCCAGTTAGAGTCAGCAACTTCAGGAACTGTCCCTCATTCAGAGTCAGCACCTTTAGGAACTGTCCCTCATTCAGAGTCAGCACCCTCAGGAACTCTCCGCAAGTGAGAGTCAGCCCCTTCAGGAACTGTACTCCAGTGAGAGTCAGCACCTTTAGGAACTGTAGCCCAGTTAGAGTCAGCAACTTCAGGAACTGTAGCCCAGTGAGAGTCAGCACCTTCCGGAACGGACCCTCAGTGAGAGTCAGGACATTCAGGAACTGTCCGCAAGTGAGAGTCAGCACCTTCAGGAACTGTACCCCGGTGAGAGTCAGCACCTTGAGGAACTTTAACCCAGTTGGATTCAGTACCTTCAGGAACTGTTTCTCATTCAGAGTCAGGACCTTCAGGAACTGTTCCTCATTCAGTATCAGCTCCTTCAGGAACTGTCCGCAAGTGAGAGTCAGCACCTTCAGGAACTGTACCACAGTGAGAGTCAGCACCTTCAGGAACTGTCCCCCAGTTAGAGTCAGCAAATTCAGGAAATGTATCCCAATGAGAGTCAGCACCTTCTGGAACGGACCTTCAGTGAGAGTCAGGACATTCAGGAACTGTCCCCAAGTGAGAGTCAGCACCTTCAGGAACTGTACCCCGGTGAGATTCAGCACCTTAAGGAACTTTAGCCCAGTTGGAGTCAGTAACTTCAGGAACTGTTTCTCGTTCAGAGTCAGGACCTTCAGGAACTGTTCCTCATTCAGTATCAGCTCCTTCAGGAACTGTCCTCAAGTGAGAGTCAGCACCTTCAGGAACTGTACCCCAGTGAGAGTCAGCACCTTCAGGAACTGTAGCCCAGTTAGAGTCAGCAAATTCAGGAACTGTAGCCCAGTGAGAATCAGCAACTTCAGGAACTGTCTCTCATTGCGAGTCAGCACCTTCAGGAACATGACCCCAGTGAGAGTCAGCACCTTCAGGAACTGTCACCCAGTTAGAGTCAGCAACTTCAGTAACTGTCTCCCAGTGAGAGTGAGCACCTTCAGGAACTGTACCCCAATGAGAGTCAGCACCTTCTGGAACTGACCCTCATTGAGAGTCAGCAACTTCAGGAACTATACCCCAATGAGATTCTGCACCTTCCGGAACTGACACCCTGTGAGAGTCAGGACCTTCAGGAACTGTTCCTCATTCAGTATCAGCTCCTTCAGGAACTGTCCGCAAGTGAGAGTCAGCACCTTCAGGAACTGTACCCCAGTGAGAGTCAGCACCTTCAGGAACTGTAGCCCAGTTAGAGTCAGCAAATTCAGGAACTGTAGCCCAGTGAGAATCAGCAACTTCAGGAACTGTCTCTCATTGCAAGTCAGCACCTTCAGGAACATGACCCCAGTGAGAGTCAGCACCTTCAGGAACTGTCGCCCAGTTAGAGTCAGCAACTTCAGGAACTGTCTCCCAGTGAGAGTGAGCACCTTCAGGAACTGTACCCCAATGAGAGTCAGCACCATCTGGAACTGACCCTCATTGAGAGTCAGCAACTTCAGGAACTATACCCCAATGAGATTCTGCACCTTCCAAAACTGACACCCTGTGTGAGTCAGGACCTTCAGGAACTGTCACCCAGTAAGATTCACCAACTTCAGGAACTGTCCCTCAGTGAGAGTCAGCACCTTCAGGAACTGTACCCCAGTGAGAGTCAGCACCTTCCGGCACTGTACTCCAGTGAGAGTCAGCACCTTCAGGAACTGTCCCTTAGTGAGAGCCATAACCTTCAGGAACTGTCCCCCAGTGAGAGTCAGCACCTTCAAGAACTGTCCCCCAGTTAGATTCAGCAATTTCAGGAACTGTACCCCAATGAGAGTCATCACCTTCCGGAACTGACCCTCAGTGAGAGACAGGACCTTCAGGAACTGTCCGCAAGTGAGAGTCAGCACCTTCAGGAACTGTAACCCAGTGAGAGTCAGCACCTTCAGGAACAGGACCCCAATGAGAGTCAGCACCTTCTGGAGATGTACCCCAAAGAGAGTCAGCACCTTCTGGAAATGACCCTCATTGAGAGTCAGCACCGTTCCTGAACATCCCTAAGTGAGAGTCAGCACTTTCAGGAACTGTCCGCAAGTGAGAGTCAGCACCTTCAGGAATTGTACCCCAGTGAGAGTCAGCACCTTCAGGAACTGTATCCCAATTAGAGTCAGCAACTTCAGGAACTGTCCCTCATTCAGAGTCAGCACCTTCAGGAACTGTCCCTCATTCAGAGTCAGCACCTTCAGGACCTGTCCGCAAGTGAGAGTCAGCACCTTCAGGAACTGTACCCCAGTGAGAGTCAGCACCTGCAGCAACTGTAGCCCAGTAAGAGTCAGCAATTTCAGGAACTGTAGCCCAGTGAGAGTCAGCAACTTCAGGAACTTTCTCCCAGTGCGAGTCAGCACCTTCAGGAACATGATCCCAGTGAGAGTCAGCACCTTCAGGTATTGTCCCCAGTTAGAGTCAGCAACTTCAGGAACTGTCTCCCAGTGAGCGTCAGCAACTTCAGGAACTGTCTCCCAGTGAGAGTCAGCACCTTCCGGAACTGACCCACAGTGAGATTCATCACGTTCAGGAACTGTCCCTCAGTGAGAGTCAGCACCTTCCGGAACTGATCCTCAGTGAGAGTCAGCACCTTGAGGAACTGTCCCCCAGTGAGAGTCAGCACCGGCAGGAACTGTCTCCCAGTGACAGTCAGCACCTTCAGGAACTGTCGTTCAGTGAGAGTTAGGAACTTCAGGATCTGTCCCTCAGTCAGAGTCAGCACCTTCAGGAAATGTCCCCCAATGAGTGTCAGCACCTTCAGGAGCTGTACCTCAGTGAGTGTCTGCAACTTCATGAATTGTCACCCAGTGAGAGTCAGCAACTTCAGGAACTGTACCCCAATGAGTGTCAGAACCTTCTGGAACTGTACCCCAGGGAGAGTCAGCACATTCAGGAACTGTCCCTCAGTGAGAGTCAGCACCTTCAGGTACTGTCACCCAGTGTACTTCAGCTCCTTCAGGAGCTGTACCCCAATGAGTGTCTGCACCTTCCTGAACTGTCACTTAGTGAGAGTCAGCAGCTTCAGGAACTGTCCCTCAGTGAGAGTCAGCACCTTCAGGAACTGGACCCCAATGAGAATCAGCACCTTCAGGAGATGTACCCCAATGAGAGTCAGCACCTTCTGGAACTGACCATCATTGAGAGTCAGAACCTTCCGGAACAGTCCCTCAGTGAGAATCAGCACATTCCGGAACTGTCCCTCATTCAGACTCAGCACCTTCAGGAACTATGTGCAAGTCAGAGTCAGCACCTTCAGGAATTGTACCACAGTGAGAGTCAGCACCTTCAGGAACTGTAGCCCAGTGCGATTCAGCACCTTCAGGAACTGTCTTCCAATGAGAGTCAGCACCTTCAAGAACTGTCTCCCAGTGAGAGTGAGCACCCCAATGAGATTCAGCACCTTCAGGAACTGTACCCCACTGAGAGCCAGCACCTTCCGGAACTTACCCTCAGTGAGGGTCAGGACCTTCCGGATCTGTCACCCAGTCAGAGTGAGCAACTTCAGGAACTGTATCCCAATGACAGTCAGCACCTTCAGGAACTGTCCCTCAGTGAGAGTCAGCACATTCAGGAACTGTCCCCCAGTCAGAGTCAGCACCTTCAGGATCTGTCCCTCAGTGAGAGTCAGCACCTTCAGGAACTGTACCCCAATGAGAGTCAGCTCCTTCTGGAACGGACCCTCACTGAGTGTCAGGACCTTCAGGATCTGTCACCCTGTAAGTGTCAGAACCTTCAGAAACTGTCCCTCAGTGAGAGTTAGCACCTTCATAAAATGTCACCCAGTGGGAGTAAGAACCTTCAGGAACTGTCCCCCCAGTGAAAGTCAGCACGTTCTGGAAATGTCACCCAGTGAGAGTCAGAATCTTCAGGAACTGTCCCCCAGTGAGAATCAGCACCTTCAGGATCTGTACCCCAATGAGAGTCAGCACCTTCCAGAACTGACCCTCAGTGAGAGTCATCACTTTCCAGAACAGTCCCTCGGTGAGAGTCAGGACCTTCAGGAACTGGACCTAAATGAGAGTCAGCACCTTCAGGAACTGTCTGCAAGTGAGAGTCAGCACCTTCAGGAACTTTACCCCAGTGAGAGTCAGCACCTTCAGCAACTGTAGCCCAGTTAGAGTCAGCAATTTCAGGAACTGTAGCCCAGTGAGAGTCAGCAACTTCAGGAACTTTCTCCCAGTGTGAGTCAGCACCTTCAGGAACATGATCCCAGTGAGAGTCAGCACCTTCAGGTACTGTCCCCAGTTAGAGTCAGCAACTTCAGGAACTGTCTCCCAGTGAGCGTCAGCAACTTCAGGAACTGTCTCCCAGTGAGAGTCAGCACCTTCCGGAACTGACCCTTAGTGAGATTCATCACGTTCAGGAACTGTCCCTCAGTGAGAGTCAGCACCTTCAGGAACTGTCCCCCATTGAGAGTCAGCACTTTCAGGAACTGTCCGTCAGTGAGACTCAGCACCTTCAGGAACTGTACCCCATTGAGAGTCAGCACCGTCAGGAACTGTACCCCAATGAGATTCTGCTCCTTCCAGAACTGACCCTCAGTGAGAGTCAGGACCTTCAGGAACAGTCTCCCAGTAAGAATCAGCACCTTCAGGAACTGTACCCCTGTGAAAGTCAGCACCTTCAGGAATTGTATCCCAGTTAGAGTCAGCAACTTCAGGAAATGTCCCTCATTAAGAGTCAGCACCTTCAGGAATTGTCCCTCATTCAGAGTCAGCACTTTCAGGAGCTGTCCGCAAGTAAGAGTCAGCACCTTCAGGATCTGTACCTCAGTGAGAGTCAGCATCTTCAGGAACTGCAGCCCAGTTAGAGTCAGCAATTTCAGGAACTGTAGCCCAGTGAGAATCAGCAACTTCAGGAACTCTCTCCCAGTGCGAGTCAGCACCTTCAGGAACATGAGCCCAATGAGAGTCAGCACCTTCAGGAACTGTCCCCCAGTTAGAGTCAGCAACTTCAGGAACTGTCTCCCAGTAAGAGTCAGCAACTTAGGAACTGTCTCCCAGTGAGAGTGAGCACCTCCACAAACTGTACCCCAATGAGTTTCTGCACCATCCGGAATTGACCCTCAGTGAGAGTCAGGACATTCAGGAACTGACACCCAGTAAGAGTCGGCACCTTCAGGAACTGTCCTTCAGTGAGAGTCAGCACCTTCAGGAAATGTCACCCAGTGAGAGTGAGTAATTTCAGGAACTGACCCACAGTGAGAGTCAGCACGTTCAGGAACTGTCCCCCAATGAGAGTCAGCACCTTCCGGAACTGATCCTCAGTGAGAGTCAGCACCTTGAGGAACTGTCCCCCAGTGAGAGTCAGCACCGGCAGGAACTGTCTCCCAGTGACAGTCAGCACCTTCAGGAACTGTCGTTCAGTGAGAGTTAGGAACTTCAGGATCTGTCCCTCAGTCAGAGTCAGCACCTTCAGGAAATGTCCCCCAATGAGTGTCAGCACCTTCAGGAGCTGTACCCCAATGAGTGTCTGCAACTTCATGAATTGTCACCCAGTGAGAGTCAGCAACTTCAGGAACTGTACCCCAATGAGTGTCAGAACCTTCCGGAACTGTACCCCAGGGAGAGTCAGCACATTCAGGAACTGTCCCTCAGTGAGAGTCAGCACCTTCAGGTACTGTCACCCAGTGTACTTCAGCTCCTTCAGGAGCTGTACCCCAATGAGTGTCTGCACCTTCCTGAACTGTCACTTAGTGAGAGTCAGCAGCTTCAGGAACTGTCCCTCAGTGAGAGTCAGCACCTTCAGGAACTGGACCCCAATGAGAATCAGCACCTTCAGGAGATGTACCCCAATGAGAGTCAGCACCTTCTGGAACTGACCCTCATTGAGAGTCAGCACCTTCAGGAACTGTACCCCAATGAGAGTCAGCTCCTTCTGGAACGGACCCTCACTGAGTGTCAGGACCTTCAGGATCTGTCACCCTGTAAGTGTCAGAACCTTCAGAAACTGTCCCTCAGTGAGAGTTAGCACCTTCATAAAATGTCACCCAGTGGGAGTAAGAACCTTCAGGAACTGTCCCCCCAGTGAAAGTCAGCACGTTCTGGAAATGTCACCCAGTGAGAGTCAGAATCTTCAGGAACTGTCCCCCAGTGAGAATCAGCACCTTCAGGATCTGTACCCCAATGAGAGTCAGCACCTTCCAGAACTGACCCTCAGTGAGAGTCATCACTTTCCAGAACAGTCCCTCGGTGAGAGTCAGGACCTTCAGGAACTGGACCTAAATGAGAGTCAGCACCTTCAGGAACTGTCTGCAAGTGAGAGTCAGCACCTTCAGGAACTTTACCCCAGTGAGAGTCAGCACCTTCAGCAACTGTAGCCCAGTTAGAGTCAGCAATTTCAGGAACTGTAGCCCAGTGAGAGTCAGCAACTTCAGGAACTTTCTCCCAGTGTGAGTCAGCACCTTCAGGAACATGATCCCAGTGAGAGTCAGCACCTTCAGGTACTGTCCCCAGTTAGAGTCAGCAACTTCAGGAACTGTCTCCCAGTGAGCGTCAGCAACTTCAGGAACTGTCTCCCAGTGAGAGTCAGCACCTTCCGGAACTGACCCTTAGTGAGATTCATCACGTTCAGGAACTGTCCCTCAGTGAGAGTCAGCACCTTGAGGAACTGTCCCCCAGTGAGAGTCAGCAACTTCAGGAACTGTCTCCCAGTGAGAGTTAGCAACTTCAGGAACTGTCTCCCAGTGAGAGTGAGCACCTTCAGTAACTGTACCCCAATGAGACTCAGCACCTTCTGGAACTGACCCTCATTGAGAGTCAGCATCTTCAGGAACTGTACCCCAATGAGATTCTGCACCTTCCGGAACTGACCCTCAGTGAGAGTCAGCACCTTCTGGAACTGTCACCGAGTAAGATTCAGCACCTTCAGGAACTGTCCCTCAGTGCGAGTCATCACCTTCAGGAACTGTACCCCTGTGAGAGTCAGCACCTTCCGGCACTGTACCTCAGTGAGAGTCAGCACCTTCAGGAACTGTCCCTTAGTGAGAGTCAGCACCTTCAGGAACTGTACCCCAGTGACAGTCAGCAACTTCAGGAACTGTCCCTCAGTGACAGTGAGCAACTTCAGGAACTGTCACCCAGTGAGAATCAGATACTTCTGGAACTTTAGCCCAGTGTGAGTCAGCACCTTCAGGAACATGACCCCAGTGAGAGTCAGCAACTTCAGGAACTGTCTCCCAGTGCGTGTCAGCACCTTCAAGAACTGTCTCCCAGTGAAAGTGAGGACCTCCAGGAACTGGACCCCATTGAGATTCAGCACCTTCTGGACCAGAACCTCAGTGAGAGGCAGGACCTTCAGGATGTGTCACCAAGTGAGAGTGCGCACCTTCAGGAACTGTACCCCAATGAGACTCAGCTCCTTCCTGAACTGACCCTCAGTGAGAGTCAGCACCTTCCAGAACAGTCCCTCAGTGAGAGTCAGGACCTTCAGTAACTGGACCCAATTGAGAGTCAGCACCTTCAGGAACTGTCCGCAAGTGAGAGTCAGCACCTTCAGGAACTGTACCCCAGTGAGATTCAGCACCTTCAGCAACTGTAGCCCAGTTAGAGTCAGCAACTTCAGGGACTGTCCCTCATTCAGAGTCAACACCTTCAGGAAATGTCCGCAAGTGAGATTCTGCCCCTTTAGAAACTGTACCCCACTGAGAGTCAGCTGCTTCAGGAACAGTAGCCCAGTTAGAGTCAGCAACTTCAGGAATGGTAGCCCAGTGATACTCAGCACCTTCCGGAACTGTCCCTCAGTGAGAGTCAGCAACTTCAGGAACTGTCCCTCATTCAGAGTCAGCACCTTCAGGAACTGTAGCCCAGTGTGAGTCAGCACCTTCAGGAACATGACCCCAGTGAGAGTTAGCAACTTCAGGAACTGTCTCCCAGTCAGAGTCAGCACCATCAAGAACTGTCTCCCAGTGAATGTGAGCACCTTCAGGAACTGACCCTCAGTGAGAGTCAGGATCTTCATGATCTGTCACGCAGTGAGAGTCGTCACCTTCAGGATCTGTACCCCAATGAGAGTCAGCACCTTCCTGAACTGACCCTCAGTGAGTGTCAGCACTTTCCAGAACAGTCCCTCGGTGAGAGTCAGGACATTCAGGAACTGGACCCAAATGAGAGTCAGCACCTTCAGGAACTGTCCACAAGTGAGAGTCAGCATCCTCAGGAACTGTACCCCAGTGATAGTCAGCACCTTCAGGAACTGTAGCCCAGTTAGAGTCAGCAACTTCAGGAACTGTAGCCCAGTGAGAGTCAGCAACTTCAGGAACTGTCTCCCAGTGCGAGTCAGCACCGTCAGGAACATGACCCCAGTGAGAGTCAGCACCTGCAGGAACTGTCCCCCAGTAAGAGTCAGCAACTTCAGGAACTGTCTCCCAGTGAGAGTTAGCAACTTCAGGAACTGTCTCCCAGTGAGAGTGAGCACCTTCAGGAACTGTACCCCAATGAGACTCAGCACCTTCTGGAAATGACCCTCATTGAGAGTCAGCATCTTCAGGAACTGTACCCCAATGAGATTCTGCACCTTCCGGAACTGACCCTCAGTGAGAGTCAGTACCTTCAGGAACTGTCACCCAGTAAGATTCAGCACCTTCAGGAACTGTCCCTCAGTGCGAGTCATCACCTTCAGGAACTGTACCCCAGTGAGAGTCAGCACCTTCAGGAACTGTCCCTTAGTGATAGTCAGCACCTTCAGGAACTGTACCCCAGTGACAGTCAGCAACTTCAGGAACTGTCCCTCAGTGAGAGTGAGCACCTTCAGGAACTGTCACCCAGTGAGAATCAGAACCTTCTGGAACTTTACCCCAGTGAGAGTCAGCAGCTTCAGGAACTGTCACCCTCTGAGAGTCAGCACCTTCTGGCACTGACCCTCACTGAGAGTCAGCACCTTCCGGAACATCCCTCAGTGAGATTCAGCAGCTTCCGGAACTGTCCCTCAGTAAGAGTCAGGACCTTCAGGAACTGTTATTCTTTCAGACTCAGCACAGTCAGGAACTGTAGCCCAGTGTGAGTCAGCACCTTCAGGAACATGACCCCAGTGAGAGTCAGCAACTTCAGGAACTGTCTCCAAGTGAGTGTCAGCACCTTCAAGAATTGTCTCCCAGTGAAAGTGAGGACCTACAGGAACTGTACCCCATTGAGATTCAGCACCTTCCGGACCTGAACCTCAGTGAGAGGCAGGACCTTCAGGATGTGTCACCCAGTGAGAGTGCGCACCTTCAGGATCTGTACCCCAATTAGAGTCAGCACCTTCCTGAACTGACCCTCAGTGAGAGTCAGCACCTTCCAGAACAGTCCCTCGGTGAGAGTCAGGACCTTCAGGAACTGGACCCAATCGAGAGTCCGCACTTTCAGGAACTGTCCGCAAGTGAGAGTCAGCACCTTCAGGAACTGTACCCCAGTGAGAGTCAGCACCTTCAGCAACTGTAGCCCAGTTTGAGTCAGCAACTTCAGGGACTGTCTCTCATTCAGAGTCAACACCTTCAGGAACTGTCCGCAAGTGAGATTCTGCCCCTTCAGAAACTGTACCCCACTGAGAGTCAGCACCTTCAGGAACAGTAGCCCAGTTAGAGTCAGCAACTTCAGCAATGGTAGCCCAGTGATACTCAGCACCTTCCGGAACTGTCCCTCAGTGAGAGTCAGCGCATACAGGAACTGTCCCTCATTCAGAGTCAGCACCTTCAGGAACTGTAGCCCAGTGCGAGTCAGCACCTTCAGGAACATGACCCCAGTGAGATTCAGCAACTTCAGGAAATGTCTCCCAGTCAGAGTCAGCACCATCAAGAACTGTCTCCCAGTGAATGTGAGCACTTTCAGGAACTGACACTCAGTGAGAGTCAGGATCTTCATGATCTGTCATGCAGTGAGAGTCAGCACCTTCAGGATCTGTACCCCAATGAGAGTCAGCACCTTCCTGAACTGACCCTCAGTGAGAGTCAGCACTTTCCAGAACAGTCCCTCGGTGAGAGTCAGGACCTTCAGGAACTGGACCCAAATGAGAGTCAGCACCTTCAGGAACTGTCCGCAAGTGAGAGTCAGCATCTTCAGGAACTGTACCCCAGTGAGAGTCAGCACCTTCAGGAACTGTAGCCCAGTTAGAGTCAGCAACTTCAGGAACTGTCCCTCATTCAGAGTCAGCACCTTTAGGAACTGTCCCTCATTCAGAGTCAGCACCCTCAGGAACTCTCCGCAAGTGAGAGTCAGCCCCTTCAGGAACTGTACTCCAGTGAGAGTCAGCACCTTTAGGAACTGTAGCCCAGTTAGAGTCAGCAACTTCAGGAACTGTAGCCCAGTGAGAGTCAGCACCTTCCGGAACGGACCCTCAGTGAGAGTCAGGACATTCAGGAACTGTCCGCAAGTGAGAGTCAGCACCTTCAGGAACTGTACCCCGGTGAGAGTCAGCACCTTGAGGAACTTTAACCCAGTTGGATTCAGTACCTTCAGGAACTGTTTCTCATTCAGAGTCAGGACCTTCAGGAACTGTTCCTCATTCAGTATCAGCTCCTTCAGGAACTGTCCGCAAGTGAGAGTCAGCACCTTCAGGAACTGTACCACAGTGAGAGTCAGCACCTTCAGGAACTGTCCCCCAGTTAGAGTCAGCAAATTCAGGAAATGTATCCCAATGAGAGTCAGCACCTTCTGGAACGGACCTTCAGTGAGAGTCAGGACATTCAGGAACTGTCCCCAAGTGAGAGTCAGCACCTTCAGGAACTGTACCCCGGTGAGATTCAGCACCTTAAGGAACTTTAGCCCAGTTGGAGTCAGTAACCTCAGGAACTGTTTCTCGTTCAGAGTCAGGACCTTCAGGAACTGTTCCTCATTCAGTATCAGCTCCTTCAGGAACTGTCCTCAAGTGAGAGTCAGCACCTTCAGGAACTGTACCCCAGTGAGAGTCAGCACCTTCAGGAACTGTAGCCCAGTTAGAGTCAGCAAATTCAGGAACTGTAGCCCAGTGAGAATCAGCAACTTCAGGAACTGTCTCTCATTGCGAGTCAGCACCTTCAGGAACATGACCCCAGTGAGAGTCAGCACCTTCAGGAACTGTCGCCCAGTTAGAGTCAGCAACTTCAGGAACTGTCTCCCAGTGAGAGTGAGCACCTTCAGGAACTGTACCCCAATGAGAGTCAGCACCTTCTGGAACTGACCCTCATTGAGAGTCAGCACCTTCAGTAACTATACCCCAATGAGATTCTGCACCTTCCGGAACTGACACTCTGTGAGAGTTAGGACCTTCAGGAACTGTTCCTCATTCAGTATCAGCTCCTTCAGGAACTGTCCGCATTGAGAGTCAGCACCTTCAGGAACTGTACCCCAGTGAGAGTCAGCACCTTCAGGAACTGTAGCCCAGTTAGAGTCAGCAAATTCGGGAACTGTAGCCCAGTGAGAATCAGCAACTTCAGGAACTGTCTCTCATTGTGAGTCAGAACCTTCAGGAACATGACCCCAGTGAGAGTCAGCACCTTCAGGAACTGTCGCCCAGTTAGAGTCAGCAACTTCAGGAACTGTCTCCCAGTGAGAGTGAGCACCTTCAGGAACTGTACCCCAATGAGAGTCAGCACCATCTGGAACTGACCCTCATTGAGAGTCAGCAACTTCAGGAACTATACCCCAATGAGATTCTGCACCTTCCGGAACTGACACCCTGTGAGAGTCAGGACCTTCAGGAACTGTCACCCAGTAAGATTCATCAACTTCAGGAACTGTCCCTCAGTGAGAGTCAGCACCTTCAGGAACTGTACCCCAGTGAGAGTCAGCACCTTCCGGCACTGTACCCCAGTGAGAGTCAGCACCTTCAGGAACTGTCCCTTAGTGAGAGCCATAACCTTCAGGAACTGTCCCCCAGTGAGAGTCAGCACCTTCAAGAACTGTCCCCCAGTTAGATTCAGCAATTTCAGGAACTGTACCCCAATGAGAGTCATCACCTTCCGGAACTGACCCTCAGTGAGAGACAGGACCTTCAGGAACTGTCCGCAAGTGAGAGTCAGCACCTTCAGGAACTGTAACCCAGTGAGAGTCAGCACCTTCAGGAACAGGACCCCAATGAGAGTCAGCACCTTCTGGAGATGTACCCCAAAGAGAGTCAGCACCTTCTGGAAATGACCCTCATTGAGAGTCAGCACCGTTCCTGAACATCCCTAAGTGAGAGTCAGCACTTTCAGGAACTGTCCGCAAGTGAGAGTCAGCACCTTCAGGAATTGTACCCCAGTGAGAGTCAGCACCTTCAGGAACTGTATCCCAATTAGAGTCAGCAACTTCAGGAACTGTCCCTCATTCAGAGTCAGCACCTTCAGGAACTGTCCCTCATTCAGAGTCAGCACCTTCAGGACCTGTCCGCAAGTGAGAGTCAGCACCTTCAGGAACTGTACCCCAGTGAGAGTCAGCACCTGCAGCAACTGTAGCCCAGTAAGAGTCAGCAATTTCAGGAACTGTAGCCCAGTGAGAGTCAGCAACTTCAGGAACTTTCTCCCAGTGCGAGTCAGCACCTTCAGGAACATGATCCCAGTGAGAGTCAGCACCTTCAGGTATTGTCCCCAGTTAGAGTCAGCAACTTCAGGAACTGTCTCCCAGTGAGCGTCAGCAACTTCAGGAACTGTCTCCCAGTGAGAGTCAGCACCTTCCGGAACTGACCCACAGTGAGATTCATCACGTTCAGGAACTGTCCCTCAGTGAGAGTCAGCACCTTCCGGAACTGATCCTCAGTGAAAGTCAGCACCTTGAGGAACTGTCCCCCAGTGAGAGTCAGCACCGGCAGGAACTGTCTCCCAGTGACAGTCAGCACCTTCAGGAACTGTCGTTCAGTGAGAGTTAGGAACTTCAGGATCTGTCCCTCAGTCAGAGTCAGCACCTTCAGGAAATGTCCCCCAATGAGTGTCAGCACCTTCAGGAGCTGTACCTCAGTGAGTGTCTGCAACTTCATGAATTGTCACCCAGTGAGAGTCCGCAACTTCAGGAACTGTACCCCAATGAGTGTCAGAACCTTCCGGAACTGTACCCCAGGGAGAGTCAGCACATTCAGGAACTGTCCCTCAGTGAGAGTCAGCACCTTCAGGTACTGTCACCCAGTGTACTTCAGCTCCTTCAGGAGCTGTACCCCAATGAGTGTCTGCACCTTCCTGAACTGTCACTTAGTGAGAGTCAGCAGCTTCAGGAACTGTCCCTCAGTGAGAGTCAGCACCTTCAGGAACTGGACCCCAATGAGAATCAGCACCTTCAGGAGATGTACCCCAATGAGAGTCAGCACCTTCTGGAACTGACCATCATTGAGAGTCAGAACCTTCCGGAACAGTCCCTCAGTGAGAATCAGCACATTCCGGAACTGTCCCTCATTCAGACTCAGCACCTTCAGGAACTATGTGCAAGTCAGAGTCAGCACCTTCAGGAATTGTACCACAGTGAGAGTCAGCACCTTCAGGAACTGTAGCCCAGTGCGATTCAGCACCTTCAGGAACTGTCTTCCAATGAGAGTCAGCACCTTCAAGAACTGTCTCCCAGTGAGAGTGAGCACCTTCAGCAACTGTACCCCAATGAGATTCAGCACCTTCAGGAACTGTGCCCCACTGAGAGCCAGCACCTTCCGGAACTTACCCTCAGTGAGGGTCAGGACCTTCCGGATCTGTCACCCAGTCAGAGTGAGCAACTTCAGGAACTGTATCCCAATGACAGTCAGCACCTTCAGGAACTGTCCCTCAGTGAGAGTCAGCACATTCAGGAACTGTCCCCCAGTCAGAGTCAGCACCTTCAGGATCTGTCCCTCAGTGAGAGTCAGCACCTTCAGGAACTGTACCCCAATGAGAGTCAGCTCCTTCTGGAACGGACCCTCACTGAGTGTCAGGACCTTCAGGATCTGTCACCCTGTAAGTGTCAGAACCTTCAGAAACTGTCCCTCAGTGAGAGTTAGCACCTTCATAAAATGTCACCCAGTGGGAGTAAGAACCTTCAGGAACTGTCCCCCCAGTGAAAGTCAGCACGTTCTGGAAATGTCACCCAGTGAGAGTCAGAATCTTCAGGAACTGTCCCCCAGTGAGAATCAGCACCTTCAGGATCTGTACCCCAATGAGAGTCAGCACCTTCCAGAACTGACCCTCAGTGAGAGTCATCACTTTCCAGAACAGTCCCTCGGTGAGAGTCAGGACCTTCAGGAACTGGACCCAAATGAGAGTCAGCACCATCAGGAACTGTCTGCAAGTGAGAGTCAGCACCTTCAGGAACTGTACCCCAGTGAGAGTCAGCACCTTCAGCAACTGTAGCCCAGTTAGAGTCAGCAACTTCAGGAACTGTCCCTCATTCAGAGTCAGCAACTTCAGGAACTGTCCCTCATTCAGAGTCAGCACCTTCAGGATCTTTCCGCAAGTGAGAGTCAGCACCTTCAGGTACTGTACCCCAGTGAGAGTCAGCACCTTCAGGAACAGTAGCCCAGTTAGAGTCAGCAACTTCAGGAACTGTAGCCCAGTGCGAGTCAGCAACTTCAGGAACTGTCTCCCAGTGCGAGACAGCACCGTCAGGAACATGACCCCAGTGAGAGTCAGCACCTTCAGGAACTGCCCCCAGTAAGAGTCAGCAACTTCAGGAACTGTCTCCCAGTGAGAGTTAGCAACTTCAGGAACTGTCTCCCAGTGAGAGTGAGCACCTTCAGTAACTGTACCCCAATGAGACTCAGCACCTTCTGGAACTGACCCTCATTGAGAGTCAGCATCTTCAGGAACTGTACCCCAATGAGATTCTGCACCTTCCGGAACTGACCCTCAGTGAGAGTCAGCACCTTCTGGAACTGTCACCGAGTAAGATTCAGCACCTTCAGGAACTGTCCCTCAGTGCGAGTCATCACCTTCAGGAACTGTACCCCTGTGAGAGTCAGCACCTTCCGGCACTGTACCTCAGTGAGAGTCAGCACCTTCAGGAACTGTCCCTTAGTGAGAGTCAGCACCTTCAGGAACTGTACCCCAGTGACAGTCAGCAACTTCAGGAACTGTCCCTCAGTGACAGTGAGCAACTTCAGGAACTGTCACCCAGTGAGAATCAGATACTTCTGGAACTTTAGCCCAGTGTGAGTCAGCACCTTCAGGAACATGACCCCAGTGAGAGTCAGCAACTTCAGGAACTGTCTCCCAGTGCGTGTCAGCACCTTCAAGAACTGTCTCCCAGTGAAAGTGAGGACCTCCAGGAACTGGACCCCATTGAGATTCAGCACCTTCTGGACCAGAACCTCAGTGAGAGGCAGGACCTTCAGGATGTGTCACCAAGTGAGAGTGCGCACCTTCAGGAACTGTACCCCAATGAGACTCAGCTCCTTCCTGAACTGACCCTCAGTGAGAGTCAGCACCTTCCAGAACAGTCCCTCAGTGAGAGTCAGGACCTTCAGTAACTGGACCCAATTGAGAGTCAGCACCTTCAGGAACTGTCCGCAAGTGAGAGTCAGCACCTTCAGGAACTGTACCCCAGTGAGATTCAGCACCTTCAGCAACTGTAGCCCAGTTAGAGTCAGCAACTTCAGGGACTGTCCCTCATTCAGAGTCAACACCTTCAGGAAATGTCCGCAAGTGAGATTCTGCCCCTTTAGAAACTGTACCCCACTGAGAGTCAGCTGCTTCAGGAACAGTAGCCCAGTTAGAGTCAGCAACTTCAGGAATGGTAGCCCAGTGATACTCAGCACCTTCCGGAACTGTCCCTCAGTGAGAGTCAGCAACTTCAGGAACTGTCCCTCATTCAGAGTCAGCACCTTCAGGAACTGTAGCCCAGTGTGAGTCAGCACCTTCAGGAACATGACCCCAGTGAGAGTTAGCAACTTCAGGAACTGTCTCCCAGTCAGAGTCAGCACCATCAAGAACTGTCTCCCAGTGAATGTGAGCACCTTCAGGAACTGACCCTCAGTGAGAGTCAGGATCTTCATGATCTGTCACGCAGTGAGAGTCGTCACCTTCAGGATCTGTACCCCAATGAGAGTCAGCACCTTCCTGAACTGACCCTCAGTGAGTGTCAGCACTTTCCAGAACAGTCCCTCGGTGAGAGTCAGGACATTCAGGAACTGGACCCAAATGAGAGTCAGCACCTTCAGGAACTGTCCACAAGTGAGAGTCAGCATCCTCAGGAACTGTACCCCAGTGATAGTCAGCACCTTCAGGAACTGTAGCCCAGTTAGAGTCAGCAACTTCAGGAACTGTAGCCCAGTGAGAGTCAGCAACTTCAGGAACTGTCTCCCAGTGCGAGTCAGCACCGTCAGGAACATGACCCCAGTGAGAGTCAGCACCTGCAGGAACTGTCCCCCAGTAAGAGTCAGCAACTTCAGGAACTGTCTCCCAGTGAGAGTTAGCAACTTCAGGAACTGTCTCCCAGTGAGAGTGAGCACCTTCAGGAACTGTACCCCAATGAGACTCAGCACCTTCTGGAAATGACCCTCATTGAGAGTCAGCATCTTCAGGAACTGTACCCCAATGAGATTCTGCACCTTCCGGAACTGACCCTCAGTGAGAGTCAGTACCTTCAGAAACTGTCACCCAGTAAGATTCAGCACCTTCAGGAACTGTCCCTCAGTGCGAGTCATCACCTTCAGGAACTGTACCCCAGTGAGAGTCAGCACCTTCAGGAACTGTCCCTTAGTGATAGTCAGCACCTTCAGGAACTGTACCCCAGTGACAGTCAGCAACTTCAGGAACTGTCCCTCAGTGAGAGTGAGCACCTTCAGGAACTGTCACCCAGTGAGAATCAGAACCTTCTGGAACTTTACCCCAGTGAGAGTCAGCAGCTTCAGGAACTGTCACCCTCTGAGAGTCAGCACCTTCTGGCACTGACCCTCACTGAGAGTCAGCACCTTCCGGAACATCCCTCAGTGAGATTCAGCAGCTTTCGGAACTGTCCCTCAGTAAGAGTCAGGACCTTCAGGAACTGTTATTCTTTCAGACTCAGCACAGTCAGGAACTGTAGCCCAGTGTGAGTCAGCACCTTCAGGAACATGACCCCAGTGAGAGTCAGCAACTTCAGGAACTGTCTCCAAGTGAGTGTCAGCACCTTCAAGAATTGTCTCCCAGTGAAAGTGAGGACCTACAGGAACTGTACCCCATTGAGATTCAGCACCTTCCGGACCTGAACCTCAGTGAGAGGCAGGACCTTCAGGATGTGTCACCCAGTGAGAGTGCGCACCTTCAGGATCTGTACCCCAATTAGAGTCAGCACCTTCCTGAACTGACCCTCAGTGAGAGTCAGCACCTTCCAGAACAGTCCCTCGGTGAGAGTCAGGACCTTCAGGAACTGGACCCAATCGAGAGTCCGCACTTTCAGGAACTGTCCGCAAGTGAGAGTCAGCACCTTCAGGAACTGTACCCCAGTGAGAGTCAGCACCTTCAGCAACTGTAGCCCAGTTTGAGTCAGCAACTTCAGGGACTGTCTCTCATTCAGAGTCAACACCTTCAGGAACTGTCCGCAAGTGAGATTCTGCCCCTTCAGAAACTGTACCCCACTGAGAGTCAGCACCTTCAGGAACAGTAGCCCAGTTAGAGTCAGCAACTTCAGCAATGGTAGCCCAGTGATACTCAGCACCTTCCGGAACTGTCCCTCAGTGAGAGTCAGCGCATACAGGAACTGTCCCTCATTCAGAGTCAGCACCTTCAGGAACTGTAGCCCAGTGCGAGTCAGCACCTTCAGGAACATGACCCCAGTGAGATTCAGCAACTTCAGGAACTGTCTCCCAGTCAGAGTCAGCACCATCAAGAACTGTCTCCCAGTGAATGTGAGCACTTTCAGGAACTGACACTCAGTGAGAGTCAGGATCTTCATGATCTGTCATGCAGTGAGAGTCAGCACCTTCAGGATCTGTACCCCAATGAGAGTCAGCACCTTCCTGAACTGACCCTCAGTGAGAGTCAGCACTTTCCAGAACAGTCCCTCGGTGAGAGTCAGGACCTTCAGGAACTGGACCCAAATGAGAGTCAGCACCTTCAGGAACTGTCCGCAAGTGAGAGTCAGCATCTTCAGGAACTGTACCCCAGTGAGAGTCAGCACCTTCAGGAACTGTAGCCCAGTTAGAGTCAGCAACTTCAGGAACTGTCCCTCATTCAGAGTCAGCACCTTTAGGAACTGTCCCTCATTCAGAGTCAGCACCCTCAGGAACTCTCCGCAAGTGAGAGTCAGCCCCTTCAGGAACTGTACTCCAGTGAGAGTCAGCACCTTTAGGAACTGTAGCCCAGTTAGAGTCAGCAACTTCAGGAACTGTAGCCCAGTGAGAGTCAGCACCTTCCGGAACGGACCCTCAGTGAGAGTCAGGACATTCAGGAACTGTCCGCAAGTGAGAGTCAGCACCTTCAGGAACTGTACCCCGGTGAGAGTCAGCACCTTGAGGAACTTTAACCCAGTTGGATTCAGTACCTTCAGGAACTGTTTCTCATTCAGAGTCAGGACCTTCAGGAACTGTTCCTCATTCAGTATCAGCTCCTTCAGGAACTGTCCGCAAGTGAGAGTCAGCACCTTCAGGAACTGTACCACAGTGAGAGTCAGCACCTTCAGGAACTGTCCCCCAGTTAGAGTCAGCAAATTCAGGAAATGTATCCCAATGAGAGTCAGCACCTTCTGGAACGGACCTTCAGTGAGAGTCAGGACATTCAGGAACTGTCCCCAAGTGAGAGTCAGCACCTTCAGGAACTGTACCCCGGTGAGATTCAGCACCTTAAGGAACTTTAGCCCAGTTGGAGTCAGTAACTTCAGGAACTGTTTCTCGTTCAGAGTCAGGACCTTCAGGAACTGTTCCTCATTCAGTATCAGCTCCTTCAGGAACTGTCCTCAAGTGAGAGTCAGCACCTTCAGGAACTGTAGCCCAGTTAGAGTCAGCAAATTCAGGAACTGTAGCCCAGTGAGAATCAGCAACTTCAGGAACTGTCTCTCATTGCGAGTCAGCACCTTCAGGAACATGACCCCAGTGAGAGTCAGCACCTTCAGGAACTGTCACCCAGTTAGAGTCAGCAACTTCAGTAACTGTCTCCCAGTGAGAGTGAGCACCTTCAGGAACTGTACCCCAATGAGAGTCAGCACCTTCTGGAACTGACCCTCATTGAGAGTCAGCAACTTCAGGAACTATACCCCAATGAGATTCTGCACCTTTCGGAACTGACACCCTGTGAGAGTCAGGACCTTCAGGAACTGTTCCTCATTCAGTATCAGCTCCTTCAGGAACTGTCCGCAAGTGAGAGTCAGCACCTTCAGGAACTGTACCCCAGTGAGAGTCAGCACCTTCAGGAACTGTAGCCCAGTTAGAGTCAGCAAATTCAGGAACTGTAGCCCAGTGAGAATCAGCAACTTCAGGAACTGTCTCTCATTGCAAGTCAGCACCTTCAGGAACATGACCCCAGTGAGAGTCAGCACCTTCAGGAACTGTCGCCAAGTTAGAGTCAGCAACTTCAGGAACTGTCTCCCAGTGAGAGTGAGCACCTTCAGGAACTGTACCCCAATGAGAGTCAGCACCATCTGGAACTGACCCTCATTGAGAGTCAGCAACTTCAGGAACTATACCCCAATGAGATTCTGCACCTTCCAAAACTGACACCCTGTGTGAGTCAGGACCTTCAGGAACTGTCACCCAGTAATATTCACCAAATTCAGGAACTGTCCCTCAGTGAGAGTCAGCACCTTCAGGAACTGTACCCCAGTGAGAGTCAGCACCTTCCGGCACTGTACCCCAGTGAGAGTCAGCACCTTCAGGAACTGTCCCTTAGTGAGAGCCATAACCTTCAGGAACTGTCCCCCAGTGAGAGTCAGCACCTTCAAGAACTGTCCCCCAGTTAGATTCAGCAATTTCAGGAACTGTACCCCAATGAGAGTCATCACCTTCCGGAACTGACCCTCAGTGAGAGACAGGACCTTCAGGAACTGTCCGCAAGTGCGAGTCAGCACCTTCAGGAACTGTAACCCAGTGAGAGTCAGCACCTTCAGGAACAGGACCCCAATGAGAGTCAGCACCTTCTGGAGATGTACCCCAAAGAGAGTCAGCACCTTCTGGAAATGACCCTCATTGAGAGTCAGCACCGTTCCTGAACATCCCTAAGTGAGAGTCAGCACTTTCAGGAACTGTCCGCAAGTGAGAGTCAGCACCTTCAGGAATTGTACCCCAGTGAGAGTCAGCACCTTCAGGAACTGTATCCCAATTAGAGTCAGCAACTTCAGGAACTGTCCCTCATTCAGAGTCAGCACCTTCAGGAACTGTCCCTCATTCAGAGTCAGCACCTTCAGGACCTGTCCGCAAGTGAGAGTCAGCACCTTCAGGAACTGTACCCCAGTGAGAGTCAGCACCTGCAGCAACTGTAGCCCAGTAAGAGTCAGCAATTTCAGGAACTGTAGCCCAGTGAGAGTCAGCAACTTCAGGAACTTTCTCCCAATGCGAGTCAGCACCTTCAGGAACATGATCCCAGTGAGAGTCAGCACCTTCAGGTATTGTCCCCAGTTAGAGTCAGCAACTTCAGGAACTGTCTCCCAGTGAGCGTCAGCAACTTCAGGAACTGTCTCCCAGTGAGAGTCAGCACCTTCCGGAACTGACCCACAGTGAGATTCATCACGTTCAGGAACTGTCCCTCAGTGAGAGTCAGCACCTTCTGGAACTGATCCTCAGTGAGAGTCAGCACCTTGAGGAACTGTCCCCCAGTGAGAGTCAGCACCGGCAGGAACTGTCTCCCAGTGACAGTCAGCACCTTCAGGAACTGTCGTTCAGTGAGAGTTAGGAACTTCAGGATCTGTCCCTCAGTCAGAGTCAGCACCTTCAGGAAATGTCCCCCAATGAGTGTCAGCACCTTCAGGAGCTGTACCTCAGTGAGTGTCTGCAACTTCATGAATTGTCACCCAGTGAGAGTCAGCAACTTCAGGAACTGTACCCCAATGAGTGTCAGAACCTTCCGGAACTGTACCCCAGGGAGAGTCAGCACATTCAGGAACTGTCCCTCAGTGAGAGTCAGCACCTTCAGGTACTGTCACCCAGTGTACTTCAGCTCCTTCAGGAGCTGTACCCCAATGAGTGTCTGCACCTTCCTGAACTGTCACTTAGTGAGAGTCAGCAGCTTCAGGAACTGTCCCTCAGTGAGAGTCAGCACCTTCAGGAACTGGACCCCAATGAGAATCAGCACCTTCAGGAGATGTACCCCAATGAGAGTCAGCACCTTCTGGAACTGACCATCATTGAGAGTCAGAACCTTCCGGAACAGTCCCTCAGTGAGAATCAGCACATTCCGGAACTGTCCCTCATTCAGACTCAGCACCTTCAGGAACTATGTGCAAGTCAGAGTCAGCACCTTCAGGAATTGTACCACAGTGAGAGTCAGCACCTTCAGGAACTGTAGCCCAGTGCGATTCAGCACCTTCAGGAACTGTCTTCCAATGAGAGTCAGCACCTTCAAGAACTGTCTCCCAGTGAGAGTGAGCACCTTCAGCAACTGTACCCCAATGAGCTTCAGCACCTTCAGGAACTGTACCCCACTGAGAGCCAGCACCTTCCGGAACTTACCCTCAGTGAGGGTCAGGACCTTCCGGATCTGTCACCCAGTCAGAGTGAGCAACTTCAGGAACTGTATCCCAACGACAGTCAGCACCTTCAGGAACTGTCCCTCAGTGAGAGTCAGCACATTCAGGAACTGTCCCCCAGTCAGAGTCAGCACCTTCAGGATCTGTCCCTCAGTGAGAGTCAGCACCTTCAGGAACTGTACCCCAATGAGAGTCAGCTCCTTCTGGAACGGACCCTCACTGAGTGTCAGGACCTTCAGGATCTGTCACCCTGTAAGTGTCAGAACCTTCAGAAACTGTCCCTCAGTGAGAGTTAGCACCTTCATAAAATGTCACCCAGTGGGAGTAAGAACCTTCAGGAACTGTCCCCCCAGTGAAAGTCAGCACGTTCTGGAAATGTCACCCAGTGAGAGTCAGAATCTTCAGGAACTGTCCCCCAGTGAGAATCAGCACCTTCAGGATCTGTACCCCAATGAGAGTCAGCACCTTCCAGAACTGACCCTCAGTGAGAGTCATCACTTTCCAGAACAGTCCCTCGGTGAGAGTCAGGACCTTCAGGAACTGGACCCAAATGAGAGTCAGCACCATCAGGAACTGTCTGCAAGTGAGAGTCAGCACCTTCAGGAACTGTACCCCAGTGAGAGTCAGCACCTTCAGCAACTGTAGCCCAGTTAGAGTCAGCAACTTCAGGAACTGTCCCTCATTCAGAGTCAGCAACTTCAGGAACTGTCCCTCATTCAGAGTCAGCACCTTCAGGATCTGTCCGCAAGTGAGAGTCAGCACCTTCAGGTACTGTACCCAGTGAGAGTCAGCACCTTCAGGAACAGTAGCCCAGTTAGAGTCAGCAACTTCAGGAACTGTAGCCCAGTGCGAGTCAGCAACTTCAGGAACTGTCTCCCAGTGCGAGACAGCACCGTCAGGAACATGACCCCAGTGAGAGTCAGCACCTTCAGGAACTGCCCCCAGTAAGAGTCAGCAACTTCAGGAACTGTCTCCCAGTGAGAGTTAGCAACTTCAGGAACTGTCTCCCAGTGAGAGTGAGCACCTTCAGTAACTGTACCCCAATGAGACTCAGCACCTTCTGGAACTGACCCTCATTGAGAGTCAGCATCTTCAGGAACTGTACCCCAATGAGATTCTGCACCTTCCGGAACTGACCCTCAGTGAGAGTCAGCACCTTCTGGAACTGTCACCGAGTAAGATTCAGCACCTTCAGGAACTGTCCCTCAGTGCGAGTCATCACCTTCAGGAACTGTACCCCTGTGAGAGTCAGCACCTTCCGGCACTGTACCTCAGTGAGAGTCAGCACCTTCAGGAACTGTCCCTTAGTGAGAGTCAGCACCTTCAGGAACTGTACCCCAGTGACAGTCAGCAACTTCAGGAACTGTCCCTCAGTGACAGTGAGCAACTTCAGGAACTGTCACCCAGTGAGAATCAGATACTTCTGGAACTTTAGCCCAGTGTGAGTCAGCACCTTCAGGAACATGACCCCAGTGAGAGTCAGCAACTTCAGGAACTGTCTCCCAGTGCGTGTCAGCACCTTCAAGAACTGTCTCCCAGTGAAAGTGAGGACCTCCAGGAACTGGACCCCATTGAGATTCAGCACCTTCTGGACCAGAACCTCAGTGAGAGGCAGGACCTTCAGGATGTGTCACCAAGTGAGAGTGCGCACCTTCAGGAACTGTACCCCAATGAGACTCAGCTCCTTCCTGAACTGACCCTCAGTGAGAGTCAGCACCTTCCAGAACAGTCCCTCAGTGAGAGTCAGGACCTTCAGTAACTGGACCCAATTGAGAGTCAGCACCTTCAGGAACTGTCCGCAAGTGAGAGTCAGCACCTTCAGGAACTGTACCCCAGTGAGATTCAGCACCTTCAGCAACTGTAGCCCAGTTAGAGTCAGCAACTTCAGGGACTGTCCCTCATTCAGAGTCAACACCTTCAGGAAATGTCCGCAAGTGAGATTCTGCCCCTTTAGAAACTGTACCCCACTGAGAGTCAGCTGCTTCAGGAACAGTAGCCCAGTTAGAGTCAGCAACTTCAGGAATGGTAGCCCAGTGATACTCAGCACCTTCCGGAACTGTCCCTCAGTGAGAGTCAGCAACTTCAGGAACTGTCCCTCATTCAGAGTCAGCACCTTCAGGAACTGTAGCCCAGTGTGAGTCAGCACCTTCAGGAACATGACCCCAGTGAGAGTTAGCAACTTCAGGAACTGTCTCCCAGTCAGAGTCAGCACCATCAAGAACTGTCTCCCAGTGAATGTGAGCACCTTCAGGAACTGACCCTCAGTGAGAGTCAGGATCTTCATGATCTGTCACGCAGTGAGAGTCGTCACCTTCAGGATCTGTACCCCAATGAGAGTCAGCACCTTCCTGAACTGACCCTCAGTGAGTGTCAGCACTTTCCAGAACAGTCCCTCGGTGAGAGTCAGGACATTCAGGAACTGGACCCAAATGAGAGTCAGCACCTTCAGGAACTGTCCACAAGTGAGAGTCAGCATCCTCAGGAACTGTACCCCAGTGATAGTCAGCACCTTCAGGAACTGTAGCCCAGTTAGAGTCAGCAACTTCAGGAACTGTAGCCCAGTGAGAGTCAGCAACTTCAGGATCTGTCTCTCAGTGCGACTCAGCACCTTCAGGAACATGACCCCTGTGAGAGTCGGCACCTTCAGGAACTGTCCCCCAGTTAGAGTCAGCACCTTCAGGATCTGTACCACAGTGAGAGTCAGCACCTTCAGGAACTGTTGTCCAGTGCGAGTTAGCACCTTCAGGAACTGTCTTCCAATGAGAGTCAGCACCTTCAAGACCTGTCTCCCAGTGAGAGCAAGCACCTTCAGCAAATGTACCCCAATGAGATTCAGAACCTTCAGGAAATGAACGCCATTGAGAGCCAGGACCTTCCGGAACTGACCCTCAGTGAGAGTCAGGACCTTCAGGGTCTGTCACTCAGTGAGAGTGAGCAAATTCAGGAACCGTATCCCAATGAGAGTCAGCACCTTCAGGAACTATCCCTCAGTGAGAGAGTAAGCAACTTCAGGAGCTGTCTCCCAGTCAGAGACAGCACTTTCAGGAACTGTCCATCAGTGAGAGTCAGCACCTTCAGGAACTGACCCTCACTGAGAGTCAGCACCGTCCGGAACATCCCTCAGTGAGATTCAGCACCTTCCGGAACTGTCCCTCAGTGAAAGTCAGGACCTTCAGGAATTGTCCCTCATTCAGAGTCAGCACCTCCAGGAACTGTAGCCCAGTGCGAGTCAGCACCTTCAGGAACATGACCCCAGTGAGAGTCAGCAACTTCAGGAACTGTCTCCCAGTGAGAGTCAGCACCTTCAAGAACTGTCTCCCAGTGAAAGTGAGCACCTTCAGGAACTGTACCCCAATGAGATTCTGCACCTTCCGGAACTGAACCTCAGTGAGAGGCAGGACCATCAGGATCTGTCACCCAGTGAGAGTGCGCACCTTCAGGAACAGTACCCCAATGAGAGTCAGCACCTTCCTGAACTGACCCTCAGTGAGAGTCAGCACCTTCCAGAACAGTCCCTCGGTGAGAGACAGGACCTTCAGGGACTGGAACCAATCGAGAGTCAGCACCTTCAGGAACAGTGCGCAAGTGAGAGTCAGCTCCTTCAGGAACTCTACCCCAGTGAGAGTCAGCACCTTCAGCAACTGTAGCCAAGTTAGACACAGCAACTTCAAGAACTGTCCCTCTTTCAGTGTCAGCACCTTCAGGAACTGACCACAATTGAGTGTTTGCCGCTTCAGAATCTGTACCTCACTGAGAGTCAGCACCTTCAGGAACTGTAGCCCAGTGAGAGTCGGCAACTTCGGGAACTGTCTCCCAGTGCGAGTCAGCACCGTCAGGAACAAGACCCCAGTGCGAGTCAGCACCGTCAGGAACATGACCCCAGTGCGAGTCAGCACCGTCAGGAACATGACCCTAGTGAGAGTCAGCAACTTCAGGAACTGTACCCCAATGAGAGTCAGCACGTTCCGGAACTGACCCTTGGTCAGAGTAAGGACCTTCAGGAACTGACCACAAGTGAGAGTCAGCACCTTCAGTAACTGTACCCGAGTGAGAGTCAGCACCTTCAGTTACTGTACCCGAGTGAGAGTCAGCAACTTCAGGAACTGTCCCTCATTCAGAGTCAGGACCTTCAGGAATTGTTCCTCATTCAGAATCAGCACCTTTGGGAACTGCCCGCAAGTGAGAGTCAGCACCTTCAGGAACTGTACCCCAGTGAGAGTCAGCACCTTCAGTAACTGTACCCGAGTGAGAGTCAGCAACTTCAGGAACTGTCCCTCATTCAGAGTCAGGACCTTCAGGAATCGTTCCTAATTCAGAATCAGCACCTTCAGGAACTGCCCGCAAGTGAGAGTCAGCACCTTCAGGAACTGTACCCCAGTGAGAGTCAGCACCTTCAGGAACTGTAGCCCAGTTAGAGTAGCAAATTCAGGAACTCTAGCCCAGTGAGTGTCAGCAACTCCAGAATCTGTCTCTCAGTGTGACTCAGCACCTTCAGGAACATGACCCCTGTGAGAGTCAGCACCTTCAGGAACTGTCCCCCAGTTAGAGTCAGCACCTTCAGGATCTGAACCACAGTGAGAGTCAGCACCTTCAGGAACTGTTGCCCAGTGCGAGTTAGCACCTTCAGGAACTGTCTTCCAATGAGAGTCAGCACCTTCAAGACCTGTCTCCCAGTGAGAGCGAGCACCTTCAGCAAATGTACCCCAATGAGATTCAGCACCTTCAGGAAATGTACCCCATTGAGAGCCAGGACCTTCCGGAACTGACCCTCAGTGAGAGTCAGGACCTTCAGGATCTGTCACTCAGTGAGAGTGAGCAAATTCAGGAACTGTATCCCAATGAGAGTCAGCACTTTCAGGAACTGTACCCCAGTGAGAGTCAGCAACTTCAGGAGCTGTCTCCCAGTCAGAGACAGCACCTTCAGGAACTGTCCATCAGTGAGAGTCAGCACCTTCAGGAACTGACCCTCACTGAGAGTCAGCACCGTCCGGAACATCCCTCAGTGAGATTCAGCACCTTCCGGAACTGTCCCTCAGTGAGAGTCAGGACCTTCAGGAACAGTCCCTCATTCAGAGTCAGCACCTTCAGGAACTGTAGCCCAGTGCGAGTCAGCACCTTCAGGAACATGACCCCAGTGTGAGTCAGCAACTTCAGGAACTGTCTCCCAATGGGAGTCAGCACCTTCAAGAACTGTCTCCCAGTGAAAGTGAGCACCTTCAGGAACTGCAGCCCAATGAGATTCAGCACCTTCTGGAACTGAAACTCAGTGAGAGGCAGGACCTTCAGGATCCGTCACCCAGTGAGAGTGAGCACCTTCCGGATCTGTACCCCAATGAGAGGCAGCACTTTCCAGAACAGACCCTCAGTGAGAGTCATCACTTTCCAGAACAATTCCTCGGTGAGAGTCAGGACCTTCAGGAACTGGACCCAAATGAGAGTCAGCACCTTCAGGAACTGTACCCCAGTGAGAGTCAGCACCTTCAGGAACTGTAGCCCAGTTAGAGTCAGCAACTTCAGGAACTGTCCCTCATTCAGAGTCAGCAACTTCAGGAACTGTCCCTCATTCAGAGTCAGCACCTTCAGGATTTGTCCGCAAATGAGAGTCAGCACCTTCAGGAACGGTACCCAGTGAGAGTCAGCACCTTCAGGAACTGTAGCCCAGTTAGAGTCAGCAACTTCAGGAACTGTAGCCCAGTGAGAGTCAGCAACTACAGGAACTGTCTCCCAGTGCGAGTCAGCACCGTCAGGAACATGACCCCAGTGAGACTCAGCACCTTCTGGAAATGACCTTCATTGAGAGTCAGCATCTTCAGGAACTGTACCCCAATGAGATTCTGCACCTTCCGGAACTGACTCTCAGTGAGAATCAGGACCTTCAGGAACTGTAACCCAGTAAGATTCAGCACCTTCAGGAACTGTCCCTCTGTGAGAGTCAGCACCTTCAGGAACTGTACCCCTGTGAGAGTCAGCACCTTCCGGCACTGTACCCCAGTGAGTGTCAGCAAATTCAGGAACAGTCCCTTAGTGAGACTAAGCACCTTCAGGAACTGTACCCCACTGAGAGTCAGCAACTTCAGGAACTGTGCCTCAGCGAGAGTGAGCACCTTCAGGAACTGTCACCCAGTGAGAATCAGAACCTTCTGGAACAGTACCCCAGTGAGAGTCAGCACCTTCAGGAACTGTCACCCACTGAGAGTCAGGACCTTCTGGCACTGACCCTCACTGAGAGTCAGCACCTTCCGGAACATCCCTCAGTGAGATTCAGCACCTTCCGGAACTGTCCCTCAGTAAGACTCAGAACCTTCAGGAACTGTCCCTCATTCAGACTCAGCACCTTCAGGAACTGAAGCCCAGTGTGAGTCAGCACCTTCAGGAACATGACCCCAGTGAGAGTCAGCAACTTCAGGAACTGCCTCCCCGTGAGAGTCAGCACCTTCAAGAACTGTCTCCCAGTGAAAGTGAGCACCTCCAGGAACTGTGCCCCATTGAGATTCAGCATCTTCCGGAACTGAACCTCAGTGAGAGGCAGGACCTTCAGGATCTGTCACCCAGTGAGAGTGCGCACATTAAGGAACTGTACCCCAATGAGAGTCAGCACCTTCCTGAAGTGACCCTCAGTGAGAATCAGCACCTTCCAGAACTGTCCCTCGGTGAGAGTCAGGGCCTTCAGGAACTGGACACAATCGAGAGTCAGCACCTTCAGGAACTGTCTCCCAGTCAGAGTCAGCACCATCAAGAACTGTCTCCCAGTGAATGTGAGCACCTTCAGGAACTGACCCTCAGTGAGAGTCAGGATCTTCATGATCTGTCACGCAGTGAGAGTCAGCACCTTCAGGATCTGTACCCCAATGAGAGTCAGCACCTTCCAGAACTGACCCTCAGTGAGAGTCAGCACTTTCCAGAACAGTCCCTCAGTGAGAGTCAGGACCTTCAGGAACTGGCCCCAAATGAGAGTCAGCACCTTCAGGAACTGTCCGCAGTGAGAGTCAGCACCTTCAGGAACTGTAGCCCAGTTAGATTCAGCAACTACAGGAACTGTAGCCCAGTGAGAGTCAGCAACTTCAGGAACTGTCTCCCAGTTTGAATCAGCACCGTCAGGAACATGACCCCAGTGAGAGTCAGCACCTTCAGGAACTGTACCCCAGTTAGAGTCAGCAACTTCAGGAACTGAAGCCCAGTGTGAGTCAGCACCTTCAGGAACCTGACCCCAGTGAGAGTCAGCAACTTCAGGAACTGCCTCCCCGTGAGAGTCAGCACCTTCAAGAACTGTCTCCCAGTGAAAGTGAGCACCTCCAGGAACTGTGCCCCATTGAGATTCAGCATCTTCCGGAACTGAACCTCAGTGAGAGGCAGGACCTTCAGGATCTGTCACCCAGTGAGAGTGCGCACATTAAGGAACTGTACCCCAATGAGAGTCAGCACCTTCCTGAAGTGACCCTCAGTGAGAATCAGCACCTTCCAGAACTGTCCCTCGGTGAGAGTCAGGGCCTTCAGGAACTGGACACAATCGAGAGTCAGCACCTTCAGGAACTGTCTCCCAGTCAGAGTCAGCACCATCAAGAACTGTCTCCCAGTGAATGTGAGCACCTTCAGGAACTGACCCTCAGTGAGAGTCAGGATCTTCATGATCTGTCACGCAGTGAGAGTCAGCACCTTCAGGATCTGTACCCCAATGAGAGTCAGCACCTTCCAGAACTGACCCTCAGTGAGAGTCAGCACTTTCCAGAACAGTCCCTCAGTGAGAGTCAGGACCTTCAGGAACTGGCCCCAAATGAGAGTCAGCACCTTCAGGAACTGTCCGCAGTGAGAGTCAGCACCTTCAGGAACTGTAGCCCAGTTAGATTCAGCAACTACAGGAACTGTAGCCCAGTGAGAGTCAGCAACTTCAGGAACTGTCTCCCAGTTTGAGTCAGCACCGTCAGGAACATGACCCCAGTGAGAGTCAGCACCTTCAGGAACTGTACCCCAGTTAGAGTCAGCAACTTCAGGAACTGTCTCCCAGTGAGAGTTAGCAACTTCAGGAACTGTCTCCCAGTGAGAGTGAGCACCTTAGGAACTGTACCCCAATGAGACTCTGCACCTTCTGGAAATGACCCTCATTGAGAGTCAGCATCTTCAGGAACTGTACCCCAATGAGATTCTGCAACTTCCGGAAATGACTCTCAGTGAGAATCAGGACCTTCAGGAACTGTCACCAAGTAAGATTCAGCAGCTTCAGGAACTGTCCCTCTGTGAGAGTCAGCACCTTCAGGAACTGTACCCCTGTGAGAGTCAGCACCTTCCGGCACTGTACCCCAGTGAGTGTCAGCACCTTCAGGAACTGTCCCTTAGTGAGAGTAAGCACCTTCAGGAACTGTACCCCACTAAGAGTCAGCAACTTCAGGAACTGTCCCTCAGCGAGGGTGCGCACCTTCAGGAACTGTCACCCAGTGAGAATCAGAACCTTCTGGAACTGTACCCCAGTGAGAGTCAGCACCTTCAGGAACTGTCACCCACTGAGAGTCAGCACCTTCTGGCACTGACCCTCACTGAGAGTCAGCACCTTCCGGAACATCCCTCAGTGAGATTCAGCACCTTCCGGAACTGTCCCTCAGTAAGAGTCAGAACCTTCAGGAACTGTCCCACATTCAGACTCAGCACCTTCAGGAACTGTAGCCCAGTGCGAGTCAGCACCTTCAGGAACATGACCCCAGTGAGAGTCAGCAACTTCAGGAACTGCCTCCCCATGAGAGTCAGCACCTTCAAGAACTGTCTCCCAGTGAAAGTGAGCACCTCCAGGAACTGTACCCCATTGAGATTCAGCATCTTCCGGAACTGAACCTCAGTGAGAGGCAGGACCTTCAGGATCTGTCACCCAGTGAGAGTGCGCACATTAAGGAACTGTACCCCAATGAGAGTCAGCACCTTCCTGAAGTGACCCTCAGTGAGAATCAGCACCTTCCAGAACTGTCCCTCGGTGAGAGTCAGGGCCTTCAGGAACTGGACACAATCGAGAGTCAGCACCTTCAGGAACTGTCTCCCAGTCAGAGTCAGCACCATCAAGAACTGTCTCCCAGTGAATGTGAGCACCTTCAGGAACTGACCCTCAGTGAGAGTCAGGATCTTCATGATCTGTCACGCAGTGAGAGTCAGCACCTTCAGGATCTGTACCCCAATGAGAGTCAGCACCTTCCAGAACTGACCCTCAGTGAGAGTCAGCACTTTCCAGAACAGTCCCTCAGTGAGAGTCAGGACCTTCAGGAACTGGCCCCAAATGAGAGTCAGCACCTTCAGGAACTGTCCGCAGTGAGAGTCAGCACCTTCAGGAACTGTAGCCCAGTTAGATTCAGCAACTACAGGAACTGTAGCCCAGTGAGAGTCAGCAACTTCAGGAACTGTCTCCCAGTTTGAATCAGCACCGTCAGGAACATGACCCCAGTGAGAGTCAGCACCTTCAGGAACTGTACCCCAGTTAGAGTCAGCAACTTCAGGAACTGAAGCCCAGTGTGAGTCAGCACCTTCAGGAACCTGACCCCAGTGAGAGTCAGCAACTTCAGGAACTGCCTCCCCGTGAGAGTCAGCACCTTCAAGAACTGTCTCCCAGTGAAAGTGAGCACCTCCAGGAACTGTGCCCCATTGAGATTCAGCATCTTCCGGAACTGAACCTCAGTGAGAGGCAGGACCTTCAGGATCTGTCACCCAGTGAGAGTGCGCACATTAAGGAACTGTACCCCAATGAGAGTCAGCACCTTCCTGAAGTGACCCTCAGTGAGAATCAGCACCTTCCAGAACTGTCCCTCGGTGAGAGTCAGGGCCTTCAGGAACTGGACACAATCGAGAGTCAGCACCTTCAGGAACTGTCTCCCAGTCAGAGTCAGCACCATCAAGAACTGTCTCCCAGTGAATGTGAGCACCTTCAGGAACTGACCCTCAGTGAGAGTCAGGATCTTCATGATCTGTCACGCAGTGAGAGTCAGCACCTTCAGGATCTGTACCCCAATGAGAGTCAGCACCTTCCAGAACTGACCCTCAGTGAGAGTCAGCACTTTCCAGAACAGTCCCTCAGTGAGAGTCAGGACCTTCAGGAACTGGCCCCAAATGAGAGTCAGCACCTTCAGGAACTGTCCGCAGTGAGAGTCAGCACCTTCAGGAACTGTAGCCCAGTTAGATTCAGCAACTACAGGAACTGTAGCCCAGTGAGAGTCAGCAACTTCAGGAACTGTCTCCCAGTTTGAGTCAGCACCGTCAGGAACATGACCCCAGTGAGAGTCAGCACCTTCAGGAACTGTACCCCAGTTAGAGTCAGCAACTTCAGGAACTGTCTCCCAGTGAGAGTTAGCAACTTCAGGAACTGTCTCCCAGTGAGAGTGAGCACCTTAGGAACTGTACCCCAATGAGACTCTGCACCTTCTGGAAATGACCCTCATTGAGAGTCAGCATCTTCAGGAACTGTACCCCAATGAGATTCTGCAACTTCCGGAAATGACTCTCAGTGAGAATCAGGACCTTCAGGAACTGTCACCAAGTAAGATTCAGCAGCTTCAGGAACTGTCCCTCTGTGAGAGTCAGCACCTTCAGGAACTGTACCCCTGTGAGAGTCAGCACCTTCCGGCACTGTACCCCAGTGAGTGTCAGCACCTTCAGGAACTGTCCCTTAGTGAGAGTAAGCACCTTCAGGAACTGTACCCCACTAAGAGTCAGCAACTTCAGGAACTGTCCCTCAGCGAGGGTGCGCACCTTCAGGAACTGTCACCCAGTGAGAATCAGAACCTTCTGGAACTGTACCCCTGTGAGAGTCAGCACCTTCAGGAACTGTCACCCACTGAGAGTCAGCACCTTCTGGCACTGACCCTCACTGAGAGTCAGCACCTTCCGGAACATCCCTCAGTGAGATTCAGCACCTTCCGGAACTGTCCCTCAGTAAGAGTCAGAACCTTCAGGAACTGTCCCACATTCAGACTCAGCACCTTCAGGAACTGTAGCCCAGTGCGAGTCAGCACCTTCAGGAACATGACCCCAGTGAGAGTCAGCAACTTCAGGAACTGCCTCCCCATGAGAGTCAGCACCTTCAAGAACTGTCTCCCAGTGAAAGTGAGCACCTCCAGGAACTGTACCCCATTGAGATTCAGCATCTTCCGGAACTGAACCTCAGTGAGAGGCAGGACCTTCAGGATCGGACACCCAGTGAGAGTGCGCACACTCAGGAACTGCACCCCAATGAGAGTCAGCACCTTCCTGAAGTGACCCTCAGTGAGAGTCAGCACCTTCCAGAACTGTCCCTCGGTGAGAGTCAGGACCTTCAGGAACTGGACACAATCGAGAGTCAGCACCTTCAGGAAATGTCCGCAAGTGAGAGTCAGCACCTTCAGGAACTGTACCCCAGTGAGAGTCAGCACCTTCAGCAACTGTAGCCCAGTTAGAGTCAGCAACTTCAGGAACTGTCCCTCATTCAGAGTCAGCACCTTCAGGGACTGTCCCTCATTCAGAGTCAGCACCTTCAGGAACTGTCCGCAAGGGAGATTCTGCCCCTTCAGAAACTGTACCCCACTGAGAGTCAGCACCTTCAGGAACAGTAGCCCAGTTAGAGTCAGCAACTTCAGGAATGGTAGCCCAGTGAGATTCAGCACCTTCCTGAACTGTCCCTTAGTGAGAGTCAGCAGCTTCAGGAACTGTCCCTCATTCAGAGTCAGCACCTTCAGGAACTGTAGCCCAGTGCGAGTCAGCACCTTCAGGAACATGACCCCAGTGAGAGTCAGCAACTTCAGGAACTGTCTCCCAGTCAGAGTCAGCACCATCAAGAATTGTCTCCCACTGAATGTGAGCACCTTCTGGAACTGACCCTCAGTGAGAGTCAGGATCTTCATGATCTGTCACGCAGTGAGAGTCAGCACCTTCAGGATCTGTAACCCAATGAGAGTCAGCACCTTCCAGAACTGACCCTCAGTGAGAGTCAGCACTTTCCAGAACAGTCCCTCGGTGAGAGTCAGGACCTTCAGGAACTGTCACCCAAATGAGAGTCAGCACCTTCAGGAACTGTCCGCAAGTGAGAGTCAGCATCTTCAGGAACTGTACCCCAGTGAGAGTCAGCACCTTCAGGAACTGGAGCCCAGTTAGAGTCAGCATCTTTAGGAACTGTCCCTCATTCAATGTCAGCACCTTCAGGAAATGTCCGCAAGTGTGAGTCAGCCCCTTCAGGAACTGTTCTCCAGTGAGAGTCAGCACCTTCAGGACCTGTAGCCCAGTTATTGTCAGCAACTTCAGGAACTGTAGCCCAGTGAGAGTCAGCAACTTCAGGAACTGTCTCCCAGGGTGAGTCAGCACCATCAGGAACATGACCCCAGTGAGAGTCAGCACCTTCAGGAATTGTCCCCCAGTTAGAGTCAGCAAATTTTGGAAATGTACCCCAATGAGAGTCAGCACCTTCCGGAACGGACCCTCAGTGAGAGTCAGGTCATTCAGGAACTGTCCGCAAGTGAGAGTCAGCACCTTCAGGAACTGTACCCCAGTGAGAGTCTTCACCTTAAGGAACTGTAGCCCAGTTGGAGTCAGTAACTTCAGGAACTGTTTCTCATTCAGAGTCAGGACCTTCAGGAACTGTTCCTCATTCAGTATCAGCTCCTTCAGGAACTGTCTGCAAGTGAGAGTCAGCACCTTCAGGAACTGTACACCAGTGAGAGTCAGCACCTTCAGGAACTGTAGCCCAGTTAGAGTCATCAACTTCAGGAACTGTAGCCCAGTGAGAGTCAGCACCTTCAGGAACTGTCACCCACTGAGAGTCAGGACCTTCTGGCACTGACCCTCACTGAGAGTCAGCACCTTCCGGAACATCCCTCAGTGAGATTCAGCACCTTCCGGAACTGTCCCTCAGTAAGACTCAGAACCTTCAGGAACTGTCCCTCATTCAGACTCAGCACCTTCAGGAACTGAAGCCCAGTGTGAGTCAGCACCTTCAGGAACATGACCCCAGTGAGAGTCAGCAACTTCAGGAACTGCCTCCCCGTGAGAGTCAGCACCTTCAAGAACTGTCTCCCAGTGAAAGTGAGCACCTCCAGGAACTGTGCCCCATTGAGATTCAGCATCTTCCGGAACTGAACCTCAGTGAGAGGCAGGACCTTCAGGATCTGTCACCCAGTGAGAGTGCGCACATTAAGGAACTGTACCCCAATGAGAGTCAGCACCTTCCTGAAGTGACCCTCAGTGAGAATCAGCACCTTCCAGAACTGTCCCTCGGTGAGAGTCAGGGCCTTCAGGAACTGGACACAATCGAGAGTCAGCACCTTCAGGAACTGTCTCCCAGTCAGAGTCAGCACCATCAAGAACTGTCTCCCAGTGAATGTGAGCACCTTCAGGAACTGACCCTCAGTGAGAGTCAGGATCTTCATGATCTGTCACGCAGTGAGAGTCAGCACCTTCAGGATCTGTACCCCAATGAGAGTCAGCACCTTCCAGAACTGACCCTCAGTGAGAGTCAGCACTTTCCAGAACAGTCCCTCAGTGAGAGTCAGGACCTTCAGGAACTGGCCCCAAATGAGAGTCAGCACCTTCAGGAACTGTCCGCAGTGAGAGTCAGCACCTTCAGGAACTGTAGCCCAGTTAGATTCAGCAACTACAGGAACTGTAGCCCAGTGAGAGTCAGCAACTTCAGGAACTGTCTCCCAGTTTGAATCAGCACCGTCAGGAACATGACCCCAGTGAGAGTCAGCACCTTCAGGAACTGTACCCCAGTTAGAGTCAGCAACTTCAGGAACTGAAGCCCAGTGTGAGTCAGCACCTTCAGGAACCTGACCCCAGTGAGAGTCAGCAACTTCAGGAACTGCCTCCCCGTGAGAGTCAGCACCTTCAAGAACTGTCTCCCAGTGAAAGTGAGCACCTCCAGGAACTGTGCCCCATTGAGATTCAGCATCTTCCGGAACTGAACCTCAGTGAGAGGCAGGACCTTCAGGATCTGTCACCCAGTGAGAGTGCGCACATTAAGGAACTGTACCCCAATGAGAGTCAGCACCTTCCTGAAGTGACCCTCAGTGAGAATCAGCACCTTCCAGAACTGTCCCTCGGTGAGAGTCAGGGCCTTCAGGAACTGGACACAATCGAGAGTCAGCACCTTCAGGAACTGTCTCCCAGTCAGAGTCAGCACCATCAAGAACTGTCTCCCAGTGAATGTGAGCACCTTCAGGAACTGACCCTCAGTGAGAGTCAGGATCTTCATGATCTGTCACGCAGTGAGAGTCAGCACCTTCAGGATCTGTACCCCAATGAGAGTCAGCACCTTCCAGAACTGACCCTCAGTGAGAGTCAGCACTTTCCAGAACAGTCCCTCAGTGAGAGTCAGGACCTTCAGGAACTGGCCCCAAATGAGAGTCAGCACCTTCAGGAACTGTCCGCAGTGAGAGTCAGCACCTTCAGGAACTGTAGCCCAGTTAGATTCAGCAACTACAGGAACTGTAGCCCAGTGAGAGTCAGCAACTTCAGGAACTGTCTCCCAGTTTGAGTCAGCACCGTCAGGAACATGACCCCAGTGAGAGTCAGCACCTTCAGGAACTGTACCCCAGTTAGAGTCAGCAACTTCAGGAACTGTCTCCCAGTGAGAGTTAGCAACTTCAGGAACTGTCTCCCAGTGAGAGTGAGCACCTTAGGAACTGTACCCCAATGAGACTCTGCACCTTCTGGAAATGACCCTCATTGAGAGTCAGCATCTTCAGGAACTGTACCCCAATGAGATTCTGCAACTTCCGGAAATGACTCTCAGTGAGAATCAGGACCTTCAGGAACTGTCACCAAGTAAGATTCAGCAGCTTCAGGAACTGTCCCTCTGTGAGAGTCAGCACCTTCAGGAACTGTACCCCTGTGAGAGTCAGCACCTTCCGGCACTGTACCCCAGTGAGTGTCAGCACCTTCAGGAACTGTCCCTTAGTGAGAGTAAGCACCTTCAGGAACTGTACCCCACTAAGAGTCAGCAACTTCAGGAACTGTCCCTCAGCGAGGGTGCGCACCTTCAGGAACTGTCACCCAGTGAGAATCAGAACCTTCTGGAACTGTACCCCAGTGAGAGTCAGCACCTTCAGGAACTGTCACCCACTGAGAGTCAGCACCTTCTGGCACTGACCCTCACTGAGAGTCAGCACCTTCCGGAACATCCCTCAGTGAGATTCAGCACCTTCCGGAACTGTCCCTCAGTAAGAGTCAGAACCTTCAGGAACTGTCCCACATTCAGACTCAGCACCTTCAGGAACTGTAGCCCAGTGCGAGTCAGCACCTTCAGGAACATGACCCCAGTGAGAGTCAGCAACTTCAGGAACTGCCTCCCCATGAGAGTCAGCACCTTCAAGAACTGTCTCCCAGTGAAAGTGAGCACCTCCAGGAACTGTACCCCATTGAGATTCAGCATCTTCCGGAACTGAACCTCAGTGAGAGGCAGGACCTTCAGGATCGGACACCCAGTGAGAGTGCGCACACTCAGGAACTGCACCCCAATGAGAGTCAGCACCTTCCTGAAGTGACCCTCAGTGAGAGTCAGCACCTTCCAGAACTGTCCCTCGGTGAGAGTCAGGACCTTCAGGAACTGGACACAATCGAGAGTCAGCACCTTCAGGAAATGTCCGCAAGTGAGAGTCAGCACCTTCAGGAACTGTACCCCAGTGAGAGTCAGCACCTTCAGCAACTGTAGCCCAGTTAGAGTCAGCAACTTCAGGAACTGTCCCTCATTCAGAGTCAGCACCTTCAGGGACTGTCCCTCATTCAGAGTCAGCACCTTCAGGAACTGTCCGCAAGGGAGATTCTGCCCCTTCAGAAACTGTACCCCACTGAGAGTCAGCACCTTCAGGAACAGTAGCCCAGTTAGAGTCAGCAACTTCAGGAATGGTAGCCCAGTGAGATTCAGCACCTTCCTGAACTGTCCCTTAGTGAGAGTCAGCAGCTTCAGGAACTGTCCCTCATTCAGAGTCAGCACCTTCAGGAACTGTAGCCCAGTGCGAGTCAGCACCTTCAGGAACATGACCCCAGTGAGAGTCAGCAACTTCAGGAACTGTCTCCCAGTCAGAGTCAGCACCATCAAGAATTGTCTCCCACTGAATGTGAGCACCTTCTGGAACTGACCCTCAGTGAGAGTCAGGATCTTCATGATCTGTCACGCAGTGAGAGTCAGCACCTTCAGGATCTGTAACCCAATGAGAGTCAGCACCTTCCAGAACTGACCCTCAGTGAGAGTCAGCACTTTCCAGAACAGTCCCTCGGTGAGAGTCAGGACCTTCAGGAACTGTCACCCAAATGAGAGTCAGCACCTTCAGGAACTGTCCGCAAGTGAGAGTCAGCATCTTCAGGAACTGTACCCCAGTGAGAGTCAGCACCTTCAGGAACTGGAGCCCAGTTAGAGTCAGCATCTTTAGGAACTGTCCCTCATTCAATGTCAGCACCTTCAGGAAATGTCCGCAAGTGTGAGTCAGCCCCTTCAGGAACTGTTCTCCAGTGAGAGTCAGCACCTTCAGGACCTGTAGCCCAGTTATTGTCAGCAACTTCAGGAACTGTAGCCCAGTGAGAGTCAGCAACTTCAGGAACTGTCTCCCAGGGTGAGTCAGCACCATCAGGAACATGACCCCAGTGAGAGTCAGCACCTTCAGGAATTGTCCCCCAGTTAGAGTCAGCAAATTTTGGAAATGTACCCCAATGAGAGTCAGCACCTTCCGGAACGGACCCTCAGTGAGAGTCAGGTCATTCAGGAACTGTCCGCAAGTGAGAGTCAGCACCTTCAGGAACTGTACCCCAGTGAGAGTCTTCACCTTAAGGAACTGTAGCCCAGTTGGAGTCAGTAACTTCAGGAACTGTTTCTCATTCAGAGTCAGGACCTTCAGGAACTGTTCCTCATTCAGTATCAGCTCCTTCAGGAACTGTCTGCAAGTGAGAGTCAGCACCTTCAGGAACTGTACACCAGTGAGAGTCAGCACCTTCAGGAACTGTAGCCCAGTTAGAGTCATCAACTTCAGGAACTGTAGCCCAGTGAGAGTCAGCACCTTCAGGAACTGTCACCCACTGAGAGTCAGGACCTTCTGGCACTGACCCTCACTGAGAGTCAGCACCTTCCGGAACATCCCTCAGTGAGATTCAGCACCTTCCGGAACTGTCCCTCAGTAAGACTCAGAACCTTCAGGAACTGTCCCTCATTCAGACTCAGCACCTTCAGGAACTGAAGCCCAGTGTGAGTCAGCACCTTCAGGAACATGACCCCAGTGAGAGTCAGCAACTTCAGGAACTGCCTCCCCGTGAGAGTCAGCACCTTCAAGAACTGTCTCCCAGTGAAAGTGAGCACCTCCAGGAACTGTGCCCCATTGAGATTCAGCATCTTCCGGAACTGAACCTCAGTGAGAGGCAGGACCTTCAGGATCTGTCACCCAGTGAGAGTGCGCACATTAAGGAACTGTACCCCAATGAGAGTCAGCACCTTCCTGAAGTGACCCTCAGTGAGAATCAGCACCTTCCAGAACTGTCCCTCGGTGAGAGTCAGGGCCTTCAGGAACTGGACACAATCGAGAGTCAGCACCTTCAGGAACTGTCTCCCAGTCAGAGTCAGCACCATCAAGAACTGTCTCCCAGTGAATGTGAGCACCTTCAGGAACTGACCCTCAGTGAGAGTCAGGATCTTCATGATCTGTCACGCAGTGAGAGTCAGCACCTTCAGGATCTGTACCCCAATGAGAGTCAGCACCTTCCAGAACTGACCCTCAGTGAGAGTCAGCACTTTCCAGAACAGTCCCTCAGTGAGAGTCAGGACCTTCAGGAACTGGCCCCAAATGAGAGTCAGCACCTTCAGGAACTGTCCGCAGTGAGAGTCAGCACCTTCAGGAACTGTAGCCCAGTTAGATTCAGCAACTACAGGAACTGTAGCCCAGTGAGAGTCAGCAACTTCAGGAACTGTCTCCCAGTTTGAATCAGCACCGTCAGGAACATGACCCCAGTGAGAGTCAGCACCTTCAGGAACTGTACCCCAGTTAGAGTCAGCAACTTCAGGAACTGAAGCCCAGTGTGAGTCAGCACCTTCAGGAACCTGACCCCAGTGAGAGTCAGCAACTTCAGGAACTGCCTCCCCGTGAGAGTCAGCACCTTCAAGAACTGTCTCCCAGTGAAAGTGAGCACCTCCAGGAACTGTGCCCCATTGAGATTCAGCATCTTCCGGAACTGAACCTCAGTGAGAGGCAGGACCTTCAGGATCTGTCACCCAGTGAGAGTGCGCACATTAAGGAACTGTACCCCAATGAGAGTCAGCACCTTCCTGAAGTGACCCTCAGTGAGAATCAGCACCTTCCAGAACTGTCCCTCGGTGAGAGTCAGGGCCTTCAGGAACTGGACACAATCGAGAGTCAGCACCTTCAGGAACTGTCTCCCAGTCAGAGTCAGCACCATCAAGAACTGTCTCCCAGTGAATGTGAGCACCTTCAGGAACTGACCCTCAGTGAGAGTCAGGATCTTCATGATCTGTCACGCAGTGAGAGTCAGCACCTTCAGGATCTGTACCCCAATGAGAGTCAGCACCTTCCAGAACTGACCCTCAGTGAGAGTCAGCACTTTCCAGAACAGTCCCTCAGTGAGAGTCAGGACCTTCAGGAACTGGCCCCAAATGAGAGTCAGCACCTTCAGGAACTGTCCGCAGTGAGAGTCAGCACCTTCAGGAACTGTAGCCCAGTTAGATTCAGCAACTACAGGAACTGTAGCCCAGTGAGAGTCAGCAACTTCAGGAACTGTCTCCCAGTTTGAGTCAGCACCGTCAGGAACATGACCCCAGTGAGAGTCAGCACCTTCAGGAACTGTACCCCAGTTAGAGTCAGCAACTTCAGGAACTGTCTCCCAGTGAGAGTTAGCAACTTCAGGAACTGTCTCCCAGTGAGAGTGAGCACCTTAGGAACTGTACCCCAATGAGACTCTGCACCTTCTGGAAATGACCCTCATTGAGAGTCAGCATCTTCAGGAACTGTACCCCAATGAGATTCTGCAACTTCCGGAAATGACTCTCAGTGAGAATCAGGACCTTCAGGAACTGTCACCAAGTAAGATTCAGCAGCTTCAGGAACTGTCCCTCTGTGAGAGTCAGCACCTTCAGGAACTGTACCCCTGTGAGAGTCAGCACCTTCCGGCACTGTACCCCAGTGAGTGTCAGCACCTTCAGGAACTGTCCCTTAGTGAGAGTAAGCACCTTCAGGAACTGTACCCCACTAAGAGTCAGCAACTTCAGGAACTGTCCCTCAGCGAGGGTGCGCACCTTCAGGAACTGTCACCCAGTGAGAATCAGAACCTTCTGGAACTGTACCCCTGTGAGAGTCAGCACCTTCAGGAACTGTCACCCACTGAGAGTCAGCACCTTCTGGCACTGACCCTCACTGAGAGTCAGCACCTTCCGGAACATCCCTCAGTGAGATTCAGCACCTTCCGGAACTGTCCCTCAGTAAGAGTCAGAACCTTCAGGAACTGTCCCACATTCAGACTCAGCACCTTCAGGAACTGTAGCCCAGTGCGAGTCAGCACCTTCAGGAACATGACCCCAGTGAGAGTCAGCAACTTCAGGAACTGCCTCCCCATGAGAGTCAGCACCTTCAAGAACTGTCTCCCAGTGAAAGTGAGCACCTCCAGGAACTGTACCCCATTGAGATTCAGCATCTTCCGGAACTGAACCTCAGTGAGAGGCAGGACCTTCAGGATCGGACACCCAGTGAGAGTGCGCACACTCAGGAACTGCACCCCAATGAGAGTCAGCACCTTCCTGAAGTGACCCTCAGTGAGAGTCAGCACCTTCCAGAACTGTCCCTCGGTGAGAGTCAGGACCTTCAGGAACTGGACACAATCGAGAGTCAGCACCTTCAGGAAATGTCCGCAAGTGAGAGTCAGCACCTTCAGGAACTGTACCCCAGTGAGAGTCAGCACCTTCAGCAACTGTAGCCCAGTTAGAGTCAGCAACTTCAGGAACTGTCCCTCATTCAGAGTCAGCACCTTCAGGGACTGTCCCTCATTCAGAGTCAGCACCTTCAGGAACTGTCCGCAAGGGAGATTCTGCCCCTTCAGAAACTGTACCCCACTGAGAGTCAGCACCTTCAGGAACAGTAGCCCAGTTAGAGTCAGCAACTTCAGGAATGGTAGCCCAGTGAGATTCAGCACCTTCCTGAACTGTCCCTTAGTGAGAGTCAGCAGCTTCAGGAACTGTCCCTCATTCAGAGTCAGCACCTTCAGGAACTGTAGCCCAGTGCGAGTCAGCACCTTCAGGAACATGACCCCAGTGAGAGTCAGCAACTTCAGGAACTGTCTCCCAGTCAGAGTCAGCACCATCAAGAATTGTCTCCCACTGAATGTGAGCACCTTCTGGAACTGACCCTCAGTGAGAGTCAGGATCTTCATGATCTGTCACGCAGTGAGAGTCAGCACCTTCAGGATCTGTAACCCAATGAGAGTCAGCACCTTCCAGAACTGACCCTCAGTGAGAGTCAGCACTTTCCAGAACAGTCCCTCGGTGAGAGTCAGGACCTTCAGGAACTGTCACCCAAATGAGAGTCAGCACCTTCAGGAACTGTCCGCAAGTGAGAGTCAGCATCTTCAGGAACTGTACCCCAGTGAGAGTCAGCACCTTCAGGAACTGGAGCCCAGTTAGAGTCAGCATCTTTAGGAACTGTCCCTCATTCAATGTCAGCACCTTCAGGAAATGTCCGCAAGTGTGAGTCAGCCCCTTCAGGAACTGTTCTCCAGTGAGAGTCAGCACCTTCAGGACCTGTAGCCCAGTTATTGTCAGCAACTTCAGGAACTGTAGCCCAGTGAGAGTCAGCAACTTCAGGAACTGTCTCCCAGGGTGAGTCAGCACCATCAGGAACATGACCCCAGTGAGAGTCAGCACCTTCAGGAATTGTCCCCCAGTTAGAGTCAGCAAATTTTGGAAATGTACCCCAATGAGAGTCAGCACCTTCCGGAACGGACCCTCAGTGAGAGTCAGGTCATTCAGGAACTGTCCGCAAGTGAGAGTCAGCACCTTCAGGAACTGTACCCCAGTGAGAGTCTTCACCTTAAGGAACTGTAGCCCAGTTGGAGTCAGTAACTTCAGGAACTGTTTCTCATTCAGAGTCAGGACCTTCAGGAACTGTTCCTCATTCAGTATCAGCTCCTTCAGGAACTGTCTGCAAGTGAGAGTCAGCACCTTCAGGAACTGTACACCAGTGAGAGTCAGCACCTTCAGGAACTGTAGCCCAGTTAGAGTCATCAACTTCAGGAACTGTAGCCCAGTGAGAGTCAGCACCTTCAGGAACTGTCACCCACTGAGAGTCAGGACCTTCTGGCACTGACCCTCACTGAGAGTCAGCACCTTCCGGAACATCCCTCAGTGAGATTCAGCACCTTCCGGAACTGTCCCTCAGTAAGACTCAGAACCTTCAGGAACTGTCCCTCATTCAGACTCAGCACCTTCAGGAACTGAAGCCCAGTGTGAGTCAGCACCTTCAGGAACATGACCCCAGTGAGAGTCAGCAACTTCAGGAACTGCCTCCCCGTGAGAGTCAGCACCTTCAAGAACTGTCTCCCAGTGAAAGTGAGCACCTCCAGGAACTGTGCCCCATTGAGATTCAGCATCTTCCGGAACTGAACCTCAGTGAGAGGCAGGACCTTCAGGATCTGTCACCCAGTGAGAGTGCGCACATTAAGGAACTGTACCCCAATGAGAGTCAGCACCTTCCTGAAGTGACCCTCAGTGAGAATCAGCACCTTCCAGAACTGTCCCTCGGTGAGAGTCAGGGCCTTCAGGAACTGGACACAATCGAGAGTCAGCACCTTCAGGAACTGTCTCCCAGTCAGAGTCAGCACCATCAAGAACTGTCTCCCAGTGAATGTGAGCACCTTCAGGAACTGACCCTCAGTGAGAGTCAGGATCTTCATGATCTGTCACGCAGTGAGAGTCAGCACCTTCAGGATCTGTACCCCAATGAGAGTCAGCACCTTCCAGAACTGACCCTCAGTGAGAGTCAGCACTTTCCAGAACAGTCCCTCAGTGAGAGTCAGGACCTTCAGGAACTGGCCCCAAATGAGAGTCAGCACCTTCAGGAACTGTCCGCAGTGAGAGTCAGCACCTTCAGGAACTGTAGCCCAGTTAGATTCAGCAACTACAGGAACTGTAGCCCAGTGAGAGTCAGCAACTTCAGGAACTGTCTCCCAGTTTGAGTCAGCACCGTCAGGAACATGACCCCAGTGAGAGTCAGCACCTTCAGGAACTGTACCCCAGTTAGAGTCAGCAACTTCAGGAACTGTCTCCCAGTGAGAGTTAGCAACTTCAGGAACTGTCTCCCAGTGAGAGTGAGCACCTTAGGAACTGTACCCCAATGAGACTCTGCACCTTCTGGAAATGACCCTCATTGAGAGTCAGCATCTTCAGGAACTGTACCCCAATGAGATTCTGCAACTTCCGGAAATGACTCTCAGTGAGAATCAGGACCTTCAGGAACTGTCACCAAGTAAGATTCAGCAGCTTCAGGAACTGTCCCTCTGTGAGAGTCAGCACCTTCAGGAACTGTACCCCTGTGAGAGTCAGCACCTTCCGGCACTGTACCCCAGTGAGTGTCAGCACCTTCAGGAACTGTCCCTTAGTGAGAGTAAGCACCTTCAGGAACTGTACCCCACTAAGAGTCAGCAACTTCAGGAACTGTCCCTCAGCGAGGGTGCGCACCTTCAGGAACTGTCACCCAGTGAGAATCAGAACCTTCTGGAACTGTACCCCAGTGAGAGTCAGCACCTTCAGGAACTGTCACCCACTGAGAGTCAGCACCTTCTGGCACTGACCCTCACTGAGAGTCAGCACCTTCCGGAACATCCCTCAGTGAGATTCAGCACCTTCCGGAACTGTCCCTCAGTAAGAGTCAGAACCTTCAGGAACTGTCCCACATTCAGACTCAGCACCTTCAGGAACTGTAGCCCAGTGCGAGTCAGCACCTTCAGGAACATGACCCCAGTGAGAGTCAGCAACTTCAGGAACTGCCTCCCCATGAGAGTCAGCACCTTCAAGAACTGTCTCCCAGTGAAAGTGAGCACCTCCAGGAACTGTACCCCATTGAGATTCAGCATCTTCCGGAACTGAACCTCAGTGAGAGGCAGGACCTTCAGGATCGGACACCCAGTGAGAGTGCGCACACTCAGGAACTGCACCCCAATGAGAGTCAGCACCTTCCTGAAGTGACCCTCAGTGAGAGTCAGCACCTTCCAGAACTGTCCCTCGGTGAGAGTCAGGACCTTCAGGAACTGGACACAATCGAGAGTCAGCACCTTCAGGAAATGTCCGCAAGTGAGAGTCAGCACCTTCAGGAACTGTACCCCAGTGAGAGTCAGCACCTTCAGCAACTGTAGCCCAGTTAGAGTCAGCAACTTCAGGAACTGTCCCTCATTCAGAGTCAGCACCTTCAGGGACTGTCCCTCATTCAGAGTCAGCACCTTCAGGAACTGTCCGCAAGGGAGATTCTGCCCCTTCAGAAACTGTACCCCACTGAGAGTCAGCACCTTCAGGAACAGTAGCCCAGTTAGAGTCAGCAACTTCAGGAATGGTAGCCCAGTGAGATTCAGCACCTTCCTGAACTGTCCCTTAGTGAGAGTCAGCAGCTTCAGGAACTGTCCCTCATTCAGAGTCAGCACCTTCAGGAACTGTAGCCCAGTGCGAGTCAGCACCTTCAGGAACATGACCCCAGTGAGAGTCAGCAACTTCAGGAACTGTCTCCCAGTCAGAGTCAGCACCATCAAGAATTGTCTCCCACTGAATGTGAGCACCTTCAGGAACTGACCCTCAGTGAGAGTCAGGATCTTCATGATCTGTCACGCAGTGAGAGTCAGCACCTTCAGGATCTGTAACCCAATGAGAGTCAGCACCTTCCAGAACTGACCCTCAGTGAGAGTCAGCACTTTCCAGAACAGTCCCTCGGTGAGAGTCAGGACCTTCAGGAACTGTCACCCAAATGAGAGTCAGCACCTTCAGGAACTGTCCGCAAGTGAGAGTCAGCATCTTCAGGAACTGTACCCCAGTGAGAGTCAGCACCTTCAGGAACTGGAGCCCAGTTAGAGTCAGCATCTTTAGGAACTGTCCCTCATTCAATGTCAGCACCTTCAGGAAATGTCCGCAAGTGTGAGTCAGCCCCTTCAGGAACTGTTCTCCAGTGAGAGTCAGCACCTTCAGGACCTGTAGCCCAGTTATTGTCAGCAACTTCAGGAACTGTAGCCCAGTGAGAGTCAGCAACTTCAGGAACTGTCTCCCAGGGTGAGTCAGCACCATCAGGAACATGACCCCAGTGAGAGTCAGCACCTTCAGGAATTGTCCCCCAGTTAGAGTCAGCAAATTTTGGAAATGTACCCCAATGAGAGTCAGCACCTTCCGGAACGGACCCTCAGTGAGAGTCAGGTCATTCAGGAACTGTCCGCAAGTGAGAGTCAGCACCTTCAGGAACTGTACTCCAGTGAGAGTCTTCACCTTAAGGAACTGTAGCCCAGTTGGAGTCAGTAACTTCAGGAACTGTTTCTCATTCAGAGTCAGGACCTTCAGGAACTGTTCCTCATTCAGTATCAGCTCCTTCAGGAACTGTCTGCAAGTGAGAGTCAGCACCTTCAGGAACTGTACACCAGTGAGAGTCAGCACCTTCAGGAACTGTAGCCCAGTTAGAGTCATCAACTTCAGGAACTGTAGCCCAGTGAGAGTCAGCAACTTCAGGAACTGTCTCTCATTGCGAATCAGCACCTTCAGGAACATGACCCCAGTGAGAGTCAGCACCTTCATGAACTGTCCCCCAGTTAGAGTCAGCAACTTCAGGATCTGTCTCCAACTGAGAGTGAGCACCTTCAGGAACTGTACTCCAATGAGAGTCAGCACCTTCTGGAACTGACCCTCATTGAGAGTTAGCACCTTCAGGAACTGTACCCCGATGAGATTCTGCACCTTCCGGAACTGACACTCAGTGAGAGTCAGTACCTTCATGAACTGTCATCCAGTAAGATTCAGCAAATTCAGGAACTGTCCCTCAGTGAGATTCAGCACCTTCAGGAACTGTACCCCAGTGACAATCAGCAACTTCAGGAACTGTCCCTCAGTGAGAGTCAGCACCTTCAGGAACTGTCACCCAGTGAGAATCAGAACCTTCTGGAACTGTACCCCAGTGAGAGTCAGCACCTTCAGGAACTGTCACCCAGTGAGAATCAGAACCTTCTGGAACTGTACCCCAGTGAGAGTCAGCACCTTCAAGAACTGTCACCCAGTGAGAGTCAGCACGTTCTGGAACTGACCCTCACTGAGAGTCAGCACCTTCCGCAACTGTCCCTCAGTGAGAGTCAGGACCTTCAGGAACTGTCCCTCATTCAGAGTCAGCACCTTCAGGAACTGTAGCCCAGTGCGAGTCAGCACCTTCAGGAACATGACCCCAGTGAGAGTCAGCACCTTCAGGAACTGTAGCCCAGTGAGAGTCAGCACCTTCAAGAATCGTCTCCCAGTGAAAGTGAGCACCTTCAGGAACTGTACCCCAATGAGATTCAGCACCTTCCGGAACTGAACCTCAGTGAGAGGCAGGACCTTCAGGATCTGTCACCCAGTGAGAGTGCGCACCTTCAGGAACTGTACCCCAATGAGAGTCAGCACCTTCCTGAACTGACCCTCAGTGAGAGACAGCACCTTCCAGAACAGTCCCTCGGTGAGAGACATGTCCTTCAGGTTCTGGAACCAATCGAGAGTCAGAACCTTCAGGAACTGTCCCTCATTCAGAGTCAGCTCCTTCAGGAACTGTCCGCAATTGAGAGTTTGCCACTTCAGAAACTGTACCCCACTGAGAGTCAGCACCTTCAGGAACTGTAGCCCAGTTAGAGTCAGCATCTTCAGGAACTGTAGCCCAGTGAGAGTCAGCAACTTCGGGAACTGTCTCCCAGTGCGAGTCAGCACAGTCAGGAACATGACCCCAGTGCGAGTCAGCACCGTCAGGAACATGACCCCAGTGCGAGTCAGCACCGTCAGGAACATGACCCCAGTGAGAGTCAGCAACTTCAGGAACTGTACCCCAATGAGAGTCAGCACCTTCCGGAACTGACCCTTAGTCAGAGTAAGGACCTTCAGGAACTGCCACAAGTGAGAGTCAGCACCTTCAGGAACTGTACCCGAGTGACAGTCAGCAACTTCAGGAACAGTCCCTCATTCAGAGTCAGGACCTTCAGGTACTGTTCCTCATTCAGAATCAGCACCTTCAGGAACTGACCGCAAGTGAGAGTCAGCACCTTCAGGAACTGTCTCCCAGTCAGAGTCAGCACCATCAAGAACTGTCTCCCAGTGAATGTGAGCACCTTCAGGAACTGACCCTCAGTGAGAGTCAGGATCTTCATGATCTGTCACGCAGTGAGAGTCAGCACCTTCAGGATCTGTACCCCAATGAGAGTCAGCACCTTCCAGAACTGACCCTCAGTGAGAGTCAGCACTTTCCAGAACAGTCCCTCAGTGAGAGTCAGGACCTTCAGGAACTGGCCCCAAATGAGAGTCAGCACCTTCAGGAACTGTCCGCAGTGAGAGTCAGCACCTTCAGGAACTGTAGCCCAGTTAGATTCAGCAACTACAGGAACTGTAGCCCAGTGAGAGTCAGCAACTTCAGGAACTGTCTCCCAGTTTGAGTCAGCACCGTCAGGAACATGACCCCAGTGAGAGTCAGCACCTTCAGGAACTGTACCCCAGTTAGAGTCAGCAACTTCAGGAACTGTCTCCCAGTGAGAGTTAGCAACTTCAGGAACTGTCTCCCAGTGAGAGTGAGCACCTTAGGAACTGTACCCCAATGAGACTCTGCACCTTCTGGAAATGACCCTCATTGAGAGTCAGCATCTTCAGGAACTGTACCCCAATGAGATTCTGCAACTTCCGGAAATGACTCTCAGTGAGAATCAGGACCTTCAGGAACTGTCACCAAGTAAGATTCAGCAGCTTCAGGAACTGGCCCTCTGTGAGAGTCAGCACCTTCAGGAACTGTACCCCTGTGAGAGTCAGCACCTTCCGGCACTGTACCCCAGTGAGTGTCAGCACCTTCAGGAACTGTCCCTTAGTGAGAGTAAGCACCTTCAGGAACTGTACCCCACTAAGAGTCAGCAACTTCAGGAACTGTCCCTCAGCGAGGGTGCGCACCTTCAGGAACTGTCACCCAGTGAGAATCAGAACCTTCTGGAACTGTACCCCAGTGAGAGTCAGCACCTTCAGGAACTGTCACCCACTGAGAGTCAGCACCTTCTGGCACTGACCCTCACTGAGAGTCAGCACCTTCCGGAACATCCCTCAGTGAGATTCAGCACCTTCCGGAACTGTAGCCCAGTGCGAGTCAGCACCTTCAGGAACATGACCCCAGTGAGAGTCAGCAACTTCAGGAACTGCCTCCCCATGAGAGTCAGCACCTTCAAGAACTGTCTCCCAGTGAAAGTGAGCACCTCCAGGAACTGTACCCCATTGAGATTCAGCATCTTCCGGAACTGAACCTCAGTGAGAGGCAGGACCTTCAGGATCGGACACCCAGTGAGAGTGCGCACACTCAGGAACTGCACCCCAATGAGAGTCAGCACCTTCCTGAAGTGACCCTCAGTGAGAGTCAGCACCTTCCAGAACTGTCCCTCGGTGAGAGTCAGGACCTTCAGGAACTGGACACAATCGAGAGTCAGCACCTTCAGGAAATGTCCGCAAGTGAGAGTCAGCACCTTCAGGAACTGTACCCCAGTGAGAGTCAGCACCTTCAGCAACTGTAGCCCAGTTAGAGTCAGCAACTTCAGGAACTGTCCCTCATTCAGAGTCAGCACCTTCAGGGACTGTCCCTCATTCAGAGTCAGCACCTTCAGGAACTGTCCGCAAGGGAGATTCTGCCCCTTCAGAAACTGTACCCCACTGAGAGTCAGCACCTTCAGGAACAGTAGCCCAGTTAGAGTCAGCAACTTCAGGAATGGTAGCCCAGTGAGATTCAGCACCTTCCTGAACTGTCCCTTAGTGAGAGTCAGCAGCTTCAGGAACTGTCCCTCATTCAGAGTCAGCACCTTCAGGAACTGTAGCCCAGTGCGAGTCAGCACCTTCAGGAACATGACCCCAGTGAGAGTCAGCAACTTCAGGAACTGTCTCCCAGTCAGAGTCAGCACCATCAAGAATTGTCTCCCACTGAATGTGAGCACCTTCAGGAACTGACCCTCAGTGAGAGTCAGGATCTTCATGATCTGTCACGCAGTGAGAGTCAGCACCTTCAGGATCTGTAACCCAATGAGAGTCAGCACCTTCCAGAACTGACCCTCAGTGAGAGTCAGCACTTTCCAGAACAGTCCCTCGGTGAGAGTCAGGACCTTCAGGAACTGTCACCCAAATGAGAGTCAGCACCTTCAGGAACTGTCCGCAAGTGAGAGTCAGCATCTTCAGGAACTGTACCCCAGTGAGAGTCAGCACCTTCAGGAACTGGAGCCCAGTTAGAGTCAGCATCTTTAGGAACTGTCCCTCATTCAATGTCAGCACCTTCAGGAAATGTCCGCAAGTGTGAGTCAGCCCCTTCAGGAACTGTTCTCCAGTGAGAGTCAGCACCTTCAGGACCTGTAGCCCAGTTATTGTCAGCAACTTCAGGAACTGTAGCCCAGTGAGAGTCAGCAACTTCAGGAACTGTCTCCCAGGGTGAGTCAGCACCATCAGGAACATGACCCCAGTGAGAGTCAGCACCTTCAGGAATTGTCCCCCAGTTAGAGTCAGCAAATTTTGGAAATGTACCCCAATGAGAGTCAGCACCTTCCGGAACGGACCCTCAGTGAGAGTCAGGTCATTCAGGAACTGTCCGCAAGTGAGAGTCAGCACCTTCAGGAACTGTACTCCAGTGAGAGTCTTCACCTTAAGGAACTGTAGCCCAGTTGGAGTCAGTAACTTCAGGAACTGTTTCTCATTCAGAGTCAGGACCTTCAGGAACTGTTCCTCATTCAGTATCAGCTCCTTCAGGAACTGTCTGCAAGTGAGAGTCAGCACCTTCAGGAACTGTACACCAGTGAGAGTCAGCACCTTCAGGAACTGTAGCCCAGTTAGAGTCATCAACTTCAGGAACTGTAGCCCAGTGAGAGTCAGCAACTTCAGGAACTGTCTCTCATTGCGAATCAGCACCTTCAGGAACATGACCCCAGTGAGAGTCAGCACCTTCATGAACTGTCCCCCAGTTAGAGTCAGCAACTTCAGGATCTGTCTCCAACTGAGAGTGAGCACCTTCAGGAACTGTACTCCAATGAGAGTCAGCACCTTCTGGAACTGACCCTCATTGAGAGTTAGCACCTTCAGGAACTGTACCCCGATGAGATTCTGCACCTTCCGGAACTGACACTCAGTGAGAGTCAGTACCTTCATGAACTGTCATCCAGTAAGATTCAGCAAATTCAGGAACTGTCCCTCAGTGAGATTCAGCACCTTCAGGAACTGTACCCCAGTGACAATCAGCAACTTCAGGAACTGTCCCTCAGTGAGAGTCAGCACCTTCAGGAACTGTCACCCAGTGAGAATCAGAACCTTCTGGAACTGTACCCCAGTGAGAGTCAGCACCTTCAAGAACTGTCACCCAGTGAGAGTCAGCACGTTCTGGAACTGACCCTCACTGAGAGTCATCACCTTCCGGAACATCCCTCAGTGAGAGTCAGGACCTTCAGGAACTGTCCCTCATTCAGAGTCAGCACCTTCAGGAACTGTAGCCCAGTGCGAGTCAGCACCTTCAGGAACATGACCCCAGTGAGAGTCAGCAACTTCAGGAACTGTATCCCAGTGAGAGTCAGCACCTTCAAGAATCGTCTCCCAGTGAAAGTGAGCACCTTCAGGAACTGTACCCCAATGAGATTCAGCACCTTCCGGAACTGAACCTCAGTGAGAGGCAGGACCTTCAGGATCTGTCACCCAGTGAGAGTGCGCACCTTCAGGAACTGTACCCCAATGAGAGTCAGCACCTTCCTGAACTGACCCTCAGTGAGAGACAGCACCTTCCAGAACAGTCCCTCGGTGAGAGACATGACCTTCAGGTTCTGGAACCAATCGAGAGTCAGAACCTTCAGGAACTGTCCCTCATTCAGAGTCAGCTCCTTCAGGAACTGTCCGCAATTGAGAGTTTGCCACTTCAGAAACTGTACCCCACTGAGAGTCAGCACCTTCAGGAACTGTAGCCCAGTTAGAGTCAGCATCTTCAGGAACTGTAGCCCAGTGAGAGTCAGCAACTTCGGGAACTGTCTCCCAGTGCGAGTCAGCACAGTCAGGAACATGACCCCAGTGCGAGTCAGCACCGTCAGGAACATGACCCCAGTGCCAGTCAGCACCGTCAGGAACATGACCCCAGTGAGAGTCAGCAACTTCAGGAACTGTACCCCAATGAGAGTCAGCACCTTCCGGAACTGACCCTTAGTCAGAGTAAGGACCTTCAGGAACTGCCACAAGTGAGAGTCAGCACCTTCAGGAACTGTACCCGAGTAACAGTCAGCAACTTCAGGAACAGTCCCTCATTCAGAGTCAGGACCTTCAGGTACTGTTCCTCATTCAGAATCAGCACCTTCAGGAACTGACCGCCAGTGAGAGTCAGCACCTTCAGGAACTGTACCCCAGTGAGAGTCAGCAACTTCAGTATCTGTCTCTCAGTGCGACTCAGCACCTTCAGGAACATGAACCCAGTGAGAGTCGGCACCTTCAGGGACTGTCCCCCAGTTAGAGTCAGCAACTTCAGAAACTGTCTACCAATGAGAGTCAGCAACTTCAGGAACTGTCTCCCAAAGAGAGTGAGCACCTCAGGAACTGTACCCCAATGAGAGTCAGCTCCTCCTGGAACTGACCCTCATTGAGCGTCAGCCCCTTCAGGGACGGTACCCCAATGAGAGTCAGCACATTCTGGAACTGACCCTTTTGAGAGTCAGCACCTTCAGGAATTGTACCCCAGTGAGATTCAGCACCTTCCAGAACTGTCACCCAGTTAGAGTCAGCACCTTCAGGAAATATCCGCAAGTCAGAGTCAGCACCTTCAGGAACTGTACCACAGTGAGAGTCAGCACCTTCAGGAACTGTAGCCCAGTGCAAGTTAGGACCTTCAGGAACTGTCTTCCAATGAGAGTCAGCACCTTCAAGAACTGTCTCCCTGTGAGAGCGAGCACCTTCAGCAACTGTACCCCAATGAGATTCAGCACCTTCAGGAACTGTACCCCATTGAGAGCCAGCACCTTCCGGAACTGACCCTCAGTGAGAGTCAGGACCTTCAGGATCTGTCACTCAGTGAGAGTGAGCACCTTCAGGAACTGTATCCCAATGAGAGTCAGCACTTTCAGGAACTGTCCCCCAGTGAGAGTCAGCACCTTCAGGAACTGTCCATCAGTGAGAGTCAGCACCTTCAGGAACGGACCCTCACTGAGAGTCAGCACCTTCCGGAACATCCCTCAGTGAGAGTCAGGACCTCCAGGAACTGTAGCCCAGTGCGAGTCAGCACCTTCAGGAACATGACCCCAGTGAGAGTCAGTAACTTCAGGAACTGTCTCCCAGTGAGAGTCAGCACCTTCAAGAACTGTCTCCCAGTGAAAGTGAGCACCTTTAGGAACTGTACCCCTATGAGATTCAGCACCTTCCGGAACTGAACCTCAGTGAGAGGCAGGACCTTCAGGATCTGTCACCCAGTGAGAGTGAGCACCTTCAGGATCTGTACCCCAATGAGAGTCAGCACCTTCCAGAACTGACCCTCAGTGAGAGTCATCGCTTTCCAGAACAATACCTCGGTGAGAGTCAGGACCTTCAGGAACTGGACCCAAATGAGAGTCAGCACCTTCAGGAACTGTCCGCAAGTGAGAGTCATCACCTTCAGGAACTGTACCCCAGTGAGAGTCAGCACCATCAGGAACTGTAGCCCAGTTAGAGTCAGCAACTTCAGGAACTTAACCTCATTCAGAGTCAGCACCTTCAGGATCTGTCCGCAAGTGAGAGTCAGCACCTTCAGGAACTGTACCCAGTGAGAGTCAGCACCTTCAGGAACTGTAGCCCAGTTAGAGTCAGCAACTTCAGGAACTGTCTCCCAGTAAGAGTTAGCAACTTCAGGAACTGTCTCCCAATGAGAGTGAGCACATTCAGGAACAGTACCCCAATGAGAGTCAGCACCTTCTGGAACTGACCCTCATTGAGAGTCAGCATCTTCAGGATCTGTACCCCAATGAGATTCTGCTCCTTCCGGTACTGACCCTCAGTGAGAGTCAGGACCTTCAGGAACTGTCACCCAGTACGATTCAGCACCTTCAGGAACTGTCCCTCAGTGAGAGTCAGCACCTTCAGGAACTGGGCCCCTGTGAGAGTCAGCACCTTCCGGCACTGTACCCCAGTGAGAGTCAGCACCTTCAGGAACTGTCCTTTAGTGAGAGTCAGCACCTTCAGGAACTGTACCCAGTGAGAGTCAGCACCTTCAGGAACTGTAGCCCAGTTAGAGTCAGCAACTTCAGGAACTGTCTCCCAGTAAGAGTTAGCAACTTCAGGAACTGTCTCCCAATGAGAGTGAGCACATTCAGGAACTGTACCCCAATGTGACTCAGCACCTTCTGGAACTGACCCTCATTGAGAGTCAGCATCTTCAGGATCTGTACCCCAATGAGATTCTGCTCCTTCCGGTACTGACCCTCAGTGAGAGTCAGGAGCTTCAGGAACTGTCACCCAAATGAGAGTCAGCACCTTCAGGAACTGTCCGCAAGTGAGAGTCAGCATCTTCAGGAACTGTACCCCAGTGAGAGTCAGCACCTTCAGGAACTGGAGCCCAGTTAGAGTCAGCATCTTTAGGAACTGTCCCTCATTCAGTGTCAGCACCTTCAGGAAATGTCCGCAAGTGTGAGTCAGCCCCTTCAGGAAGTGTACTCCAGTGAGAGTCAGCACCTTCAGGACCTGTAGCCCAGTTAGTGTCAGCAACTTCAGGAACTGTAGCCCAGTGAGAGTCAGCATCTTCAGGAACTGTCTCCCAGGGTGAGTCAGCACCATCAGGAACATGACCCCAGTGAGAGTCAGCACCTTCAGGAATTGTCCCCCAGTTAGAGTCAGCAAATTTTGGAAATGTACCCCAATGAGAGTCAGCACCTTCCGGAACGGACCCTCAGTGAGAGTCAGGTCATTCAGGAACTGTCCGCAAGTGAGAGTCAGCACCTTCAGGAACTGTACCCCAGTGAGAGTCTTCACCTTAAGGAACTGTAGCCCAGTTGGAGTCAGTAACTTCAGGAACTGTTTCTCATTCAGAGTCAGGACCTTCAGGAACTGTTCCTCATTCAGTATCAGCTCCTTCAGGAACTGTCTGCAAGTGAGAGTCAGCACCTTCAGGAACTGTACACCAGTGAGAGTCAGCACCTTCAGGGACTGTAGCCCAGTTAGAGTCATCAACTTCAGGAACTGTAGCCCAGTGAGAGTCAGCAACTTCAGGAACTGTCTCTCATTGCGAATCAGCACCTTCAGGAACATGACCCCAGTGAGAGTCAGCACCTTCATGAACTGTCCCCCAGTTAGAGTCAGCAACTTCAGGATCTGTCTCCAACTGAGAGTGAGCACCTTCAGGAACTGACCCTCATTGAGAGTTAGCACCTTCAGGAACTGTACCCCGATGAGATTCTGCACCTTCCGGAACTGACACTCAGTGAGAGTCAGTACCTTCATGAACTGTCATCCAGTAAGATTCAGCAAATTCAGGAACTGTCCCTCAGTGAGATTCAGCACCTTCAGGAACTGTACCCCAGTGACAATCAGCAACTTCAGGAACTGTCCCTCAGTGAGAGTCAGCACCTTCAGGAACTGTCACCCAGTGAGAATCAGAACCTTCTGGAACTGTACCCCAGTGAGAGTCAGCACCTTCAAGAACTGTCACCCAGTGAGAGTCAGCACGTTCTGGAACTGACCCTCACTGAGAGTCATCACCTTCCGGAACATCCCTCAGTGAGAGTCAGGACCTTCAGGAACTGTCCCTCATTCAGAGTCAGCACCTTCAGGAACTGTAGCCCAGTGCGAGTCAGCACCTTCAGGAACATGACCCCAGTGAGAGTCAGCAACTTCAGGAACTGTATCCCAGTGAGAGTCAGCACCTTCAAGAATCGTCTCCCAGTGAAAGTGAGCACCTTCAGGAACTGTACCCCAATGAGATTCAGCACCTTCCGGAACTGAACCTCAGTGAGAGGCAGGACCTTCAGGATCTGTCACCCAGTGAGAGTGCGCACCTTCAGGAACTGTACCCCAATGAGAGTCAGCACCTTCCTGAACTGACCCTCAGTGAGAGACAGCACCTTCCAGAACAGTCCCTCGGTGAGAGACATGACCTTCAGGTTCTGGAACCATTCGAGAGTCAGAACCTTCAGGAACTGTCCCTCATTCAGAGTCAGCTCCTTCAGGAACTGTCCGCAATTGAGAGTTTGCCACTTCAGAAACTGTACCCCACTGTGAGTCAGCACCTTCAGGAACTGTAGCCCAGTTAGAGTCAGCATCTTCAGGAACTGTAGCCCAGTGAGAGTCAGCAACTTCGGGAACTGTCTCCCAGTGCGAGTCAGCACAGTCAGGAACATGACCCCAGTGCGAGTCAGCACCGTCAGGAACATGACCCCAGTGCGAGTCAGCACCGTCAGGAACATGACCCCAGTGAGAGTCAGCAACTTCAGGAACTGTACCCCAATGAGAGTCAGCACCTTCCGGAACTGACCCTTAGTCAGAGTAAGGACCTTCAGGAACTGCCACAAGTGAGAGTCAGCACCTTCAGGAACTGTACCCGAGTGACAGTCAGCAACTTCAGGAACAGTCCCTCATTCAGAGTCAGGACCTTCAGGTACTGTTCCTCATTCAGAATCAGCACCTTCAGGAACTGACCGCAAGTGAGAGTCAGCACCTTCAGGAACTGTACCCCAGTGAGAGTCAGCAACTTCAGTATCTGTCTCTCAGTGCGACTCAGCACCTTCAGTTACATGAACCCAGTGAGAGTCGGCACCTTCAGGGACTGTCCCCCAGTTAGAGTCAGCAACTTCAGGAACTGTCTACCAATGAGAGTCAGCAACTTCAGGAACTGTCTCCCAAAGAGAGTGAGCACCTCAGGAACTGTACCCCAATGAGAGTCAGCTCCTCCTGCAACTGACCCTCATTGAGCGTCAGCCCCTTCAGGGACGGTACCCCAATGAGAGTCAGCACATTCTGGAACTGACCCTTTTGAGAGTCAGCACCTTCAGGAATTGTACCCCAGTGAGATTCAGCACCTTCCAGAACTGTCACCCAGTTAGAGTCAGCACCTTCAGGAAATATCCGCAAGTCAGAGTCAGCACCTTCAGGAACTGTACCACAGTGAGAGTCAGCACCTTCAGGAACTGTAGCCCAGTGCAAGTTAGGACCTTCAGGAACTGTCTTCCAATGAGAGTCAGCACCTTCAAGAACTGTCTCCCTGTGAGAGCGAGCACCTTCAGCAACTGTACCCCAATGAGATTCAGCACCTTCAGGAACTGTACCCCATTGAGAGCCAGCACCTTCCGGAACTGACCCTCAGTGAGAGTCAGGACCTTCAGGATCTGTCACTCAGTGAGAGTGAGCACCTTCAGGAACTGTATCCCAATGAGAGTCAGCACTTTCAGGAACTGTCCCCCAGTGAGAGTCAGCACCTTCAGGAACTGTCCATCAGTGAGAGTCAGCACCTTCAGGAACGGACCCTCACTGAGAGTCAGCACCTTCCGGAACATCCCTCAGTGAGAGTCAGGACCTCCAGGAACTGTAGCCCAGTGCGAGTCAGTAACTTCAGGAACTGTCTCCCAGTGAGAGTCAGCACCTTCAGGAACTGTCTCCCAGTGAAAGTGAGCACCTTTAGGAACTGTACCCCTATGAGATTCAGCACCTTCCGGAACTGAACCTCAGTGAGAGGCAGGACCTTCAGGATCTGTCACCCAGTGAGAATGAGCACCTTCAGGATCTGTACCCCAATGAGAGTCAGCACCTTCCAGAACTGACCCTCAGTGAGAGTCATCGCTTTCCAGAACAATACCTCGGTGAGAGTCAGGACCTTCAGGAACTGGACCCAAATGAGAGTCAGCACCTTCAGGAACTGTCCGCAAGTGAGAGTCATCACCTTCAGGAACTGTACCCCAGTGAGAGTCAGCACCATCAGGAACTGTAGCCCAGTTAGAGTCAGCAACTTCAGGAACTGAACCTCATTCAGAGCAAGCACCTTCAGGAAATGTCCCTCATTCAGAGTCAGCACCTTCAGGATCTGTCCGCAAGTGAGAGTCAGCACCTTCAGGAACTGTACCCAGTGAGAGTCAGCACCTTCAGGAACTGTAGCCCAGTTAGAGTCAGCAACTTCAGGAACTGTCTCCCAGTAAGAGTTAGCAACTTCAGGAACTGTCTCCCAATGAGAGTGAGCACATTCAGGAACTGTACCCCAATGAGACTCAGCACCTTCTGGAACTGACCCTCATTGAGAGTCAGCATCTTCAGGATCTGTACCCCAATGAGATTCTGCTCCTTCCGGTACTGACCCTCATTGAGAGTCAGGACCTTCAGGAACTGTCACCCAGTACGATTCAGCACCTTCAGGAACTGTCCCTCAGTGAGAGTCAGCACCTTCAGGAACTGTGCCCCTGTGAGAGTCAGCACCTTCCGGCACTGTACCCCAGTGAGAGTCAGCACCTTCAGGAACTGTCAATTAGTGAGAGTCAGCACCTTCAGGAACTGTACCCCAGTGAGAGTCAGCAACTTCAGGAACTGTACCTCAGTGAGAGTGAGCACCTTCAGGAACTTACACCCAGTGAGAATCAGAACCTTCTGGAACTGTACCCCAGTGAGAGTCAGCACCTTCAGGAACTGTCATCCAGTGAGAGTTAGCACCTTCTGGCACTGACTCTCACAGAGTCAGCACCTTCCGGAACATCCCTCAGTGAGATTCAGCACCTTCTGGAACTGTCCCTCAGAAAGAGTCAGGACCTTCAGGAACTGTCCCTCATTCAGACTCAGCACCTTCAGGAACTTTAGCCCAGTGCGAGTCAGCACCTTCAGGAACATGACCCCAGTGAGTGTCAGCAACTTCAGGAACTGTCTCCCAGTGAAAGTCAGCACCTTCAAGAACTGTCTCCCAGTGAAAGTGAGCACCTCCAGGAACTGTACCCCATTGAGATTCAGCACCTTCCGGAACTGAACCTCAGTGAGAGGAAGGACCTTCAGGATCTGTCACCCAGTGAGAGTACGCACCTTCAGGAACTGTACCCCAATGAGAGTCAGCACCTTCCTGAACTGACCCTCTTTGAGAGTCAGCACCTTCCAGAACAGTCCCTCGGTGAGAGTCAGCACCTTGAGGAACTGTCCGCAAGTGAGAGTCTGCACATTCAGGAACTGTACCCCAGTGAGAGTCAGCACGTTCAGCAACTGTAGCCCAGTTAGAGTCAGCAACTTCAGGAACTGTCCCTCATTCAGAGTCAGCACCTTCAGGGACTGTCCCTCATTCAGAGTCAGCACCTTCAGGAACTGTCCGCAAGTGAGATTCTGCCCCTTCAGAAACTGTACCCCACTGAGAGTCAGCACCTTCAGGAACAGTAGCCCAGTAAGAGTCAGCAACTTCAGGAATGGTAGCTCAGTGAGATTCAGCTCCTTCCGGAATTGTCCCTCAGTTAGTATCAGCACATTCAGGAACTGTCCCTCTTTCAGATACAGCACCATCAAGAACTGTCTCCCAGTGAATGTGAGTAACTTCAGGAACTGACCCTCATTGAGATTCAGCATCTTCATGATCTGTCCCGCAGTGAGAGTCAGCACCTTCAGGATCTGTACCCCAATGTGAGTCAGCACCTTCCAGAACTGACCCTCAGTGAGAGTCAGCACTTTCCAGAACAGTCCCTCGGTGAGAGTCAGGACCTTCAGGAACTGGACCCAAATGAGAGTCAGCACCTTCAGGAACTGTCCGCAAGTGAGAGTCAGCATCTTCAGGAACTGTATCCCAGTGAGAGTCAGCACCTTCAGGAACTGTAGCCCAGTTAGAGTCAGCACCTTTAGGAACTGTCCCTCATTCAGAGTCAGCACCTTCAGGAACTGTCCGCAAGTGAGAGACAGCCCCTTCAGGAACTGTACTCCAGTCCGAGTCAGCACCTTCAGGAACTGTAGCCCAGTAGAGTCAGCAACTTCAGGAACTGTCTCCCAGTCAGATTCAGCACCATCAAGAACTGTCTCCCATTGAATGTGAGCACCTTCAGGAACTGACCCTCAGTGAGAGTCAAGATCTTCATGATCTGTCACGCAGTGAGAGTCAGCACCTTCAGGATCTGTACCCCAATGAGAGTCAGCAACTTCCAGAACTGACCCTCAGTGAGATCTGCACTTTCCAGAACAGTCCCTCAGTGAGAGTCAGGACCTTCAGGAACTGGACCCAAATGAGAGTCAGCACCTTCAGGAACTGTACCCAGTGAGAGTCAGCACCTTCGGGAACTGTAGCCCAGTTAGAGTCAGCAACTTCAGGAACTGTAGCCCAGTGAGAGTCAGCAACTTCAGGAACTGTACCCCAGTTAGAGTCAGCAACTTCAGGAAATGTCTCCCAGTGAGAGTGAGCACCTTCAGGAACTGTACCCCAATAAGACTCAGCACCTTCCTGAACTGACCCTCAGTGAGAGTCAGCACCTTCCAGAACAGTCTCTCGGTGAGAGTCAGGACCTTCAGGAACTGGACACAATCGAGCGTCAGCACCTTCTGGAACTGTCCGCAAGTGAGAGTCAGCACCTTCAGGAACTGTAGCCCAGTGATAGTAAGCACCATCAGCAACTGTAGCCCAGTTAGAGTCAGCAACTTCAGGAACTGTCCCTCATTCAGAGTCAGCACCTTCAGGGACTGTCCCTCATTCAGAGTCAGCACCTTCAGGAACTGTCCGCAAGTGAGATTCTGACCCTTCAGAAACTGTAGCCCACTGAGATTCAGCACCTTCAGGAACTGTCCCTCAGTGAAAGTCAGCACCTTCAGGAACTGTCCCTCATTCAGAGTCAGCACCTTCTGGAACTGTAGCCAAGTGCGAGTCAGCACCTTCAGGAACATGACCCCAGTGAGAGTCAGCAACTTCAGGAACTGTCTCCCAATCAGATTCAGCACCATCAAGAACTGTCTCCCAGTGAATGTGAGCACCGTCAGGAACTGACCCTCAGTGAGAGTCAGGATCTTCATGATCTGTCATGCAGTGAGAGTCAGCACCTTCAGGATCTGTACCCCAATGAGAGTCAGCACCTTCCAGAACTGACCCTCAGTGAGAGTCTGCACTTTCCAGAACAGTCCCTCAGTTAGAGTCAGGACCTTCAGGAACTGGACCCAAATGAGAGTCAGCACCTTCAGGAACTGTACCCAGTGAGAGTCAGCACCTTCAGGAACTGTAGCCCAGTTAGATTCAGCAACTACAGGAACTGTAGCCCAGTGAGAGTCAGCAACTTCAGGAACTGTCTCCCAGTTCGAGTCAGCACCATCAGGAGCATGACCCCAGTGAGAGTCAGCACCATCAGGAGCATGACCCCAGTGAGAGTCAGCACCTTCAGGAACTGTAGCCCAGTTAGAGTCAGCAACTTCAGGAACTGTCTCCCAGTGAGAGTTAGCAACTTCAGGAACTGTCTCCCAGTGAGAGTGAGCACCTTAGGAACTGTACCCCAATGAGACTCTGCACCTTCTGGAAATGACCCTCATTGAGAGTCAGCATCTTCAGGAACTGTACCCCAATGAGATTCTGCACCTTCCGGAACTGACTCTCAGTGAGAATCAGGACCTTCAGGAACTGTCACCAAGTAAGATTCAGCAGCTTCAGGAACTGTCCCTCTGTGAGAGTCAGCACCTTCAGGAACTGTACCCCTGTGAGAGTCAGCACCTTCCGGCACTGTACCCCAGTGAGTGTCAGCACCTTCAGGAACTGTCCCTTAGTGAGAGTAAGCACCTTCAGGAACTGTACCCAACTAAGAGTCAGCAACTTCAGGAACTGTCCCTCAGCGAGAGTGAGCACCTTCAGGAACTGTCACCCAGTGAGAATCAGAACCTTCTGGAACTGTACCCCAGTGAGAGTCAGCACCTTCAGGAACTGTCACCCACTGAGAGTCAGCACCTTCTGGCACTGACCCTCACTGAGAGTCAGCACCTTCCGGAACATCCCTCAGTGATATTCAGCCCCTTCCGGAACTGTCCCTCAGTAAGAGTCAGAACCTTCAGGAACTGTCCGACATTCAGACTCAGCACCTTCAGGAACTGTAGCCCAGTGCGAGTCAGCACCTTCAGGAACATGACCCCAGTGAGAGTCAGCAACTTCAGGAAGTGCCTCCCCGTGAGAGTCAGCACCTTCAAGAACTGTCTCCCAGTGAAAGTGAGCACCTCCAGGAACTGTACCCCATTGAGATTCAGCATCTTCCGGAACTGAACCTCAGTGAGAGGCAGGACCTTCAGGATCGGTCACCCAGTGAGAGTGCGCACATTCAGGAACTGCACCCCAATGAGGGTCAGCACATTCCAGAACTGACCCTCAGTGAGAGTCAGCACCTTCCAGAACTGTCCCTCGGTGAGAGTCAGCACCTTCAGCAACTGTAGCCCAGTTAGAGTCAGCAACTTCAGGAACTGTCCCTCATTCAGAGTCAGCACCTTCAGGGACTGTCCCTCATTCAGAGTCAGCACCTTCAGGAACTGTCCGCAAGGGAGATTCTGCCCCTTCAGAATCTGTACCCCACCGAGTGTCAGCACCTTCAGGAACAGTCGCCCAGTTAGAGTCAGCAACTTCAGGAATGGTAGCCCAGTGAGATTCAGCACCTTCCGGAACTGTCCCTCAGTGAGAATCAGCAACTTCAGGAACTGTCCCTCATTCAGAGTCAGCACCTTCAGGAACTGTAGCCCAGTGCGAGTCAGCACCTTCAGGAACATGACCCCAGTGAGAGTCAGCAACTTCAGGAACTGTCTCCCAGTCAGAGTCAGCACCATCAAGAACTGTCTCCCAGTGAATGTGAGCACCTTCTGGAACTGACCCTCAGTGAGAGTCAGGATCTTCATGATCTGTCACGCAGTGGGAGTCAGCACCTTCAGGATCTGTACCCCAATGAGAGTCAGCACCTTCCAGAACTGACCCTCAGTGAGAGTCAGCACTTTCCAGAACAGTCCCTCGGTGAGAGCCAGGACCTTCAGGAACTGGACCCAAATGAGAGTCAGCACCTTCAGGAACTGTCCGCAAGTGAGAGTCAGCATCTTCAGGAACTGTACCCCCGTGAGAGTCAGCACCTTCAGGAACTGTAGCCCAGTTAGATTCAGCATCTTTAGTAACTGTCCCTCATTCAGTGTCAGCACCTTCAGGAACTGTCCGCAAGTGAGAGTCAGCCCCTTCAGGAACGATACTCCAGTGAGAGTCAGCACCTTCAGGAACTGTGGCCCAGTTAGAGTCAGCAACTTCAGGAACTGTAGCCCAGTGAGAGTCAGCAACTTCAGGAACTGTCTCCCAGTGCGAGTCAGCACCATCAGGAACATGACCCCAGTGAGAGTCAGCACCTTCAGGAATTGTCCCCCAGTTAGAGTCAGCAAATTTTGGAAATGTACCCCAATGAGAGTCAGCACCTTCCGGAACGGACCCTCAGTGAGAGTCAGGACATTCAGGAACTGTCCGCAAGTGAGAGTCAGCTCCTTCAGGAACTGTACCCCAGTGAGAGTCTTCACCTTAAGGAACTGTAGCCCAGTTGGAGTCAGTAACTTCAGGAACTGTTTCTCATTCAGAGTCAGGACCTTCAGGAACTGTTCCTCATTCAGTATCAGCTCCTTCAGGAACTGTCTGCAAGTGAGAGTCAGCACCTTCAGGAACTGTACACCAGTGAGAGTCAGCACCTTCAGGAACTGTAGCCCAGTTAGAGTCATCAACTTCAGGAACTGTAGCCCAGTGAGAGTCAGCAACTTCAGGAACTGTCTCTCATTGCGAATCAGCACCTTCAGGAACATGACCCCAGTGAGAGTCAGCACCTTCATGAACTGTCCCCCAGTTAGAGTCAGCAACTTCAGGATCTGTCTCCAACTGAGAGTGAGCACCTTCAGGAACTGTACTCCAATGAGAGTCAGCACCTTCTGGAACTGACCCTCATTGAGAGTTAGCACCTTCAGGAACTGTACCCCGATGAGATTCTGCACCTTCCGGAACTGACACTCAGTGAGTGTCAGGACCTTCATAAACTGTCACCCTGTAAGATTCAGCAAATTCAGGAACTGTCCCTCAGTGAGATTCAGCACCTTCAGGAACTGTACCCCAGTGACAATCAGCAACTTCAGGAACTGTCCCTCAGTGAGAGTGAGCACCTTCAGGAACTGTCACCCAGAGAGAATCAGAACCTTCTGGAACTGTACCCCAGTGAGAGTCAGCACCGTCAAGAACTGTCACCCAGTGAAAGTCAGCACGTTCTGGAACTGACCCTCACTGAGAGTCAGCACCTTCCGGAACATCCCTCAGTGAGAGTCAGGACCTTCAGGAACTGTCCCTCATTCAGAGTCAGCACCTTCAGGAACTGTAGCCCAGTGCGAGTCAGCACCTTCAGGAACATGACCCCAGTGAGAGTCAGCAACTTCAGGAACTGTATCCCAGTGAGAGTCAGCACCTTCAAGAATCGTCTCCCAGTGAAAGTGAGCACCTTCAGGTTTTGTACTCCAATGAGATTCAGCACCTTCCGGAACTGAACCTCAGTGAGAGGCAGGACCTTCAGGATCTGTCACCCAGTGAGAGTGCATACCTTCAGGAACTGTACCCCAATGAGAGTCAGCACCTTCCTGAACTGACCCTCAGTGAGAGACAGCACCTTCCAGAACAGTCCCTCGGTGAGAGACATGAACTTCAGGTTCTGGAACCAATTGAGAGTCAGAACCTTCAGGAACTGTCCGCAAGTGAGAGTCAGCACCTTCAGCAACTCTAGCCCAGTTAGAGTCAGCAACTTCAGGAACTGTCCCTCATTCAGAGTCAGCTCCTTCAGGAACTGTCCGCAATTGAGAGTTTGCCACTTCAGAAACTGTACCCCACTGAGAGTCAGCACCTTCAGGAACTGTAGCCCAGTTAGAGTCAGCATTTTCAGGAACTGTAGCCCAGTGAGAGTCAGCAACTTCGGGAACTGTCTCCCAGTGCGAGTCAGCACAGTCAGGAACATGACCCCAGTGCGAGTCAGCACCGTCAGGAACATGACCCCAGTGCGAGTCAGCACCGTCAGGAACATGACCCCAGTGAGAGTCAGCAACTTCAGGAACTGTACCCCAATGAGAATCAGCACCTTCCGGAACTGACCCTTAGTCAGAGTAAGGACCTTCAGGAACTGCCAGAAATGAGAGTCAGCACCTTCAGGAACTGTACCCGAGTGACAGTCAGCAACTTCAGGAACAGTCCCTCATTCAGAGTCAGGACCTTCAGGAACTGTTCCTCATTCAGAATCAGCACCTACAGGAACTGACCGCAAGTGAGAGTCAGCAACTTCAGTATCTGTCTCTCAGTGCGACTCAGCACCTTCAGGAACATGAACCCAGTGAGAGTCGGCACCTTCAGGGACTGTCCCCCAGTTAGAGTCAGCAACTTCAGGAACTGTCTACCAATGAGAGTCAGCAACTTCAGGAACTGTCTCCCAAAGAGAGTGAGCACCTCAGGAACTGTACCCCAATGAGAGTCAGCTCCTCCTGGAACTGACCCTCATTGAGAGTCAGCCCCTTCAGGGACGGTACCCCAATGAGAGTCAGCACATTCTGGAACTGACCCTTTTGAGAGTCAGCACCTTCAGGAATTGTACCCCAGTGAGATTCAGCACCTTCCAGAACTGTCACCCAGTTAGAGTCAGCACCTTCAGGAACTGTCCCTCAGTGAGAGTCAGCACCTTCAGGAAATATCCGCAAGTCAGAGTCAGCACCTTCAGGAACTGTACCACAGTGAGAGTCAGCACCTTCAGGAACTGTAGCCCAGTGCAAGTTAGGACCTTCAGGAACTGTCTTCCAATGAGAGTCAGCACCTTCAAGAACTGTCTCCCTGTGAGAGCGAGCACCTTCAGCAACTGTACCCCAATGAGATTCAGCACCTTCAGGAACTGTACCCCATTGAGAGCCAGCACCTTCCGGAACTGACCCTCAGTGAGAGTCAGGACCTTCAGGATCTGTCACTCAGTGAGAGTGAGCACCTTCAGGAACTGTATCCCAATGAGAGTCAGCACTTTCAGGAACTGTCCTCCAGTGAGAGTCAGCACCTTCAGGAACTGTCCATCAGTGAGAGTCAGCACCTTCAGGAACGGACCCTCACTGAGAGTCAGCACCTTCCGGAACATCCCTCAGTCAGATTCAGCACCTTCCGGAAATTTCACTCAGTGAGAGTCAGGACCTTCAGGAACTGTAGCCCAGTGCGAGTCAGCACCTTCAGGAACATGACCCCAGTGAGAGTCAGTAACTTCAGGAACTGTCTCCCAGTGAGAGTCAGCACCTTCAAGAACTGTCTCCCAATGAAAGTGAGCACCTTTAGGAACTGTACCCCTATGAGATTCAGCACCTTCCGGAACTGAACCTCAGTGAGAGTCAGGACCTTCAGGATCTGTCACCCAGTGAGAGTGAGCACCTTCAGGATCTGTACCCCAATGAGAGTCAGCACCTTCCAGAACTGACCCTCAGTGAGAGTCATCACTTTCCAGAACAATCCCTCGGTGAGAGTCAGGACCTTCAGGAACTGGACCCAAATGAGAGTCAGCACCTTCAGGATCTGTCCGCAAGTGAGAGTCAGCACCGTCAGGAACTGTGCCCAGTGAGAGTCAGCACCTTCAGGACCTGTAGCCCAGTTAGAGTCAGCAACTTCAGGAACTGTCTCCCAGTAAGAGTTAGCAACTTCAGGAACTGTCTCCCAATGAGAGTGAGCACATTCAGGAACTGTACCCCAATGAGACTCAGCACCTTCTGGAACTGACCCTCATTGAGAGTCAGCATCTTCAGGATCTGTACCCCAATGAGATTCTGCTCCTTCCGGTACTGACCCTCAGTGAGAGTCAGGACCTTCAGGAACTGTCACCCAGTACGATTCAGCACCTTCAGGAACTGTCCCTCAGTGAGAGTCAGCACCTTCAGGAACTGTACCCCTGTGAGAGTCAGCACCTTCCGGCACTGTACCCCAGTGAGAGTCAGCACCTTCAGGAACTGTCCTTTAGTGAGAGTCAGCACCTTCAGGAACTGTACCCCAGTGAGAGTCAGCAACTTCAGGAACTGTCCCTCAGTGAGAGTGAGCACCTTCAGGAACTGACAACCAGTGAGAATCAGAACCTTCTGGAACTGTTCCCCAGTGAGAGTCAGCACCTTCAGGAACTGTCATCCAGTGAGAATTAGCAACTTCTGGCACTGACTCTCACAGAGTCAGCACCTTCCGGAACATCCCTCAGTGAGATTCAGCACCTTCCGGAACTGTCCCTCAGAAAGAGTCAGGACCTTCAGGAACTGTCCCTCATTCAGACTCAGCACCTTCAGGAACTTTAGCCCAGTGCAAATCAGCACCTTCAGGAACATGACCCCAGTGAGTGTCAGCAACTTCAGGAACTGTCTCCCAGTGAAAGTCAGCACCTTCAAGAACTGTCTCCCAGTGAAAGTGAGCTCCTCCAGGAACTGTACCCCATTGAGATTCAGCACCTTCCGGAACTGAACCTCAGTGAGAGGAAGGACCTTCAGGATCTGTCACCCAGTGAGAGTACGCACCTTCAGGAACTGTACCCCAATGAGAGTCAGCACCTTCCTGAACTGACCCTCTTTGAGAGTCAGCACCTTCCAGAACAGTCCCTCGGTGAGAGTCAGCACCTTGAGGAACTGTCCGCAAGTGAGAGTCAGCACATTCAGGAACTGTACCCCAGTGAGAGTCAGCACCTTCAGCAACTGTAGCCCAGTTAGAGTCAGCAACTTCAGGAACTGTCCCTCATTCAGAGTCAGCACCTTCAGGGACTGTCCCTCATTCAGAGTCAGCACCTTCAGGAACTGTCCGCAAGTGAGATTCTGCCCCTTCAGAAACTGTACCCCACTGAGAGTCAGCACCTTCAGGAACAGTAGCCCAGTAAGAGTCAGCAACTTCAGGAACGGTAGCCCAGTGAGATTCAGCTCCTTCCGGAATTGTCCCTTAGTTAGTATCAGCACATTCAGGCACTGTCCCTCTTTCAGATACAGCACCTTCAGGAACTGTTGCCCAGTACGAGTCAGCACCATCAAGAACTGTCTCCCAGTGAATGTGAGTAACTTCAGGAACTGACCCTCAATGAGATTCAGGATCTTCATCATCTGTCCCGCAGTGAGAGTCAGCACCTTCAGGATCTGTACCCCAATGAGAGTCAGCACCTTCCAGAACTGACCCTCAGTGAGAGTCAGCACTTTCCAGAACAGTCCCTCGGTGAGAGTCAGGACCTTCAGGAACTGGACCCAAATGAGAGTCAGCACCTTCAGGAACTGTCCGCAAGTGAGAGTCAGCATCTTCAGGAACTGTATCCCAGTGAGAGTCAGCACCTTCAGGAACTGTAGCCCAGTTAGAGTCAGCACCTTTAGGAACTGTCCCTCATTCAGAGTCAGCACCTTCAGGAACTGTCCGCAAGTGAGAGTCAGCCCCTTCAGGAACTGTACTCCAGTCCGAGTCAGCACCTTCAGGAACTTTAGCCCAGTTAGAGTCAGCAACTTCAGGAACTGTCTCCCAGTCCGAGTCAGCACCGTCAGGAACATGACCCCAGTGAGAGTCAGCAACTTCAGGAACTGTCTCCCAGTGAGAGTGAGCACATTCAGGAACTGTACCCCAATGAGAGTCAGCACCTTCCGGCACTGTACCCCAGTGAGAGTCAGCACCTTCAGGAACTGTCCTTTAGTGAGAGTCAGCACCTTCAGGAACTGTACCCCAGTGAGAGTCAGCAACTTCAGGAACTGTCATCCAGTGAGAGTTAGCACCTTCTGGCACTGACTCTCACAGAGAGTCAGCACCTTCCGGAACATCCCTCAGTGAGATTCAGCACCTTCCGGAACTGTCCCTCAGAAAGGCTCAGGACATTCAGGAACTGTCCCTCATTCAGACTCAGCACCTTCAGGAACTTTAGCCCAGTGCGAGTCAGCACCTTCAGGAACATGACCCCAGTGAGTGTCAGCAACTTCAGGAACTGTCTCCCAGTGAAAGTCAGCACCTTCAAGAACTGTCTCCCAGTGAAAGTGAGCACCTCCAGGAACTGTACCCCATTGAGATTCAGCACCTTCCGGAACTGAACCTCAGTGAGAGGCAGGACCTTCAGGATCTGGCACCCAGTGATAGTACGCACCTTCAGGAACTGTACCCCAATGAGAGTCAGCACCTTCCAGAACAGTCCCTCGGTGAGAGTCAGGACCTTCAGGAACTGGACCCAATCGAGAGTCAGCACCTTGAGGAACTGTCCGCAAGTGAGAGTCAGCACCTTCAGGAACTGTACCCCAGTGAGAGTCAGCACGTTCAGCAACTGCAGCCCAGTTAGAGTCAGCAAATTCAGGAACTGTCCCTCATTCAGAGTCAGCACCTTCAGGGACTGTCCCTCATTCAGAGTCAGCACCTTCAGGAACTGTCCGCAAGTGAGATTCTGCCCCTTCAGAAACTGTACACCACTGAGAGTCAGCACCTTCAGGAACAGTAGCCCAGTAAGAGACAGCAACTTCAGGACCGGTAGCCCAGTGAGATTCAGCACCTTCCGGAACTGTCCCTCAGTTAGTATCAGCACATTCAGGAACTGTCCCTCTTTCAGATACAGCACCTTCAGGAACTGTTGCCCAGTACGAGTCAGCACCATCAAGAACTGTCTCCCAGTGAATGTGAGTAACTTCAGGAACTGACCCTCAATGAGATTCAGGATCTTCATGATCTGTCCCGCAGTGAGAGTCAGCACCTTCAGGATCTGTACCCCAATGAGAGTCAGCACCTTCCAGAACTGACCCTCAGTGAGAGTCAGCACTTTCCAGAACAGTCCCTCGGTGAGAGTCAGGACCTTCAGGAACTGGACCCAAATGAGCGTCAGCACCTTCAGGAACTGTCCGCAAGTGAGAGTCAGCATCTTCAGGAACTGTATCCCAGTGAGAGTCAGCACCTTCAGGAACTGTAGCCCAGTTAGAGTCAGCACCTTTAGGAACTGTCCCTCATTCAGAGTCAGCACCTTGAGGAACTGTCCGCAAGTGAGAGTCAGCCCCTTCAGGGACTGTACTCCAGTCCGAGTCAGCACCTTCAGGAACTTTAGCCCAGTTAGAGTCAGCAACTTCAGGAACTGTCTCCCAGTCCGAGTCAGCACCGTCAGGAACATGACCCCAGTGAGAGTCAGCAACTTCAGGAACTGTCTCCCAGTGAGAGTTAGCAACTTCAGGAACTGTCTCCCAGTGAGAGTGAGCACATTCAGGAACTGTACCCCAATGAGAGTCAGCACCTTCCAGCACTGTACCCCAGTGAGAGTCAGCACCTTCAGGAACTGTCCTTTAGTGAGAGTCAGCACCTTCAGGAACTGTACCCCAGTGAGAGTCAGCAACTTCAGGAACTGTCATCCAGTGAGAGTTAGCACCTTCTGGCACTGACTCTCACAGAGAGTCAGCACCTTCCGGAACATCCCTCAGTGAGATTCAGCACCTTCCGGAACTGTCCCTCGGAAAGACTCAGGACATTCAGGAACTGTCCCTCATTCAGACTCAGCACCTTCAGGAACTTTAGCCCAGTGCGAGTCAGCACCTTCAGGAACATGACCCCAGTGAGTGTCAGCAACTTCAGGAACTGTCTCCCAGTGAAAGTCAGCACCTTCAAGAACTGTCTCCCAGTGAAAGTGAGCACCTCCAGGAACTGTACCCCATTGAGATTCAGCACCTTCCGGAACTGAACCTCAGTGAGAGGCAGGACCTTCAGGATCTGTCACCCAGTGAGAGTACGCACCTTCAGGAACTGTACCCCAATGAGAGTCAGCACCTTCCAGAACAGTCCCTCGGTGAGAGTCAGGACCTTCAGGAACTGGACCCAATCGAGAGTCAGCACCTTGAGGAACTGTCCGCAAGTGAGAGTCAGCACCTTCAGGAACTGTACCCCAGTGAGAGTCAGCACGTTGAGCAACTGTAGCCCAGTTAGAGTCAGCAACTTCAGGAACTGTCCCTCATTCAGAGTCAGCACCTTCAGGAACTGTCCGCAAGTGAGATTCTGCCCCTTCAGAAACTGTACCCCACTGAGAGTCAGCACCTTCAGGAACAGTAGCCTAGTAAGAGTCAGCAACTTCAGGAACGGTAGCCCATTGAGATTCAGCACCTTCCGGAACTGTCCCTCATTTAGTATCAGCACCTTTAGGAACTGTCCCTCTTTCAGATACAGCACCTTCAGGAACTGTTGCCCAGTACGAGTCAGCACCATCAAGAACTGTCTCCCAGTGAATGTGAGTAACTTCAGGAACTGACCCTCAATGAGATTCAGGATCTTCATGATCTGTCCCGCAGTGAGAGTCAGCACCTTCAGGATCTGTACCCCAATGAGAGTCAGCACCTTCCAGAACTGACCCTCAGTGAGAGTCAGCACTTTCCAGAACAGTCCCTCGGTGAGAGTCAGGACATTCAGGAACTGGACCCAAATGAGAGTCAGCACCTTCAGGAACTGTCCGCAAGTGAGAGTCAGCATCTTCAGGAACTGTACCCCAGTGAGAGTCAGCACCTTCAGGAACTGTAGCCCAGTTAGAGTCAGCAACTTCAGGAACTGTCCCTCATTCAGAGTCAGCACCTTCAGGAACTGTCCGCAAGTGAGATTCTGCCCCTTCAGAAACTGTACCCCACTGAGAGTCAGCACCTTCAGGAACAGTAGCCTAGTAAGAGTCAGCAACTTCAGGAACGGTAGCCCATTGAGATTCAGCACCTTCCGGAACTGTCCCTCAGTTAGTATCAGCACCTTTAGGAACTGTCCCTCTTTCAGATACAGCACCTTCAGGAACTGTTGCCCAGTACGAGTCAGCACCATCAAGAACTGTCTCCCAGTGAATGTGAGTAACTTCAGGAACTGACCCTCAATGAGATTCAGGATCTTCATGATCTGTCCCGCAGTGAGAGTCAGCACCTTCAGGATCTGTACCCCAATGAGAGTCAGCACCTTCCAGAACTGACCCTCAGTGAGAGTCAGCACTTTCCAGAACAGTCCCTCGGTGAGAGTCAGGACATTCAGGAACTGGACCCAAATGAGAGTCAGCACCTTCAGGAACTGTCCGCAAGTGAGAGTCAGCATCTTCAGGAACTGTACCCCAATGAGAGTCAGCACCTTCAGGAACTGTAGCCCAGTTAGAGTCAGCAACTTTAGGAACTGTCCCTCATTCAGAGTCAGCACCTTCAGGAACTGTCCGCAAGTGAGAGTCAGCCCCTTCAGGAACTGTACTCCAATGAGAGTCAGCACCTTCAGGAACTGTAGCCCAGTTAGAGTCAGCAACTACAGGAACTGTCTCCCAGTCCGAGTCAGCACCGTCAGGAACTGTACCCCAGTGAGAGTCAGCACCTTCAGGAACTGTCCCCCAGTTAGAGTCAGCACCTTCAGGAACTGTACCCCAGTGAGAGTCAGCACCTTAAGGAACTGTAGCCCAGTTGGAGTCAGTAACTTCAGGAACTGTTTCTCATTCAGAGTCAGGACCTTCAGGAACTGTTCCTCATTCACTATCAGCCTTCATTAACTGTACGCCAGTGAGAGTCAGCACCTTCAGGAACTGTAGCCCAGTAAGAGTCAGCAACTTCAGGAACTGTCTGTCATTGCGATTCAGCACCTTCAGGAACATGACCCCAGTGAGAGTCAGCGCCTTCAGGAACTGTCTCCCAGTTAGAGTTAGCAACTTCAGGAACTGTCTCCAAGTGAGAGTGAGCACCTTCAGGAACTGACCCTCATTGAGAGTCAGCACCTTCAGGAACTGTACCCCAATGAGATTCTGCACCTTCCAGAACTGACACTCAGTGAGAGTCAGGACCTTCAGGAACTGTCACCCAGTAAGATTCATCAAATTCATGAACTGTCCCTCAGTGAGAGTCAGCACCTTCAGGAACTGTACCCCAGTGAGAGTCAGCAACTTCCGGCACTGTACCCCAGTGAGAGTCAGCACCTTCAGGAACTGTCACCCAGTGAGAGTCAGCACCTTCAGGAACTGTCCCACAGTGAGAGTCAGCAACTTCAGGAACTGTCACCCAGTGAGTGTCAGCAACATCTGGATCTGACCCTCACTGAGAGTCTGCACCTTCCGGAACATCCCTCAGTGATATTCAGCACCTTCCGGAACTGTCCCTCAGTGAGAGTCAGCACCTTCAGGAACTGTACCCCAATGAGATTCTGCACCTTCCAGAACTGACACTCAGTGAGAGTCAGGACCTTCAGGAACTGTCACCCAGTAAGATTCATCAAATTCATGAACTGTCCCTCAGTGAGAGTCAGCACCTTCAGGAACTGTACCCCAGTGAGAGTCAGCAACTTCCGGCACTGTACCCCAGTGGGAGTCAGCACCTTCAGGAACTGTCACCCAGTGAGAGTCAGCACCTTCAGGAACTGTCCCACAGTGAGAGTCAGCAACTTCAGGAACTGTCACCCAGTGAGTGTCAGCAACATCTGGATCTGACCCTCACTGAGAGTCTGCACCTTCCGGAACATCCCTCAGTGATATTCAGCACCTTCCGGAACTGTCCCTCAGTGAGAGCCAGGACCTTCAGGAACTGTCCCTCATTCAGAGTCAGCACCTTCAGGAACTGTAGCCCAGTGCGAGTCAGCACCTTCAGGAACATGACCCCAATGAGAGTCAGCAACTTCAGGAACTGTCTCCCAGTGAGAGTCAGCACCTTCAAGAACTGTCTCCCAGTGAAAGTGAGCACCTTCAGGAACTGTACCCCAATGAGATTCAGCACCTTCCGGAACTGAACCTCAGTGAGAGGCAGGACCTTCAGGATCTGTCACCCAGTGAGATTGCGCACCTTCAGGAACAGTACCCCAATGAGAGTCAGCACCTTCCGGAACTGACCCTCAGTGAGAGTCAGCACCTTCCAGAACAATCCCTCGGTGAGAGACAGGACCTTCAGGAAATGGAAACAATCGAGAGTCAGCACCTTGAGGAACTGTCCGCAAGTGAGAGTCAGCACTTTCAGGAACTGTACCCCAGTGAGAGTCAGCACCTTCAGCAACTGTAGCCCAGTTAGAGTCAGCAACTTCAGGGACTGTCCCACTTTCAGAGTCAGCACCTTTAGGAACTGTCCACAATTGAGAGTTTGCCGCTTCAGAAGCTGTACCCCACTGAGAGTCAGCACCTTCAGGAACAGTAGCCCAGTTAGTGTCAGCAACTTCAGGAACTGTAGCCCAGTGAGAGTCAGCAACTTCAGGAACTGTAGCCCAGTGAGAGTCAGCAACTTCGGGAACTGTCTCCCAGTGCGAGTCAGCACCATCAGGAACATGACCCCCTTGCGAGTCAGCACCGTCAGGAACATGACCCCAGTGAGAGTCAGCAACCTCAGGAACTGTACCCCAATGAGAGTCAGCACCTTCCGGAACTGACCCTTAGTCAGAGTAAGGACCTTCAGGAACTGTCCACGAGTGAGAGTCAACACCTTCAGGAACTGTAGCCTAGTGAGAGTCAGCAAATTCAGGCACAGTCCCCCATTCATAGTCAAGACCTTCAGCAACTGTTCCTCATTCAGAATCAGCACCTTCAGGATCTGCCCGCAAGTGAGAGTCAGCACCTTCAGGAACTGTACCCCGATGAGAGTCAGCACCTTCAGGAACTGTAGCCCAGTTAGAGTAGCAACTTCAGGAACTGTAGCCCAGTGAGAGTCATCAACTTCAGGATCTGTCTCTCAAAGCGACTCAGCACCTTCAGGAACATGACCCCAGTGTGAGTCGGCACCTTCAGGAACTGTCCCCCAGTTAGAGTCAGCAACTTCAGGAACTGTCTCCCAGTGAGAGTGCACCCCTTCAGGAACTGTACCCCAATGAGAGTCAGCACCTCCTGGAACTGACCCTCATTGAGAGTCAGCACCTTCAGGAACTGTACCCCAATGAGAGTCAGCACCTTCTGGAACTGACCCTCATTTAGAGTCTGCACCTTCAGGGATTGACTCTCATTCAGAGTCAGCACCTTCAGGAACTGTACCCCTGTGAGAGTCAGCACCTTCCTGAACTGACCCTCGGTGAGAGTCAGCACCTTCCCGAACAGTCCCTCGGTGAGATACAGGACCTTCAGGAACTGGAACCAATCGAGAGTCAGCATCTTCAGGTACTGTCCGTAAGTGAGAGTCAGCACCTTCAGGAACTGTACCCCAGTGAGAGTCAGCACCTTCAGCAACTGTAGCCCAGTTAGAGTCAGCACCTTCAGGAACTGTCCGCAATTGAGAGTTTGCCGCTTCAGAAACTGTACCCAACTGAGAGTCAGCACCCTCAGGAACTGTAGCCCAGTTAGAGTCAGCAACTTCAGGAACTGTAGCCCAGTGAGAGTCAGCAACTTCGGGAACTGTCTCCCAGTGCGAGTCAGCACCGTCAGGAACATGACCCCAGTGTGAGTCAGCACCTTCAGGAACTGTCCCCCAGCTAGAGTCAGCAACTTCAGGAACTGTACCCCAATGAGAGTTAGCACCTTCCGGAACTGACCCTTAGTCAGAGAAAGGACCTTCAGGAACCGTCCACAAGTGAGAGTCAGCACCTTCAGGAACTGTACCCGAGTGAGAGACAGCAACTTCAGGAACTGACCCTCATTCAGAGTCAGGACCTTCAGGACCTGTTCCTCATTCAGAATCAGCACCTTCAGGAACTGTCCCCCAGTTAGAGTCAGCACCTTCAGGAACTGTACCCCAGTGAGAGTCAGCACCTTAAGGAACTGTAGCCCAGTTGGAGTCAGTAACTTCAGGAACTGTTTCTCATTCAGAGTCAGGACCTTCAGGAACTGTTCCTCATTCAGTATCAGCACCTTCATTAACTGTACGCCAGTGAGAGTCAGCACCTTCAGGAACTGTAGCCCAGTAAGAGTCAGCAACTTCAGGAACTGTCTGTCATTGCGATTCAGCACCTTCAGGAACATGACCCCAGTGAGAGTCAGCGCCTTCAGGAACTGTCTCCCAGTTAGAGTTAGCAACTTCAGGAACTGTCTCCAAGTGAGAGTGAGCACCTTCAGGAACTGACCCTCATTGAGAGTCAGCACCTTCAGGAACTGTACCCCAATGAGATTCTGCACCTTCCAGAACTGACACTCAGTGAGAGTCAGGACCTTCAGGAACTGTCACCCAGTAAGATTCATCAAATTCATGAACTGTCCCTCAGTGAGAGTCAGCACCTTCAGGAACTGTACCCCAGTGAGAGTCAGCAACTTCCGGCACTGTACCCCAGTGAGAGTCAGCACCTTCAGGAACTGTCACCCAGTGAGAGTCAGCACCTTCAGGAACTGTCCCACAGTGAGAGTCAGCAACTTCAGGAACTGTCACCCAGTGAGTGTCAGCAACATCTGGATCTGACCCTCACTGAGAGTCTGCACCTTCCGGAACATCCCTCAGTGATATTCAGCACCTTCCGGAACTGTCCCTCAGTGAGAGCCAGGACCTACAGGAACTGTCCCTCATTCAGAGTCAGCACCTTCAGGAACTGTAGCCCAGTGCGAGTCAGCACCTTCAGGAACATGACCCCAATGAGAGTCAGCAACTTCAGGAACTGTCTCCCAGTGAGAGTCAGCACCTTCAAGAACTGTCTCCCAGTGAAAGTGAGCACCTTCAGGAACTGTACCCCAATGAGATTCAGCACCTTCCGGAACTGAACCTCAGTGAGAGGCAGGACCTTCAGGATCTGTCACCCAGTGAGAGTGCGCACCTTCAGGAACAGTACCCCAATGAGAGTCAGCACCTTCCGGAACTGACCCTCAGTGAGAGTCAGCACCTTCCAGAACAGTCCCTCGGTGAGAGACAGGACCTTCAGGAAATGGAAACAATCGAGAGTCAGCACCTTGAGGAACTGTCCGCAAGTGAGAGTCAGCACTTTCAGGAACTGTACCCCAGTGAGAGTCAGCACCTTCAGCAACTGTAGCCCAGTTAGAGTCAGCAACTTCAGGGACTGTCCCTCTTTCAGAGTCAGCACCTTTAGGAACTGTCCGCAATTGAGAGTTTGCCGCTTCAGATACTGTACCCCACTGAGAGTCAGCACCTTCAGGAACAGTAGCCCAGTTAGTGTCAGCAACTTCAGGAACTGTAGCCCAGTTAGAGTCAGCAACTTCAGGAACTGTAGCCCAGTGAGAGTCAGCAACTTCGGGAACTGTCTCCCAGTGCGAGTCAGCACCGTCAGGAACATGACCCCCTTGCGAGTCAGCACCGTCAGGAACATGACCCCAGTGAGAGTCAGCAACCTCAGGAACTGTACCCCAATGAGAGTCAGCACCTTCCGGAACTGACCCTTAGTCAGAGTAAGGACCTTCAGGAACTGTCCACGAGTGAGAGTCAACACCTTCAGGAACTGTCGCCTAGTGAGAGTCAGCAAATTCAGGCACAGTCCCCCATTCATAGTCAAGACCTTCAGCAACTGTTCCTCATTCTGAATCAGCACCTTCAGGATCTGCCCGCAAGTGAGAGTCAGCACCTTCAGGAACTGTACCCCGATGAGAGTCAGCACCTTCAGGAACTGTAGCCCAGTTAGAGTAGCAACTTCAGGAATTGTAGCCCAGTGAGAGTCATCAACTTCAGGATCTGTCTCTCAAAGCGACTCAGCACCTTCAGGAACATGACCCCAGTGTGAGTCGGCACCTTCAGGAACTGTCCCCCAGTTAGAGTCAGCAACTTCAGGAACTGTCTCCCAGTGAGAGTGCGCCCCTTCAGGAACTGTACCCCAATGAGAGTCAGCACCTCCTGGAACTGACCCTCATTGAGAGTCAGCACCTTCAGGAACTGTACCCCAATGAGAGTCAGCACCTTCTGGAACTGACCCTCATTTAGAGTCTGCACCTTCAGGGATTGACTCTCATTCAGAGTCAGCACCTTCAGGAACTGTACCCCTGTGAGAGTCAGCACCTTCCTGAACTGACCCTCGGTGAGAGTCAGCACCTTCCCGAACAGTCCCTCGGTGAGATACAGGACCTTCAGGAACTGGAACCAATCGAGAGTCAGCACCTTCAGGTACTGTCCGCAAGTGAGAGTCAGCACCTTCAGGAACTGTACCCCAGTGAGAGTCAGCACCTTCAGCAACTGTAGCCCAGTTAGAGTCAGCACCTTCAGGAACTGTCCGCAATTGAGAGTTTGCCGCTTCAGAAACTGTACCCAACTGAGAGTCAGCACCCTCAGGAACTGTAGCCCAGTTAGAGTCAGCAACTTCAGGAACTGTAGCCCAGTGAGAGTCAGCAACTTTGGGAACTGTCTCCCAGTGCGAGTCAGCACCGTCAGGAACATGACCCCAGTGTGAGTCAGCACCTTCAGGAACTGTCCCCCAGCTAGAGTCAGCAACTTCAGGAACTGTACCCCAATGAGAGTTAGCACCTTCCGGAACTGACCCTTAGTCAGAGAAAGGACCTTCAGGAACCGTCCACAAGTGAGAGTCAGCACCTTCAGGAACTGTACCCGAGTGAGAGACAGCAACTTCAGGAACTGACCCTCATTCAGAGTCAGGACCTTCAGGACCTGTTCCTCATTCAGAATCAGCACCTTCAGGAACTGCCCGCAAGTGAGAGTCAGCACATTCAGTTACTGTACCCCAGTGAGAGTCAGCACCTTCAGGAACTGTCACCCAGTGAGAATCAGAACCTTCTGGAACTGTACCCCAGTGAGAGTCAGCACCTTCAAGAACTGTCACCCAGTGAGAGTCAGCACGTTCTGGAACTGACCCTCACTGAGAGTCATCACCTTCCGGAACATCCCTCAGTGAGAGTCAGGACCTTCAGGAACTGTCCCTCATTCAGAGTCAGCACCTTCAGGAACTGTAGCCCAGTGCGAGTCAGCACCTTCAGGAACATGACCCCAGTGAGAGTCAGCAACTTCAGGAACTGTATCCCAGTGAGAGTCAGCACCTTCAAGAATCGTCTCCCAGTGAAAGTGAGCACCTTCAGGAACTGTACCCCAATGAGATTCAGCACCTTCCGGAACTGAACCTCAGTGAGAGGCAGGACCTTCAGGATCTGTCACCCAGTGAGAGTGCGCACCTTCAGGAACTGTACCCCAATGAGAGTCAGCACCTTCCTGAACTGACCCTCAGTGAGAGACAGCACCTTCCAGAACAGTCCCTCGGTGAGAGACATGACCTTCAGGTTCTGGAACCAATCGAGAGTCAGAACCTTCAGGAACTGTCCGCAAGTGAGAGTCAGCACCTTCAGCAACTCTAGCCCAGTTAGAGTCAGCAACTTCAGGAACTGTCCCTCATTCAGAGTCAGCTCCTTCAGGAACTGTCCGCAATTGAGAGTTTGCCACTTCAGAAACTGTACCCCACTGAGAGTCAGCACCTTCAGGAACTGTAGCCCAGTTAGAGTCAGCATCTTCAGGAACTGTAGCCCAGTGAGAGTCAGCAACTTCGGGAACTGTCTCCCAGTGCGAGTCAGCACAGTCAGGACCATGACCCCAGTGCGAGTCAGCACCGTCAGGAACATGACCCCAGTGCGAGTCAGCACCGTCAGGAACATGACCCCAGTGAGAGTCAGCAACTTCAGGAACTGTACCCCAATGAGAGTCAGCACCTTCCGGAACTGACCCTTAGTCAGAGTAAGGACCTTCAGGAACTGTCCACGAGTGAGAGTCAGCACCTTCAGGAACTGTAGCCTAGTGAGAGTCAGCAACTTCAGGAACAGTCCCTCATTCAGAATCAAGACCTTCAGCAACTGTTCCTCATTCAGAATCAGCACCTTCAGGATCTGCCCGCAAGTGAGAGTCAGCACCTTCAGGAACTGTGCCCCGATGAGAGTCAGCACCTTCAGGAACTGTAACCCAGTTAGAGTAGCAACTTCAGGAACTGTAGCCCACTGAGAGTCATCAACTTCAGGATCTGTCTCTCAAAGAGACTCAGCACCTTCAGGAACATGAGCCAGTGTGAGTCGGCACCTTCAGGAACTGTCCCCCAGTTAGAGTCAGCAACTTCAGGAACTGTCTCCCAGTGAGAGTGCGCCCCTTCAGGAACTGTACCCCAATGAGAGTCAGCACCCTCTGGAACTGACCCTCATTTAGAGTCAGCACCTACAGGAATTGTACTCCAGTGAGAGTCAGCACCTTCCAGAACTATACCCCAGTGAGAGTCAGGACCTTCAGGAACTGTCCCTCATTCAGAGTCAGCACCTTCAGGAACTGTAGCCCAGTGCGAGTCAGCCACTTCAGGAACATGACCCCAGTGAGAGTCAGCAACTTCAGGAACTGTCTCACAGTGAGAGTCAGCACCTTCAAGAACTTTCTCCCAGTGAATGTGAGCTCCTTCAGGAATTGTACCCCAATGAGATTCAGCACCTTCCGGAACTGAACCTCACTGAGAGGCAGGACCTTCAGGATCTGTCACCCAGTGAGAGTGCGCACTTTCAGGAACTGTACCCCAATGAGAGTCAGCACCTTCCTGAACTGACCCTCGGTGAGAGTCAGCACCTTCCAGAACAGTCCCTCGCTAAGAGACAGGACCTTCAGGAACTGGAACCAATCAAGAGTCAGCAACTTCAGGAACTGTACCCCAGTGATAGTCAGCACCTTCAGCAAATGTAGCCCAGTTAGAGTCAGCAACTTCAGGAACTGTCCCTCATTCAGAGTCAGCACCTTCAGGGATTGACTCTCATTCAGAGTCAGCACCTTCAGGAACTGTACCCCAGTGAGTGTCAGCACCTTCCTGAACTGACCCTCGGTGAGAGTCAGCACCTTCCCGAACAGTCCCTCGGTGAGATACAGGACCTTCAGGAACTGGAACCAATCGAGAGTCAGCACCTTCAGGAACTGTCCGCAAGTGAGAGTCAGCACCTTCAGGAACTGTACCCCAGTGAGAGTCAGCACCTTCAGCAACTGTAGCCCAGTTAGAGTCAGCACCTTCAGGAACTGTCCGCAATTGAGAGTTTGCCGCTTCAGAAACTGTACCCAACTGAGAGTCAGCACCCTCAGGAACTGTAGCCCAGTTAGAGTCAGCAACTTCAGGAACTGTAGCCCAGTGAGAGTCAGCAACTTCGGGAACTGTCTCCCAGTGCGAGTCAGCACCGTCAGGAACATGACCCCAGTGTGAGTCAGCACCTTCAGGAACTGTCCCCCAGCTAGAGTCAGCAACTTCAGGAACTGTACCCCAATGAGAGTGAGCACCTTCCGGAACTGACCCTTAGTCAGAGAAAGGATCTTCAGGAACCGTCCACAAGTGAGAGTCAGCAACTTCAGGAACCGTACCCGAGTGAGAGACAGCAACTTCAGGAAATGACCCTCATTCAGAGTCAGGACCTTCAGGACCTGTTCCTCATTCAGAATCAGGACCTTCAGGAACTGCCCGCAAGTGAGAGTCAGCACATTCAGTTACTGTACCCCAGTGAGAGTCAGCACCTTCAGGAACTGTAGCCCAGTTAGAGTAGCAACTTCAGGAACTGTAGCCCAGTGAGAGTCAGCAACGTCAGGATCTGTCTATTAGTGTGACTCAGCACCTTCAGGAACATGACCCCAGTGAGAGTCGGCACCTTCAGGAACTGTCCCCCAGTGAGAGTCAGCAACTTCAGGAACTGTCTCCCAGTGAGAGTCAGCAACTTCAGGAACTGTCTCCCAGTGAGAGTGAGCACCTTCAGGAACTGTACCCAAATGAGAGTCAGCACCTCCTGGAACTGACCCTCACTGAGAGTCAGCACCTTCACGAACTGTACCCCAGTGAGAGTCAGCACCTTCCAGAACTGTACCCCAGTGAGAGTCAGCACCTTCAGGAACTGTCCCTCAGTGAGAGTCAGCACCTTCAGGAACTATCCGCAAGTCAGAGTCAGCACCTTCAGGAACTGTACCACAGTGAGAGTCAGCACGTTCAGGAACTGTACCACAGTGAGAGTCAGCACCTTCAGGAACTGTAGCCCAGTGCGAGTTAGCACCTTCAGGAACTGTCTTCCAATGAGAGTCAGCACCTTCAAGAACTGTCTCCCAGTGAGAGTTAGCACCTTCAGCATCTGTACCCCCATGAGATTCAGCACCTTCAGGAGCTGTACCCCACTGAGAGCCAGCACCTTCCGGAACTGAACCTCAGTGAGAGTCAGGACATTCAGGATCTGTCACTCAGTTAGAATGAGCACCTTCAGGAACTGTATCCCAATGAGAGTCAGCACTTTCAGGAACTGTCCCCCAGTGAGAGTCAGCACCTTCAGGAACTGTCCCTCAGTGAGAGCCAGCAACTTCAGGGACTGTCCCCCAGTCAGAGTTGGCACCCTCAGGAACTGTCCATCAGTGAGAGTCAGCACCTTCAGGAACTGTCCCTCATTCAGAGTCAGCACCTTCAGGAACTGTAGCCCAGTGCGAGTCAGCACCTTCAGGAACATGACCCCAATGAGAGTCAGCAACTTCAGGAACTGTCTCCCAGTGAGAGTCAGCACCTTCAAGAACTGTCTCCCAGTGAAAGTGAGCACCTTCGGGAACTGTACCCCAATGAGATTCAGCACCTTCCGGAACTGAACCTCAGTGAGAGGCAGGACCTTCAGGATCTGTCACCCAGTGAGAGTGCGCACCTTCAAGAACTGTACCCCAATGAGAGTCAGCACCATCCTGAACTGACCCTCGGTGAGAGTCAGCACCTTCCCGAACAGTCCCTCGGTGAGAGACAGGACCTTCAGGAACAGGAACCAATCGAGAGTCAGCACCTTCAGGAACTGTCCGCAAGTGAGAGTCAGCACCTTCAGGAACTGTACCCCAGTGAGAGTCAGCACCTTCAGCAACTGTAGCCCAGTTAGAGTCAGCAACTTCAGGAACTGTAGCCCAGTGAGAGTCAGCAACTTCGGGAACTGTCTCCCAGTGCGAGTCAGCACCGTCAGGAACATGACCCCAGTGAGAGTCAGCACCTTCAGGAACTGTCCCTCAGCTAGAGTCAGCAACTTCAGGAACTGTACCCCAATGAGAGTTAGCACCTTCCGGAACTGACCCTTAGTCAGAGAAAGGACCTTCATGAACCGTCCGCAAGTTAGAGTCAGCACCTTCAGGAACTGTAGCCCAGTTAGAGTAGCAACTTCTGGAACTGTAGCCCAGTGAGAGTCAACAACGTCAGGATCTGTCTATTAGTGTGACTCAGCACCTTCAGGAACATGACCCCAGTGAGAATCGGCAACTTCAGGAACTGTCCCCCAGTTAGAGTCAGCAAATTTAGGAACTGTCTCCCAGTGAGAGTCAGCAACTTCAGGAACTGTCTCCCAGTGAGAGTGAGCACCTTCAGGAACTGTACCCAAATGAGAGTCAGCACCTACTGGAACTGACCCTCACTGAGAGTCAGCACCTTCATGAACTGACCCCAATGAGAGTCAGCACCTTCATGAACTGTACCCCAATGAGAGTCAGCACCTTCTGGAACTGACCCTCATTGAGAGTCAGCCCCTTCAGGAACTTTACCCTAGTGAGAGTCAGCACCTTCTGGAACTGTACCACGGTGAGGGCCAGCACCTTCAGGAACTGTACACCAGTGAGATTCTGCACCATCAGGAACGGTACCCCAGTGAGAATCTGCACTTTCAGGGACTGTCTCCCAGTGAGAGTCAGCACCTTCTGGAACGGTACCCCAATGAGAGTCAGCACCTTCAGGATCTGCCCCCCAGTGAGATTCGGCACCTTCAGGAACTATTCCGAAGTGAGAGTCAGCAGCTTCAGGAATGGTACCCCAGTGAGAGTCAGCACCTTCAGGAACTGTCTCCCAGTGAGAGTCAGCACCTCCAGGAACTTGACCCCAGTGAGAGTCAGCACCTTCAGGAACTGTCCCCCAGTTAGAGTCAGTAACTTCAGGAAATGTCTCTCAGTGAGAGTCAGCAACTTCAGGAACTGTCTCCCAGTGAGAGTGAGCACCTTCAGGAACTGTACCCAAATGAGAGTCAGCACCTACTGGAACTGACCCACATTGAGAGTCAGCACCTTCACGAACTGTACCCCAATGAGAGTCAGCACCTTCTGGAACTGACCCTCATTGAGAGTCAGCACCTTCAGGAACTTACCCCAATGAGATTCTGCACCGTCCAGAACTGACACTCAGTGAGAGTAAGGACCTTCAGGAACTGTCACCCAGTGAGATTCAGCAAATTCAGGAGCTGTCCATCAGTGAGAGTCAGCACCTTCAGGAACTGTACCCCAGTGAGAGTCAGCGCCTTCCAGCACAGTACCCCATTGAGAGTCAGCACCTTCAGGAACTGTCCCTTAGTGTGAGTCAGCACCTTCAGGAACTGTGCCCCAGTGAGAGTCAGCAACTTCAGGAACTGTCCCTCATTGAGAGTGAGCACCTTCAGGAACTGTCACCCAGTGAGAGTCAGAACCTTCTGGAACTGTACCCCAGTGAGAGTCAGCACCTTCAGGAACTGTCACCCAGTGAGAGTCAACACCTTCTGGAACTGACCCTCACTGAGAGTCAGCACCTTCCGGAACATCCCTCAGTGAGATTCAGCACCTTCCGGAACTTTCCCTCACTGAGAGTCAGGACCTTCAGGAACTGTCCCTCATTCAGAGTCAGCACCTTCAGGAACTGTAGCCCAGTGCGAGTCAGCACCTTCAGGAACATGACCCCAGTGAGAGTCAGCATCTTCAGGAACTGTCCCCCAGTGAGAGTCAGCACCTTCAAGAACTTTCTCCCAGTGAAAGTGAGCACCTTCAGGAACTGTACCGCAATGAGATTCAGCACCTTCCGGAACTGAACCTCAGTGAGAGGCAGGACCTTCCAGAACAATCCCTCGGTGAAAGACAGGACCTTCAGGAACTGGAACCAATCGAGAGTCAGCACCTTGAGGAACTGTCCGCAAGTGAGAGTCAGCACCTTCAGGAACTGTACCCCAGTGAGAGTCAGCACCTTCAGGAACTGTACCCGACTGAGAGTCAGCACCTTCAGGAACTGTAGTCCAGTTAGTGTCAGCAACTTCAGGAACTGTCTCCCAGTGAGAGTCAGCAACTTCAGGAACTGTCTCCCAGTGAGAGTGAGCACCTTCAGGAACTGTACCCAAATGAGAGTCAGCACCTACTGGAACTGACCCACATTGAGAGTCAGCACCTTCACGAACTGTACCCCAGTGAGAGTCAGCACCTTCTGGAACTGACCCTCATTGAGAGTCAGCCCCTTCAGGAACTTTACCCTAGTGAGAGTCAGCACCTTCTGGAACTGTACCACGGTGAGGGCCAGCACCTTCAGGAACTGTACACCAGTGAGATTCTGCACCATCAGGAACGGTACCCCAGTGAGAATCTGCACTTTCAGGAACTGTCTCCCAGTGAGAGTCAGCACCTTCTGGAACGGTACCCCAATGAGAGTCAGCACCTTCAGGATCTGCCCCCCAGTGAGATTCGGCACCTTCAGGAACTATTCCGAAGTGAGAGTCAGCAGCTTCAGGAATGGTACCCCAGTGAGAGTCAGCACCTTCAGGAACTGTCTCCCAGTGAGAGTCAGCACCTCCAGGAACTTGACCCCAGTGAGAGTCAGCACCTTCTGGAATTGTCTCCCAGTTAGAGTCAGCACCTTCAGGAACTTTACCCTAGTGAGATTCAGCACCTTCTGGAACTGCACCCCAGTGAGGGTCAGCACCTTCAGGAACTGTCTCCCAGTGAGAGTCAGCACCTTCAGGAACTGTACACCAGTGAGATTCTGCTCCATCAGGAACTGTACCCCAGTGAGAGTCAGCACCTTCTGGAAATGACTCCAAGTGAGAGTCAGCACATTCAGGAAATGTCTCCCAGTGAGAGGCTGCAACTTAAGGAACTGTCTCCCAGTGAGAGTCTGCACCTTTAGGAACTGTCTCCCAGTGAGAGACTGCACCTTCAGCAAATGGACCCAGCGAGAATCAGGACCTTCAGGAACTGTCTCAAAGTGAGAGTCAGCGCCTTCAGGATCTGCCCCCCAGTGAGAGTCAGCACCTTCTGGAACAGTGCCCCAGTAAAAGTCAGCACCTTCAGGAACTGTCTCCCCATGAGAATCAGCACATTCAGGGACTGTCTCCCAGTGAGAGTCGATACCTTCAGCAAATGTACCCCAGTGAGAGTCAGCACCTTCAGGAACTGCCTCCCAGTAAGTGTCGGTACATTCAGCAACTGAACCCCAGTGAGAGTTGGCACCTTGAGGAACTGTCCCTCAGTGAGAGTCAGCACCTTCAGGAACTGTCACCCAGTGAGAATGAGCACATAAGGAAATGTACCCCAGTGAGAGTCAGCACCATCTGGAACGGTACCCCAGTGAGAGTGAGCACCATCTGGAACTTTATTCCAGTGAGAGTCAGCATTTTCAGGAACTGTCTCCCAGTGAGAGTCAGCACCTTCTGGAACGGCTCCCCATTGCGAGTCAGCACCTTCAGGTTCTGCGCCCCAGTGAGATTCGCCACCTTCAGGAACTATTCCAAAGTGAGCGTCAGCACCTTCAGGTACGGTACCCCAGTGAGAGTCAGCACCATCAGGAACTGTCTCCCAGTGAGAGTCAGCACCTCAAGGAACTTTACCCCAGTGAGAGTCAGCACATTCAGGAACTGTCTCCCAGTGAGAGGCTGCAACTTCAGGAACTGTCCCCCAGTGAGAGTCAGCACCTTCAGGAACTGTCTCCCAGTGAGTGTCAGCACCTTCAGGAACTTTACCCTAGTGAGAGTCAGCACCTTCTGGAACTGTACCCCGGTGAGAGCCAGCACCTTCAGGAACTGTACACCAGTGAGATTCAGCACCATCAGGAACGGTACCCCAGTGAGAATCTGCACTTTCAGGAACTGTCTCCCAGTGAAAGTCAGCACCTTCTGGAACGGTACCCCAATGAGAGTTAGCACCTTCCGGAACTGACCCTTAGTCAGAGAAAGGACCTTCATGAACCGTCCGCAAGTTAGAGTCAGCACCTTCAGGAACTGTAGCCCAGTTAGAGTAGCAACTTCTGGAACTGTAGCCCAGTGAGAGTCAACAACGTCAGGATCTGTCTATTAGTGTGACTCAGCACCTTCAGGAACATGACCCCAGTGAGAATCTGCAACTTCAGGAACTGTCCCCCAGTTAGAGTCAGCAAATTTAGGAACTGTCTCCCAGTGAGAGTCAGCAACTTCAGGAACTGTCTCCCAGTGAGAGTGAGCACCTTCAGGAACTGTACCCAAATGAGAGTCAGCACCTACTGGAACTGACCCTCACTGAGAGTCAGCACCTTCATGAACTGTACCCCAATGAGAGTCAGCACCTTCTGGAACTGACCCTCATTGAGAGTCAGCCCCTTCAGGAACTTTACCCTAGTGAGAGTCAGCACCTTCTGGAACTGTACCACGGTGAGGGCCAGCACCTTCAGGAACTGTACACCAGTGAGATTCTGCACCATCAGGAACGGTACCCCAGTGAGAATCTGCACTTTCAGGAACTGTCTCCCAGTGAGAGTCAGCACCTTCTGGAACGGTACCCCAATGAGAGTCAGCACCTTCAGGATCTGCCCCCAGTGAGATTCGGCACCTTCAGGAACTATTCCGAAGTGAGAGTCAGCAGCTTCAGGAATGGTACCCCAGTGAGAGTCAGCACCTTCAGGAACTGTCTCCCAGTGAGAGTCAGCACCTCCAGGAACTTGACCCCAGTGAGAGTCAGCACCTTCAGGAACTGTCCCCCAGTTAGAGTCAGTAACTTCAGGAAATGTCTCTCAGTGAGAGTCAGCAACTTCAGGAACTGTCTCCCAGTGAGAGTGAGCACCTTCAGGAACTGTACCCAAATGAGAGTCAGCACCTACTGGAACTGACCCACATTGAGAGTCAGCACCTTCAGGAACTTACCCCAATGAGATTCTGCACCGTCCAGAACTGACACTCAGTGAGAGTAAGGACCTTCAGGAACTGTCACCCAGTGAGATTCAGCAAATTCAGGAGCTGTCCATCAGTGAGAGTCAGCACCTTCAGGAACTGTACCCCAGTGAGAGTCAGCGCCTTCCAGCACAGTACCCCATTGAGAGTCAGCACCTTCAGGAACTGTCCCTTAGTGTGAGTCAGCACCTTCAGGAACTGTGCCCCAGTGAGAGTCAGCAACTTCAGGAACTGTACCCCAGTGAGAGTCAGCAACTTCAGCAACTGTAGCCCAGTTAGAGTCAGCAACTTCAGGAACTGTAGCCCAGTGAGAGTCAGCAACTTCGGGAACTGTCTCCCAGTGCGAGTCAGCACCGTCAGGAACATGACCCCAGTGAGAGTCAGCACCTTCAGGAACTGTCCCTCAGCTAGAGTCAGCAACTTCAGGAACTGTACCCCAATGAGAGTTAGCAACTTCCGGAACTGACCCTTAGTCAGAGAAAGGACCTTCATGAACCGTCCGCAAGTTAGAGTCAGCACCTTCAGGAACTGTAGCCCAGTTAGAGTAGCAACTTCTGGAACTGTAGCCCAGTGAGAGTCAACAACGTCAGGATCTGTCTATTAGTGTGACTCAGCACCTTCAGGAACATGACCCCAGTGAGAATCGGCAACTTCAGGAACTGTCCCCCAGTTAGAGTCAGCAAATTTAGGAACTGTCTCCCAGTGAGAGTCAGCAACTTCAGGAACTGTCTCCCAGTGAGAGTGAGCACCTTCAGGAACTGTACCCAAATGAGAGTCAGCACCTACTGGAACTGACCCTCACTGAGAGTCAGCACCTTCATGAACTGTACCCCAATGAGAGTCAGCACCTTCTGGAACTGACCCTCATTGAGAGTCAGCCCCTTCAGGAACTTTACCCTAGTGAGAGTCAGCACCTTCTGGAACTGTACCACGGTGAGGGCCAGCACCTTCAGGAACTGTACACCAGTGAGATTCTGCACCATCAGGAACGGTACCCCAGTGAGAATCTGCACTTTCAGGGACTGTCTCCCAGTGAGAGTCAGCACCTTCTGGAACGGTACCCCAATGAAAGTCAGCACCTTCAGGATCTGCCCCCCAGTGAGATTCGGCACCTTCAGGAACTATTCCGAAGTGAGAGTCAGCAGCTTCAGGAATGGTACCCCAGTGAGAGTCAGCACCTTCAGGAACTGTCTCCCAGTGAGAGTCAGCACCTCCAGGAACTTGACCCCAGTGAGAGTCAGCACCTTCAGGAACTGTCCCCCAGTTAGAGTCAGTAACTTCAGGAAATGTCTCTCAGTGAGAGTCAGCAACTTCAGGAACTGTCTCCCAGTGAGAGTGAGCACCTTCAGGAACTGTACCCAAATGAGAGTCAGCACCTACTGGAACTGACCCACATTGAGAGTCAGCACCTTCACGAACTGTACCCCAATGAGAGTCAGCACCTTCTGGAACTGACCCTCATTGAGAGTCAGCACCTTCAGGAACTTACCCCAATGAGATTCTGCACCGTCCAGAACTGACACTCAGTGAGAGTAAGGACCTTCAGGAACTGTCACCCAGTGAGATTCAGCAAATTCAGGAGCTGTCCATCAGTGAGAGTCAGCACCTTCAGGAACTGTACCCCAGTGAGAGTCAGCGCCTTCCAGCACAGTACCCCATTGAGAGTCAGCACCTTCAGGAACTGTCCCTTAGTGTGAGTCAGCACCTTCAGGAACTGTGCCCCAGTGAGAGTCAGCAACTTCAGGAACTGTCCCTCATTGAGAGTGAGCACCTTCAGGAACTGTCACCCAGTGAGAGTCAGAACCTTCTGGAACTGTACCCCAGTGAGAGTCAGCACCTTCAGGAACTGTCACCCAGTGAGAGTCAACACCTTCTGGAACTGACCCTCACTGAGAGTCAGCACCTTCCGGAACATCCCTCAGTGAGATTCAGCACCTTCCGGAACTTTCCCTCACTGAGAGTCAGGACCTTCAGGAACTGTCCCTCATTCAGAGTCAGCACCTTCAGGAACTGTAGCCCAGTGCGAGTCAGCACCTTCAGGAACATGACCCCAGTGAGAGTCAGCATCTTCAGGAACTGTCCCCCAGTGAGAGTCAGCACCTTCAAGAACTTTCTCCCAGTGAAAGTGAGCACCTTCAGGAACTGTACCGCAATGAGATTCAGCACCTTCCGGAACTGAACCTCAGTGAGAGGCAGGACCTTCCAGAACAATCCCTCGGTGAAAGACAGGACCTTCAGGAACTGGAACCAATCGAGAGTCAGCACCTTGAGGAACTGTCCGCAAGTGAGAGTCAGCACCTTCAGGAACTGTACCCCAGTGAGAGTCAGCACCTTCAGGAACTGTACCCGACTGAGAGTCAGCACCTTCAGGAACTGTAGTCCAGTTAGTGTCAGCAACTTCAGGAACTGTCTCCCAGTGAGAGTCAGCAACTTCAGGAACTGTCTCCCAGTGAGAGTGAGCACCTTCAGGAACTGTACCCAAATGAGAGTCAGCACCTACTGGAACTGACCCACATTGAGAGTCAGCACCTTCACGAACTGTACCCCAGTGAGAGTCAGCACCTTCTGGAACTGACCCTCATTGAGAGTCAGCCCCTTCAGGAACTTTACCCTAGTGAGAGTCAGCACCTTCTGGAACTGTACCACGGTGAGGGCCAGCACCTTCAGGAACTGTACACCAGTGAGATTCTGCACCATCAGGAACGGTACCCCAGTGAGAATCTGCACTTTCAGGAACTGTCTCCCAGTGAGAGTCAGCACCTTCTGGAACGGTACCCCAATGAGAGTCAGCACCTTCAGGATCTGCCCCCCAGTGAGATTCGGCACCTTCAGGAACTATTCCGAAGTGAGAGTCAGCAGCTTCAGGAATGGTACCCCAGTGAGAGTCAGCACCTTCAGGAACTGTCTCCCAGTGAGAGTCAGCACCTCCAGGAACTTGACCCCAGTGAGAGTCAGCACCTTCTGGAATTGTCTCCCAGTTAGAGTCAGCACCTTCAGGAACTTTACCCTAGTGAGATTCAGCACCTTCTGGAACTGCACCCCAGTGAGGGTCAGCACCTTCAGGAACTGTCTCCCAGTGAGAGTCAGCACCTTCAGGAACTGTACACCAGTGAGATTCTGCTCCATCAGGAACTGTACCCCAGTGAGAGTCAGCACCTTCTGGAAATGACTCCAAGTGAGAGTCAGCACATTCAGGAAATGTCTCCCAGTGAGAGGCTGCAACTTAAGGAACTGTCTCCCAGTGAGAGTCTGCACCTTTAGGAACTGTCTCCCAGTGAGAGACTGCACCTTCAGCAAATGGACCCAGCGAGAATCAGGACCTTCAGGAACTGTCTCAAAGTGAGAGTCAGCGCCTTCAGGATCTGCCCCCCAGTGAGAGTCAGCACCTTCTGGAACAGTGCCCCAGTAAAAGTCAGCACCTTCAGGAACTGTCTCCCCATGAGAATCAGCACATTCAGGGACTGTCTCCCAGTGAGAGTCGATACCTTCAGCAAATGTACCCCAGTGAGAGTCAGCACCTTCAGGAACTGCCTCCCAGTAAGTGTCGGTACATTCAGCAACTGAACCCCAGTGAGAGTTGGCACCTTGAGGAACTGTCCCTCAGTGAGAGTCAGCACCTTCAGGAACTGTCACCCAGTGAGAATGAGCACATAAGGAAATGTACCCCAGTGAGAGTCAGCACCATCTGGAACGGTACCCCAGTGAGAGTGAGCACCATCTGGAACTTTATTCCAGTGAGAGTCAGCATTTTCAGGAACTGTCTCCCAGTGAGAGTCAGCACCTTCTGGAACGGCTCCCCATTGCGAGTCAGCACCTTCAGGTTCTGCGCCCCAGTGAGATTCGCCACCTTCAGGAACTATTCCAAAGTGAGCGTCAGCACCTTCAGGTACGGTACCCCAGTGAGAGTCAGCACCATCAGGAACTGTACACCAGTGAGATTCAGCACCATCAGGAACGGTACCCCAGTGAGAATCTGCACTTTCAGGAACTGTCTCCCAGTGAAAGTCAGCACCTTCTGGAACGGTACCCCAATGAGAGTTAGCACCTTCCGGAACTGACCCTTAGTCAGAGAAAGGACCTTCATGAACCGTCCGCAAGTTAGAGTCAGCACCTTCAGGAACTGTAGCCCAGTTAGAGTAGCAACTTCTGGAACTGTAGCCCAGTGAGAGTCAACAACGTCAGGATCTGTCTATTAGTGTGACTCAGCACCTTCAGGAACATGACCCCAGTGAGAATCGGCAACTTCAGGAACTGTCCCCCAGTTAGAGTCAGCAAATTTAGGAACTGTCTCCCAGTGAGAGTCAGCAACTTCAGGAACTGTCTCCCAGTGAGAGTGAGCACCTTCAGGAACTGTACCCAAATGAGAGTCAGCACCTACTGGAACTGACCCTCACTGAGAGTCAGCACCTTCATGAACTGTACCCCAATGAGAGTCAGCACCTTCTGGAACTGACCCTCATTGAGAGTCAGCCCCTTCAGGAACTTTACCCTAGTGAGAGTCAGCACCTTCTGGAACTGTACCACGGTGAGGGCCAGCACCTTCAGGAACTGTACACCAGTGAGATTCTGCACCATCAGGAACGGTACCCCAGTGAGAATCTGCACTTTCAGGAACTGTCTCCCAGTGAGAGTCAGCACCTTCTGGAACGGTACCCCAATGAGAGTCAGCACCTTCAGGATCTGCCCCCCAGTGAGATTCGGCACCTTCAGGAACTATTCCGAAGTGAGAGTCAGCAGCTTCAGGAATGGTACCCCAGTGAGAGTCAGCACCTTCAGGAACTGTCTCCCAGTGAGAGTCAGCACCTCCAGGAACTTGACCCCAGTGAGAGTCAGCACCTTCAGGAACTGTCCCCCAGTTAGAGTCAGTAACTTCAGGAAATGTCTCTCAGTGAGAGTCAGCAACTTCAGGAACTGTCTCCCAGTGAGAGTGAGCACCTTCAGGAACTGTACCCAAATGAGAGTCAGCACCTACTGGAACTGACCCACATTGAGAGTCAGCACCTTCACGAACTGTACCCCAATGAGAGTCAGCACCTTCTGGAACTGACCCTCATTGAGAGTCAGCACCTTCAGGAACTTACCCCAATGAGATTCTGCACCGTCCAGAACTGACACTCAGTGAGAGTAAGGACCTTCAGGAACTGTCACCCAGTGAGATTCAGCAAATTCAGGAGCTGTCCATCAGTGAGAGTCAGCACCTTCAGGAACTGTACCCCAGTGAGAGTCAGCGCCTTCCAGCACAGTACCCCATTGAGAGTCAGCACCTTCAGGAACTGTCCCTTAGTGTGAGTCAGCACCTTCAGGAACTGTGCCCCAGTGAGAGTCAGCAACTTCAGGAACTGTCCCTCATTGAGAGTGAGCACCTTCAGGAACTGTCACCCAGTGAGAGTCAGAACCTTCTGGAACTGTACCCCAGTGAGAGTCAGCACCTTCAGGAACTGTCACCCAGTGAGAGTCAACACCTTCTGGAACTGACCCTCACTGAGAGTCAGCACCTTCCGGAACATCCCTCAGTGAGATTCAGCACCTTCCGGAACTTTCCCTCACTGAGAGTCAGGACCTTCAGGAACTGTCCCTCATTCAGAGTCAGCACCTTCAGGAACTGTAGCCCAGTGCGAGTCAGCACCTTCAGGAACATGACCCCAGTGAGAGTCAGCATCTTCAGGAACTGTCCCCCAGTGAGAGTCAGCACCTTCAAGAACTTTCTCCCAGTGAAAGTGAGCACCTTCAGGAACTGTACCGCAATGAGATTCAGCACCTTCCGGAACTGAACCTCAGTGAGAGGCAGGACCTTCCAGAACAATCCCTCGGTGAAAGACAGGACCTTCAGGAACTGGAACCAATCGAGAGTCAGCACCTTGAGGAACTGTCCGCAAGTGAGAGTCAGCACCTTCAGGAACTGTACCCCAGTGAGAGTCAGCACCTTCAGGAACTGTACCCGACTGAGAGTCAGCACCTTCAGGAACTGTAGTCCAGTTAGTGTCAGCAACTTCAGGAACTGTCTCCCAGTGAGAGTCAGCAACTTCAGGAACTGTCTCCCAGTGAGAGTGAGCACCTTCAGGAACTGTACCCAAATGAGAGTCAGCACCTACTGGAACTGACCCACATTGAGAGTCAGCACCTTCACGAACTGTACCCCAGTGAGAGTCAGCACCTTCTGGAACTGACCCTCATTGAGAGTCAGCCCCTTCAGGAACTTTACCCTAGTGAGAGTCAGCAGCTTCAGGAATGGTACCCCAGTGAGAGTCAGCACCTTCAGGAACTGTCTCCCAGTGAGAGTCAGCACCTCCAGGAACTTGACCCCAGTGAGAGTCAGCACCTTCAGGAATTGTCTCCCAGTTAGAGTCAGCACCTTCAGGAACTTTACCCTAGTGAGATTCAGCACCTTCTGGAACTGCACCCCAGTGAGGGTCAGCACTTTCAGGAACTGTCTCCCAGTGAGAGTCAGCACCTTCAGGAACTGTACACCAGTGAGATTCTGCTCCATCAGGAACTGTACCCCAGTGAGAGTCAGCACCTTCTGGAAATTTCTCCAAGTGAGAGTCAGCGCATTTAGGAACTGTCTCCCACTGAGAGTCAGCACATTCAGGAAATGTCTCCCAGTGAGAGGCTGCAACTTCAGGAACTGTCTCCCAGTGAGAGTCTGCACCTTTAGGAACTGTCTCCCAGTGAGAGACTGTACCTTCAGCAAATGGACCCAGCGAGAATCAGGACCTTCAGGAACTGCCTCAAAGTGAGAGTCAGCGCCTTCAGGATCTGTCCCCCAATGAGTTTCAGCACCTTCAGGAACTATCCCGCAGTGAGAGTCAGCACCTTCAGGAACTGTATCCCAGTGAGAGCCAGCACCTTCAGGAACTGTATACCAGTGAGATTCTGCACCATCAGGAACAGTACCCCAGTGAGAATCTGCACTTTCAGGAACTGTCTCCCAGTGAGAGTCAGCACCTTCTGGAACTTTACCCCAATGAGAGTCAGCACCTTCAGGATCTGCCCCCCAGTGAGATTCGGCACCTTCAGGAACTATTCCGAAGTGAGAGTCAGCAGCTTCAGGAATGGTACCCCAGTGAGAGTCAGCACCTTCAGGAACTGTCTCCCAGTGAGAGTCAGCACCTCCAGGAACTTGACCCCAGTGAGAGTCAGCACCTTCAGGAACTGTCCCCCAGTTAGAGTCAGTAACTTCAGGAAATGTCTCTCAGTGAGAGTCAGCAACTTCAGGAACTGTCTCCCAGTGAGAGTGAGCACCTTCAGGAACTGTACCCAAATGAGAGTCAGCACCTACTGGAACTGACCCACATTGAGAGTCAGCACCTTCACGAACTGTACCCCAATGAGAGTCAGCACCTTCTGGAAATGACCCTCATTGAGAGTCAGCACCTTCAGGAACTTACCCCAATGAGATTCTGCACCGTCCAGAACTGACACTCAGTGAGAGTAAGGACCTTCAGGAACTGTCACCCAGTGAGATTCAGCAAATTCAGGAGCTGTCCATCAGTGAGAGTCAGCACCTTCAGGAACTGTACCCCAGTGAGAGTCAGCGCCTTCCAGCACAGTACCCCATTGAGAGTCAGCACCTTCAGGAACTGTCCCTTAGTGTGAGTCAGCACCTTCAGGAACTGTGCCCCAGTGAGAGTCAGCAACTTCAGGAACTGTCCCTCATTGAGAGTGAGCACCTTCAGGAACTGTCACCCAGTGAGAGTCAGAACCTTCTGGAACTGTACCCCAGTGAGAGTCAGCACCTTCAGGAACTGTCACCCAGTGAGAGTCAACACCTTCTGGAACTGACCCTCACTGAGAGTCAGCACCTTCCGGAACATCCCTCAGTGAGATTCAGCACCTTCCGGAACTTTCCCTCACTGAGAGTCAGGACCTTCAGGAACTGTCCCTCATTCAGAGTCAGCACCTTCAGGAACTGTAGCCCTGTGCGAGTCAGCACCTTCAGGAACATGACCCCAGTGAGAGTCAGCATCTTCAGGAACTGTCCCCCAGTGAGAGTCAGCACCTTCAAGAACTTTCTCCCAGTGAAAGTGAGCACCTTCAGGAACTGTACCGCAATGAGATTCAGCACCTTCCGGAACTGAACCTCAGTGAGAGGCAGGACCTTCCAGAACAATCCCTCGGTGAAAGACAGGACCTTCAGGAACTGGAACCAATCGAGAGTCAGCACCTTGAGGAACTGTCCGCAAGTGAGAGTCAGCACCTTCAGGAACTGTACCCCAGTGAGAGTCAGCACCTTCAGGAACTGTACCCGACTGAGAGTCAGCACCTTCAGGAACTGTAGTCCAGTTAGTGTCAGCAACTTCAGGAACTGTCTCCCAGTGAGAGTCAGCAACTTCAGGAACTGTCTCCCAGTGAGAGTGAGCACCTTCAGGAACTGTACCCAAATGAGAGTCAGCACCTACTGGAACTGACCCACATTGAGAGTCAGCACCTTCACGAACTGTACCCCAGTGAGAGTCAGCACCTTCTGGAACTGACCCTCATTGAGAGTCAGCCCCTTCAGGAACTTTACCCTAGTGAGAGTCAGCACCTTCTGGAACTGTACCACGGTGAGGGCCAGCACCTTCAGGAACTGTACACCAGTGAGATTCTGCACCATCAGGAACGGTACCCCAGTGAGAATCTGCACTTTCAGGAACTGTCTCCCAGTGAGAGTCAGCACCTTCTGGAACGGTACCCCAATGAGAGTCAGCACCTTCAGGATCTGCCCCCCAGTGAGATTCGGCACCTTCAGGAACTATTCCGAAGTGAGAGTCAGCAGCTTCAGGAATGGTACCCCAGTGAGAGTCAGCACCTTCAGGAACTGTCTCCCAGTGAGAGTCAGCACCTCCAGGAACTTGACCCCAGTGAGAGTCAGCACCTTCTGGAATTGTCTCCCAGTTAGAGTCAGCACCTTCAGGAACTTTACCCTAGTGAGATTCAGCACCTTCTGGAACTGCACCCCAGTGAGGGTCAGCACCTTCAGGAACTGTCTCCCAGTGAGAGTCAGCACCTTCAGGAACTGTACACCAGTGAGATTCTGCTCCATCAGGAACTGTACCCCAGTGAGAGTCAGCACCTTCTGGAAATGACTCCAAGTGAGAGTCAGCACATTCAGGAAATGTCTCCCAGTGAGAGGCTGCAACTTAAGGAACTGTCTCCCAGTGAGAGTCTGCACCTTTAGGAACTGTCTCCCAGTGAGAGACTGCACCTTCAGCAAATGGACCCAGCGAGAATCAGGACCTTCAGGAACTGTCTCAAAGTGAGAGTCAGCGCCTTCAGGATCTGCCCCCCAGTGAGAGTCAGCACCTTCTGGAACAGTGCCCCAGTAAAAGTCAGCACCTTCAGGAACTGTCTCCCCATGAGAATCAGCACATTCAGGGACTGTCTCCCAGTGAGAGTCGATACCTTCAGCAAATGTACCCCAGTGAGAGTCAGCACCTTCAGGAACTGCCTCCCAGTAAGTGTCGGTACATTCAGCAACTGAACCCCAGTGAGAGTTGGCACCTTGAGGAACTGTCCCTCAGTGAGAGTCAGCACCTTCAGGAACTGTCACCCAGTGAGAATGAGCACATAAGGAAATGTACCCCAGTGAGAGTCAGCACCATCTGGAACGGTACCCCAGTGAGAGTGAGCACCATCTGGAACTTTATTCCAGTGAGAGTCAGCATTTTCAGGAACTGTCTCCCAGTGAGAGTCAGCACCTTCTGGAACGGCTCCCCATTGCGAGTCAGCACCTTCAGGATCTGCGCCCCAGTGAGATTCGCCACCTTCAGGAACTATTCCAAAGTGAGCGTCAGCACCTTCAGGTACGGTACCCCAGTGAGAGTCAGCACCATCAGGAACTGTCTCCCAGTGAGAGTCAGCACCTCAAGGAACTTTACCCCAGTGAGAGTCAGCACATTCAGGAACTGTCTCCCAGTGAGAGGCTGCAACTTCAGGAACTGTCCCCCAGTGAGAGTCAGCACCTTCAGGAACTGTCTCCCAGTGAGAGTCAGCACCTTCAGGAACTTTACCCTAGTGAGAGTCAGCACCTTCTGGAACTGTACCCCGGTGAGAGCCAGCACCTTCAGGAACTGTACACCAGTGAGATTCAGCACCATCAGGAACGGTACCCCAGTGAGAATCTGCACTTTCAGGAACTGTCTCCCAGTGAAAGTCAGCACCTTCTGGAACGGTACCCCAATGAGAGTCAGCACCTTCAGGATCTGCCCCCCAGTGAGATTCGGCAGTTTCAGGAACTATTCCGAATTGAGAGTCAGCAGCTTCAGGAATGGTACCCAGTGAGAGTCAGCACCTTCAGGAACTTGACCCCAGTGAGAGTCAGCACCTTTCGGAACTGTCTCCCAGTGAGAGTCAGCACCTACAGGAACTTTACCCTAGTGAGATTCAGCACCTTCTGGAACTGTAACCCGGTGAGTATCAGAACCTTCAGGAACTGTCTCCCAGTGAGAGTCAGCACCTTCAGGAACTGTACACCAGTGAGATTCTGCTCCATCAGGAACTGTACCCCAGTGAGAGTCAGCACCTTCTGGAAATGTCTCCAAGTGAGAGTCAGCGCATTTAGGAACTGTCTCCCAGTGAGAGACTGCACCTTCAGCAACTGGACCCAGCGAGAATCAGGACCTTCAGGAACTGTCTCAAAGTGAGAGTCAGCGCCTTCAGGATCTGCCCCCCAATGAGTTTCAGCACCTTCAGGAACTATCCCCCAGTGAGAGTCAGCACCTTCTGGAACAGTGCCCCAGTAAAAGTCAGCACCTTCAGGAACTGTCTCCCCATGAGAGTCAGCACATTCAGGGACTGTCTCCCAGTGAGAGTCGATACCTTCAGCAAATGTACCCCAGTGAGAGTCAGCACCTTCAGGAACTGTCTCCCAGTAAGTGTCGGTACATTCAGCAACTGAACCCCAGTCAGAGTTGGCACCTTGAGGAACTGTGCCTCAGTGAGAGTCAGCACCTTCAGGAACAGTCACCCAGTGAGAATGAGCACTTTCAGTAACTGTACCCCAGTGAGAGTCAGCACCTTCAGGAACTGTTACCCAGTGACTGTCAGCACCCTCAGTATCAGCCCCCCACTGAGAGTCAGCACCTTCTGGAACTGGACACCAGTGATAGTCAGCACCTTCAGGATCTGCCCCGCAGTGAGAGTCGGCACCTTCAGGAACTGTTCCCCAGTGACAGCCAGAACCTTCTGGAACGGTACCCCAGTGAGAATGAGCACCATCTGGAAATTTACTCCAGTGAGAGTCAGCAATTTCAGGAAATGTCTCCCAGTGAGAGTCAGCACAATCTGGAACTTTAACCCAGTGAGAGTCAGCATTTTCAGGAACTGTCTCCCATTGAGAGTCAGCACCTTCTGGAACGGCACCCCAATGAGAGTCAGCACCTTCAGGATCAGCACCCCAGTGAGATTCGCCACCTTCAGGAACTATTCCGAAGTGAGAGTCAGCACCTTCAGGTACGGAACCCAGTGAGAGTCAGCACCATCAGGAACTGTCTCCCAGTGAGATGCTGCAACTTCAGGAACTGTCTCCCAGTGAGAGTCAGCACCTTCTGGAACTGTCTCCCAGTGAGAGTCAGCACCTTCAGGAACTTTACCCTAGTGAGAGTCAGCACCTACTGGAACTGTACCCCGGTGAGAGTCAGCCCCTTCAGGAACGGTCTCCTAGTGAGAGTCAGCACCTTCAGCAACTGTCTCCCAGTGAGAGCCAGCACCTTCAGCAACTGTACACCAGTGAGATTCTGCACCATCAGGAACAGTACCCCAGTGAGAATCTGCACTTTCAGGAACTGTCTCCCAGTGAGAGTCAGCAACTTCTGGAACGGCACCCCAATGAGAGTCAGCACCTTCATGATCTGCCCCCCAGTGAGATTCGGCACCTTCAGGAACTATTCCGAAGTGAGAGTCAGCAGCTTCAGGAATGGTACCCCAGTGAGAGTCAGCACCTTCAGGAACTGTCTCCCAGTGAGAATCAGCACCTCCAGGAACTTGACCCCAGTGAGAGTCAGCACCTTCAGGAACTGTCTCCCAGTGAGAGTCAGCACCTTCAGGAACTTTCCCCTAGTGAGATTCAGCACCTTCTGGAACTGTACCCCGGTGAGGGTCAGCACTTTCAGGAACTGTCTCCCAGTGAGAGTCAGCACCTTCAGGAACTGTACACCAGTGAGATTCTGCTCCATCAGGAACTGTACCCCAGTGAGAGTCAGCACCTTCTGGAAATTTCTCCAAGTGAGAGTCAGCGCATTTAGGAACTGTCTCCCACTGAGAGTCAGCACATTCAGGAAATGTCTCCCAGTGAGAGGCTGCAACTTCAGGAACTGTCTCCCAGTGAGAGTCTGCACCTTTAGGAACTGTCTCCCAGTGAGAGACTGTACCTTCAGCAAATGGACCCAGCGAGAATCAGGACCTTCAGGAACTGCCTCAAAGTGAGAGTCAGCGCCTTCAGGATCTGTCCCCCAATGAGTTTCAGCACCTTCAGGAACTATCCCGCAGTGAGAGTCAGCACCTTCAGGAACTGTATCCCAGTGAGAGCCAGCACCTTCAGGAACTGTATACCAGTGAGATTCTGCACCATCAGGAACAGTACCCCAGTGAGAATCTGCACTTTCAGGAACTGTCTCCCAGTGAGAGTCAGCACCTTCTGGAACTTTACCCCAATGAGAGTCAGCACCTTCAGGATCTGCCCCCCAGTGAGATTCGGCACCTTCAGGAACTATTCCGAAGTGAGAGTCAGCAGCTTCAGGAATGGTACCCCAGTGAGAGTCAGCACCTTCAGGAACTGTCTCCCAGTGAGAGTCAGCACCTCCAGGAACTTGACCCCAGTGAGAGTCAGCACCTTCAGGAACTGTCCCCCAGTTAGAGTCAGTAACTTCAGGAAATGTCTCTCAGTGAGAGTCAGCAACTTCAGGAACTGTCTCCCAGTGAGAGTGAGCACCTTCAGGAACTGTACCCAAATGAGAGTCAGCACCTACTGGAACTGACCCACATTGAGAGTCAGCACCTTCACGAACTGTACCCCAATGAGAGTCAGCACCTTCTGGAAATGACCCTCATTGAGAGTCAGCACCTTCAGGAACTTACCCCAATGAGATTCTGCACCGTCCAGAACTGACACTCAGTGAGAGTAAGGACCTTCAGGAACTGTCACCCAGTGAGATTCAGCAAATTCAGGAGCTGTCCATCAGTGAGAGTCAGCACCTTCAGGAACTGTACCCCAGTGAGAGTCAGCGCCTTCCAGCACAGTACCCCATTGAGAGTCAGCACCTTCAGGAACTGTCCCTTAGTGTGAGTCAGCACCTTCAGGAACTGTGCCCCAGTGAGAGTCAGCAACTTCAGGAACTGTCCCTCATTGAGAGTGAGCACCTTCAGGAACTGTCACCCAGTGAGAGTCAGAACCTTCTGGAACTGTACCCCAGTGAGAGTCAGCACCTTCAGGAACTGTCACCCAGTGAGAGTCAACACCTTCTGGAACTGACCCTCACTGAGAGTCAGCACCTTCCGGAACATCCCTCAGTGAGATTCAGCACCTTCCGGAACTTTCCCTCACTGAGAGTCAGGACCTTCAGGAACTGTCCCTCATTCAGAGTCAGCACCTTCAGGAACTGTAGCCCTGTGCGAGTCAGCACCTTCAGGAACATGACCCCAGTGAGAGTCAGCATCTTCAGGAACTGTCCCCCAGTGAGAGTCAGCACCTTCAAGAACTTTCTCCCAGTGAAAGTGAGCACCTTCAGGAACTGTACCGCAATGAGATTCAGCACCTTCCGGAACTGAACCTCAGTGAGAGGCAGGACCTTCCAGAACAATCCCTCGGTGAAAGACAGGACCTTCAGGAACTGGAACCAATCGAGAGTCAGCACCTTGAGGAACTGTCCGCAAGTGAGAGTCAGCACCTTCAGGAACTGTACCCCAGTGAGAGTCAGCACCTTCAGGAACTGTACCCGACTGAGAGTCAGCACCTTCAGGAACTGTAGTCCAGTTAGTGTCAGCAACTTCAGGAACTGTCTCCCAGTGAGAGTCAGCAACTTCAGGAACTGTCTCCCAGTGAGAGTGAGCACCTTCAGGAACTGTACCCAAATGAGAGTCAGCACCTACTGGAACTGACCCACATTGAGAGTCAGCACCTTCACGAACTGTACCCCAGTGAGAGTCAGCACCTTCTGGAACTGACCCTCATTGAGAGTCAGCCCCTTCAGGAACTTTACCCTAGTGAGAGTCAGCACCTTCTGGAACTGTACCACGGTGAGGGCCAGCACCTTCAGGAACTGTACACCAGTGAGATTCTGCACCATCAGGAACGGTACCCCAGTGAGAATCTGCACTTTCAGGAACTGTCTCCCAGTGAGAGTCAGCACCTTCTGGAACGGTACCCCAATGAGAGTCAGCACCTTCAGGATCTGCCCCCCAGTGAGATTCGGCACCTTCAGGAACTATTCCGAAGTGAGAGTCAGCAGCTTCAGGAATGGTACCCCAGTGAGAGTCAGCACCTTCAGGAACTGTCTCCCAGTGAGAGTCAGCACCTCCAGGAACTTGACCCCAGTGAGAGTCAGCACCTTCTGGAATTGTCTCCCAGTTAGAGTCAGCACCTTCAGGAACTTTACCCTAGTGAGATTCAGCACCTTCTGGAACTGCACCCCAGTGAGGGTCAGCACCTTCAGGAACTGTCTCCCAGTGAGAGTCAGCACCTTCAGGAACTGTACACCAGTGAGATTCTGCTCCATCAGGAACTGTACCCCAGTGAGAGTCAGCACCTTCTGGAAATGACTCCAAGTGAGAGTCAGCACATTCAGGAAATGTCTCCCAGTGAGAGGCTGCAACTTAAGGAACTGTCTCCCAGTGAGAGTCTGCACCTTTAGGAACTGTCTCCCAGTGAGAGACTGCACCTTCAGCAAATGGACCCAGCGAGAATCAGGACCTTCAGGAACTGTCTCAAAGTGAGAGTCAGCGCCTTCAGGATCTGCCCCCCAGTGAGAGTCAGCACCTTCTGGAACAGTGCCCCAGTAAAAGTCAGCACCTTCAGGAACTGTCTCCCCATGAGAATCAGCACATTCAGGGACTGTCTCCCAGTGAGAGTCGATACCTTCAGCAAATGTACCCCAGTGAGAGTCAGCACCTTCAGGAACTGCCTCCCAGTAAGTGTCGGTACATTCAGCAACTGAACCCCAGTGAGAGTTGGCACCTTGAGGAACTGTCCCTCAGTGAGAGTCAGCACCTTCAGGAACTGTCACCCAGTGAGAATGAGCACATAAGGAAATGTACCCCAGTGAGAGTCAGCACCATCTGGAACGGTACCCCAGTGAGAGTGAGCACCATCTGGAACTTTATTCCAGTGAGAGTCAGCATTTTCAGGAACTGTCTCCCAGTGAGAGTCAGCACCTTCTGGAACGGCTCCCCATTGCGAGTCAGCACCTTCAGGTTCTGCGCCCCAGTGAGATTCGCCACCTTCAGGAACTATTCCAAAGTGAGCGTCAGCACCTTCAGGTACGGTACCCCAGTGAGAGTCAGCACCATCAGGAACTGTCTCCCAGTGAGAGTCAGCACCTCAAGGAACTTTACCCCAGTGAGAGTCAGCACATTCAGGAACTGTCTCCCAGTGAGAGGCTGCAACTTCAGGAACTGTCCCCCAGTGAGAGTCAGCACCTTCAGGAACTGTCTCCCAGTGAGTGTCAGCACCTTCAGGAACTTTACCCTAGTGAGAGTCAGCACCTTCTGGAACTGTACCCCGGTGAGAGCCAGCACCTTCAGGAACTGTACACCAGTGAGATTCAGCACCATCAGGAACGGTACCCCAGTGAGAATCTGCACTTTCAGGAACTGTCTCCCAGTGAAAGTCAGCACCTTCTGGAACGGTACCCCAATGAGAGTTAGCACCTTCCGGAACTGACCCTTAGTCAGAGAAAGGACCTTCATGAACCGTCCGCAAGTTAGAGTCAGCACCTTCAGGAACTGTAGCCCAGTTAGAGTAGCAACTTCTGGAACTGTAGCCCAGTGAGAGTCAACAACGTCAGGATCTGTCTATTAGTGTGACTCAGCACCTTCAGGAACATGACCCCAGTGAGAATCGGCAACTTCAGGAAATGTCCCCCAGTTAGAGTCAGCAAATTTAGGAACTGTCTCCCAGTGAGAGTCAGCAACTTCAGGAACTGTCTCCCAGTGAGAGTGAGCACCTTCAGGAACTGTACCCAAATGAGAGTCAGCACCTACTGGAACTGACCCTCACTGAGAGTCAGCACCTTCATGAACTGTACCCCAATGAGAGTCAGCACCTTCTGGAACTGACCCTCATTGAGAGTCAGCCCCTTCAGGAACTTTACCCTAGTGAGAGTCAGCACCTTCTGGAACTGTACCACGGTGAGGGCCAGCACCTTCAGGAACTGTACACCAGTGAGATTCTGCACCATCAGGAACGGTACCCCAGTGAGAATCTGCACTTTCAGGGACTGTCTCCCAGTGAGAGTCAGCACCTTCTGGAACGGTACCCCAATGAAAGTCAGCACCTTCAGGATCTGCCCCCCAGTGAGATTCGGCACCTTCAGGAACTATTCCGAAGTGAGAGTCAGCAGCTTCAGGAATGGTACCCCAGTGAGAGTCAGCACCTTCAGGAACTGTCTCCCAGTGAGAGTCAGCACCTCCAGGAACTTGACCCCAGTGAGAGTCAGCACCTTCAGGAACTGTCCCCCAGTTAGAGTCAGTAACTTCAGGAAATGTCTCTCAGTGAGAGTCAGCAACTTCAGGAACTGTCTCCCAGTGAGAGTGAGCACCTTCAGGAACTGTACCCAAATGAGAGTCAGCACCTACTGGAACTGACCCACATTGAGAGTCAGCACCTTCACGAACTGTACCCCAATGAGAGTCAGCACCTTCTGGAACTGACCCTCATTGAGAGTCAGCACCTTCAGGAACTTACCCCAATGAGATTCTGCACCGTCCAGAACTGACACTCAGTGAGAGTAAGGACCTTCAGGAACTGTCACCCAGTGAGATTCAGCAAATTCAGGAGCTGTCCATCAGTGAGAGTCAGCACCTTCAGGAACTGTACCCCAGTGAGAGTCAGCGCCTTCCAGCACAGTACCCCATTGAGAGTCAGCACCTTCAGGAACTGTCCCTTAGTGTGAGTCAGCACCTTCAGGAACTGTGCCCCAGTGAGAGTCAGCAACTTCAGGAACTGTCCCTCATTGAGAGTGAGCACCTTCAGGAACTGTCACCCAGTGAGAGTCAGAACCTTCTGGAACTGTACCCCAGTGAGAGTCAGCACCTTCAGGAACTGTCACCCAGTGAGAGTCAACACCTTCTGGAACTGACCCTCACTGAGAGTCAGCACCTTCCGGAACATCCCTCAGTGAGATTCAGCACCTTCCGGAACTTTCCCTCACTGAGAGTCAGGACCTTCAGGAACTGTCCCTCATTCAGAGTCAGCACCTTCAGGAACTGTAGCCCTGTGCGAGTCAGCACCTTCAGGAACATGACCCCAGTGAGAGTCAGCATCTTCAGGAACTGTCCCCCAGTGAGAGTCAGCACCTTCAAGAACTTTCTCCCAGTGAAAGTGAGCACCTTCAGGAACTGTACCGCAATGAGATTCAGCACCTTCCGGAACTGAACCTCAGTGAGAGGCAGGACCTTCCAGAACAATCCCTCGGTGAAAGACAGGACCTTCAGGAACTGGAACCAATCGAGAGTCAGCACCTTGAGGAACTGTCCGCAAGTGAGAGTCAGCACCTTCAGGAACTGTACCCCAGTGAGAGTCAGCACCTTCAGGAACTGTACCCGACTGAGAGTCAGCACCTTCAGGAACTGTAGTCCAGTTAGTGTCAGCAACTTCAGGAACTGTCTCCCAGTGAGAGTCAGCAACTTCAGGAACTGTCTCCCAGTGAGAGTGAGCACCTTCAGGAACTGTACCCAAATGAGAGTCAGCACCTACTGGAACTGACCCACATTGAGAGTCAGCACCTTCACGAACTGTACCCCAGTGAGAGTCAGCACCTTCTGGAACTGACCCTCATTGAGAGTCAGCCCCTTCAGGAACTTTACCCTAGTGAGAGTCAGCACCTTCTGGAACTGTACCACGGTGAGGGCCAGCACCTTCAGGAACTGTACACCAGTGAGATTCTGCACCATCAGGAACGGTACCCCAGTGAGAATCTGCACTTTCAGGGACTGTCTCCCAGTGAGAGTCAGCACCTTCTGGAACGGTACCCCAATGAGAGTCAGCACCTTCAGGATCTGCCCCCCAGTGAGATTCGGCACCTTCAGGAACTATTCCGAAGTGAGAGTCAGCAGCTTCAGGAATGGTACCCCAGTGAGAGTCAGCACCTTCAGGAACTGTCTCCCAGTGAGAGTCAGCACCTCCAGGAACTTGACCCCAGTGAGAGTCAGCACCTTCTGGAATTGTCTCCCAGTTAGAGTCAGCACCTTCAGGAACTTTACCCTAGTGAGATTCAGCACCTTCTGGAACTGCACCCCAGTGAGGGTCAGCACCTTCAGGAACTGTCTCCCAGTGAGAGTCAGCACCTTCAGGAACTGTACACCAGTGAGATTCTGCTCCATCAGGAACTGTACCCCAGTGAGAGTCAGCACCTTCTGGAAATGACTCCAAGTGAGAGTCAGCACATTCAGGAAATGTCTCCCAGTGAGAGGCTGCAACTTAAGGAACTGTCTCCCAGTGAGAGTCTGCACCTTTAGGAACTGTCTCCCAGTGAGAGACTGCACCTTCAGCAAATGGACCCAGCGAGAATCAGGACCTTCAGGAACTGTCTCAAAGTGAGAGTCAGCGCCTTCAGGATCTGCCCCCCAGTGAGAGTCAGCACCTTCTGGAACAGTGCCCCAGTAAAAGTCAGCACCTTCAGGAACTGTCTCCCCATGAGAATCAGCACATTCAGGGACTGTCTCCCAGTGAGAGTCGATACCTTCAGCAAATGTACCCCAGTGAGAGTCAGCACCTTCAGGAACTGCCTCCCAGTAAGTGTCGGTACATTCAGCAACTGAACCCCAGTGAGAGTTGGCACCTTGAGGAACTGTCCCTCAGTGAGAGTCAGCACCTTCAGGAACTGTCACCCAGTGAGAATGAGCACATAAGGAAATGTACCCCAGTGAGAGTCAGCACCATCTGGAACGGTACCCCAGTGAGAGTGAGCACCATCTGGAACTTTATTCCAGTGAGAGTCAGCATTTTCAGGAACTGTCTCCCAGTGAGAGTCAGCACCTTCTGGAACGGCTCCCCATTGCGAGTCAGCACCTTCAGGTTCTGCGCCCCAGTGAGATTCGCCACCTTCAGGAACTATTCCAAAGTGAGCGTCAGCACCTTCAGGTACGGTACCCCAGTGAGAGTCAGCACCATCAGGAACTGTCTCCCAGTGAGAGTCAGCACCTCAAGGAACTTTACCCCAGTGAGAGTCAGCACATTCAGGAACTGTCTCCCAGTGAGAGGCTGCAACTTCAGGAACTGTCCCCCAGTGAGAGTCAGCACCTTCAGGAACTGTCTCCCAGTGAGTGTCAGCACCTTCAGGAACTTTACCCTAGTGAGAGTCAGCACCTTCTGGAACTGTACCCCGGTGAGAGCCAGCACCTTCAGGAACTGTACACCAGTGAGATTCAGCACCATCAGGAACGGTACCCCAGTGAGAATCTGCACTTTCAGGAACTGTCTCCCAGTGAAAGTCAGCACCTTCTGGAACGGTACCCCAATGAGAGTTAGCACCTTCCGGAACTGACCCTTAGTCAGAGAAAGGACCTTCATGAACCGTCCGCAAGTTAGAGTCAGCACCTTCAGGAACTGTAGCCCAGTTAGAGTAGCAACTTCTGGAACTGTAGCCCAGTGAGAGTCAACAACGTCAGGATCTGTCTATTAGTGTGACTCAGCACCTTCAGGAACATGACCCCAGTGAGAATCGGCAACTTCAGGAACTGTCCCCCAGTTAGAGTCAGCAAATTTAGGAACTGTCTCCCAGTGAGAGTGAGCACCTTCAGGAACTGTACCCAAATGAGAGTCAGCACCTACTGGAACTGACCCTCACTGAGAGTCAGCACCTTCATGAACTGTACCCCAATGAGAGTCAGCACCTTCTGGAACTGACCCTCATTGAGAGTCAGCCCCTTCAGGAACTTTACCCTAGTGAGAGTCAGCACCTTCTGGAACTGTACCACGGTGAGGGCCAGCACCTTCAGGAACTGTACACCAGTGAGAATCAGCACCTCCAGGAACTTGACCCCAGTGAGAGTCAGCACCTTCAGGAACTGTCTCCCAGTGAGAGTCAGCACCTTCAGGAACTTTCCCCTAGTGAGATTCAGCACCTTCTGGAACTGTACCCCGGTTAGGGTCAGCACCTTCAGGAACTGTCTCCCAGTGAGAGTCAGCACGTTCAGGATCTGTACACCAGTGAGATTCTGCTCCATCAGGAACTGTACCCCAGTGAGAGTCAGCACCTTCTGGAAATTTCTCCAAGTGAGAGTCAGCGCATTTAGGAACTGTCTCCCACTGAGAGTCAGCACATTCAGGAAATGTCTCCCAGTGAGAGGCTGCAACTTCAGGAACTGTCTCCCAGTGAGAGTCTGCACCTTTAGGAACTGTCTCCCAGTGAGAGACTGTACCTTCAGCAAATGGACCCAGCGAGAATCAGGACCTTCAGGAACTGCCTCAAAGTGAGAGTCAGCGCCTTCAGGATCTGTCCCCCAATGAGTTTCAGCACCTTCAGGAACTATCCCGCAGTGAGAGTCAGCACCTTCAGGAACTGTATCCCAGTGAGAGCCAGCACCTTCAGGAACTGTACACCAGTGAGATTCTGCACCATCAGGAACAGTACCCCAGTGAGAATCTGCACTTTCAGGAACTGTCTCCCAGAGAGAGTCAGCACCTTCTGGAACTTTACCCCAATGAGAGTCAGCACCTTCAGGATCTGCCCCCCAGTGAGATTCGGCACCTTCAGGAACTATTCCGAAGTGAGAGTCAGCAGCTTCAGGAATGGTACCCCAGTGAGAGTCAGCACCTTCAGGAACTGTCTCCCAGTGAGAGTCAGCACCTCCAGGAACTTGACCCCAGTGAGTGTCAGCACCTTCTGGAACAGTGCCCCAGTAAAAGTCAGCACCTTCAGGAACTGTCTCCCCATGAGAGTCAGCACATTCAGGGACTGTCTCCCAGTGAGAGTCGATACCTTCAGCAAATGTACCCCAGTGAGTGTCTGCACCTTCAGGAACTGTCTCCCAGTAAGTGTCGGTACATTCAGCAACTGAACCCCAGTGAGAGTTGGCACCTTGAGGACCTGTCCCTCAGTGAGAGTCAGCACCTTCAGGAACTGTCACCCAGTGAGAATGAGCACCTTCAGGAACTGTACCCCAGTGAGAGTCAGCACCTTCAGGAACTGTTCCCCACTGACTTCAGCACCCTCAGTATCAGCCCCCCACTGAGAGTCAGCACCTTCTGGATCTGGACACCAGTGATAGTCAGCACCTTCAGGATCTGCCCCGCAGTGAATGTCTGCACTTTCAGGAACTGTTCCCCAGTGAGAGTCAGCACCTTCTGGAATGGTACCCCAGTGAGAGTGAGCACCATCTGGAACTTTACTCCAGTGAGAGTCAGCCCCTTCAGGAACGGTCTCCCAGTGAGAGTCAGCACCTTCAGGAACTGTACACCAGTGAGATTCTGCTCCATCAGGAACTGTACCCCAGTGAGAGTCAGCACCTTCTGGAAATTTCTCCAAGTGAGAGTCAGCACATTTAGCAACTGTCTCCCACTGAGAGTCAGCACATTCAGGAAATGTCTCCCAGTAAGAGGCTGCAACTTCAGGAACTGTCTCCCAGTGAGAGTCTGCACCTTTAGCAACTGTCTCCCAGTGAGAGACTGCACCTTCAGCAAATGGACCCAGAGAGAATCAGGACCTTCAGGAACTGTCTCAAAGTGAGAGTCAGAGCCTTCAGGATCTGCCCCCCAATGAGTTTCAGCACCTTCAGGAACTATCCCCCAGTGAGAGTCAGCACCTTCTGGAACAGTGCCCCAGTAAAAGTCAGCACCTTCAGGAACTGTCTCCCCACAAGAGTCAGCACATTCAGGGACTGTCTCCCAGTGAGAGTCGATAGCTTCAGCAAATGTACCCCAGTGAGAGTCAGCACCTTCAGGAACTGTCTCCCAGTAAGTGTCGGTACATTCAGCAACTGAACCCCAGTGAGAGTCAGCATTTTCAGGAACTGTCGCCCAGTGAGAGTCAGCAAATTCTGGAACGGCACCCCAATGATAGTCAGCACCTTTAGGATCAGCGCCCCAGTGAGATTCGCCACCTTCAGGAACTATTCCGAAGTGAGAGTCAGCACCTTCAGGTACGGTACCCCAGTGAGAGTCAGCACCATCAGTAACTGTCTCCCAGTGAGAGTCAGCACCTCAAGGAAATTTACCCCAGTGAAAGTCAGCACATTCAGGAACTGTCTCCCAGTGAGAGGCTGCAACTTCAGGAATTGTCTCCCAGTGAGAGTCAGCACCTTCTGGAACTGTACCCCGGTGAGAGTCAGCCCCTTCAGGAACGGTCTCCGAGTGAGAGTCAGAACCTTCAGGAACTGTCTCCCAGTGAGAGTGAGCACCTCCAGGAACTTGACCCCATTGAGAGTCAGCACCTTCTGGAACTGTCTCCCAGTGAGAGTCAGCACCTTCAGGAACTTTACCCTAGTGAGATTCAGCACCTTCTGGAACTGTACCCCGGTGAGGATCAGCACCTTCAGGAACTGTCTCCCAGTGAGAGTCAGCACCTTCAGGAACTGTACACCAGTGAGATTCTGCTCCATCAGGAACTGTACCCCAGTGAGAGTCAGCACCTTCTGGAAATGTCTTCAAGTGAGAGTCAGCGCATTTAGGAACTGTCTCCCACTGAGAGTCAGCACATTCAGGAAATGTCTCCCAGTGAGAGGCTGCAACTTCAGGAACTGTCTCCCAGTGAGAGTCTGCACCTTTAGGAACTGTCTCCCAGTGAGAGACTGCACCTTCAGCAAATGGACCCAGTGAGAGTCAGGACCTTCAGGAACTGTCTCATAGTGAGAGTCAGCGCCTTCAGGATCTGCCCCCCAATGAGTTTCAGCACCTTCAGGAACTATCCCCCAGTGAGAGTCAGCACCTTCTGGAACAGTGCCCCAGTAAAAGTCAGCACCTTCAGGAACTGTCTCCCCATGAGAGTCAGCACATTCAGGGACAGTCTCCCAGTGAGAGTCGATACCTTCAGCAAATGTACCCCAGTGAGTGTCTGCACCTTCAGGAACTGTCACCCAGTAAGTGTCGGTACATTCAGCAACTGAACCCCAGTGAGAGTTGGCACCTTGAGGAACTGTTCCTCAGTGAGAGTCAGCACCTTCAGGAACTGTTCCCCAGTGACTGACAGCACCCTCAGTATCAGCCCCCCACTGAGCGTCAGCACATTCTGGAACTGGACACCAGTGATAGTCAGCACCTTCAGGATCTGCCCCGCAGTGAGAGTCGGCACCTTCAGGAACTGTTCCCCAGTGAGAGTCAGAACCTTCTGGAACGGTACCCCAGTGAGAATGAGCACCATCTGGAAATTTACTCCAGTGAGAGTCAGCAATTTCAGGAACTGTCTCCCAGTGAGAGTCAGCACAATCTGGAACTTTAACCCAGTGAGAGTCAGCATTTTCAGGAACTGTCTCACAGTGAGAGTCAGCACCTTCTGGAACGGCACCCCAATGAGAGTCAGCACCTTCAGGATCAGCGCCCCAGTGAGATTCTGCACCATCAGGAACTGTACCCCAGTGAGAATCTGCACTTTCAGGAACTGTCTCCCAGTGAGAGTCAGCACCTTCAGGAACTGTAAACAAGTGAGAGTCAGCACCTTCAGGAACTGTACCCCAATGAGAGTCAGCGCCTTCAGGAACTGTACCCCAATGAGATTCAGCACCTTCTGGAACTGACCCTCAGTGAGAGTCAGGGCCTTCAGGATCTGTCTCCCAGTGAGAGTCAACACCTTTAGGAAATGTCACCCAGTGAGAGTCAGCACCTTCAGGAACTGTCCGTCAGTCAGAGTCGCTACCTTCAGAAACTGAACCCCAATGAGTGTCAGCACCTTCTGAAACTGTACCCCAGTGAGATTCAGCACTTCAGGAACTGTGGCCCAGTGAGAGTGAGCAGTGGTCAGAACCATCCGGAACTGAACCCCAGTGATATTCAGCACCTTCAGGAACTGTACCCCAATGAGAGTCAGCACCTTCAGGAACTGTCACCCTTTGAGTCTGAGCACCTTGAGGTACTTTAACCCAGTAAGAGTCAGAACCGTCCAGAACTGTCCCCCAGTGAGATTCAGCACCTTCAGGAACTGTACCCCAATGAGAGTCAGCACCTTCAGGAACTGTACCCCAATGAGTGTCAGCACCTTCAGGAAATGACCCTCAGTGAGTTTCAGGACCTTCAGGATCTGTCACCCAGTGAGAGTGAGCACAATCAGGAACTATACCACAGAGAGACTCAGTTCCTTCAGGAACTGTCACCCAGTGAGAGTCAGCACCTTCTGGAATGTTACCCCAATGAAAGTCAGCACCTTCAGGATTTGCCCCCCAGTGGGATTCGGCACCTTCAGGAACAATTCCGAAGTGAGAGTCAGCAGCTTCAGTAACGGTACCCCAGTGAGAGTCAGCACCTTCAGGAACTGTCTCCCAGTGAGAGTCAGCACCTCCAGGAACTTGACCCCAGTGAGAGTCAGCACCTTCTGGAATTGTCTCCCAGTGAGAGTCAGCACCTTCAGGAACTTTACCCTATTGAGAATCAGCACCTTCTGGAACTGTACCCCGGTGAGTGTCAGCACCTTCATCTACTGTCTCCCAGTGAGAGTCAGCACCTTCAGGAACTGTACACCAGTGAGATTCTGCTCCATCAGGAACTGTACCCCAGTGAGAGTCAGCACCTTCAGGAAATGTATCCAAGTGAGAGTCAGCATATTCAGGAACTGTCTCCCAGTGAGAGTCAGCACATTCAGGAACTGTCTCCCAGTGAGTGTCAGCACATTCAGGAACTTTCTCCCAGTGAGAGTCCCCACCTTCAGGAAATGTACCCCAGTGAGAGGCTGCACCTTCAGGAACTGTCTCCCAGTGAGAGTCTGCACCTTCAGGAACTCTCTCCCAGTGAGAGTCAGAACCTTCAGTAAATGGACCCAGTGAGAATCAGCACCTTCAGGCACTGTCTCAAAGTGAGTGTCAGCGCCTTCAGGATCTGCTTCCCAATGAGTTTCAGCACCTTCAGGAACTATCCCCCATTGAGATTCAGCACCTTCTGGAACTGTGCCCCAGTGAGAGTCAGGACCTTCAGGAACTGTCTCCCCATGAGAGTCAGCACACTCAGGGGCTGTCTCCCAGTGAGTGTCGGTACCTTCAGGAAATGTACCCCAGTGAGAGTCGGCACCTGCAGGAACTGTCTCCCAGTAAGACTTCGGTACCTTCAGCAACTGAAACCCAGTGAGAGTCGGCACCTTCAGGAACTGTCCCCCAATGAGTGTCAGCACCTTCAGGAACTGTCCCCCAGTGAGATTCAGCACCTTCAGGAACTGTACCCCAATGAGAGTCAGCACCTTCAGGAACTGTACCCCAATGAGTGTCAGCACCGTCAGGAAATGACCCTCAGTGAGTTTCAGGACCTTCAGGATCTGTCACCCAGTGAGAGTGAGCACAATCAGGAACTGTAACACAGAGAGACTCAGCTCCTTCAGGAACTGTCACCCAGTGAGAGTCAGCACATTCTGTAAGTGGACACCAGTGATAGACAGCACCTTCAGGATCTGCCCCGCAGTGAGAGTCGGCACATTCAGGAACTGTTCCCCAGTGAGAGTCAGCACCTTCTGGAACGGTACCCCAGTGAGAGTCAGCACCATCTGGAACGTAACGCCAGTGAGAGTCAGCAATTTCAGGAACTGTGTCCCAGTGAGAGTCAGCACCTTCTGGAATGTTACCCCAATGAAAGTCAGCACCTTCAGGATCTGCCCCCCAGTGAGATTCGGCACCTTCAGGAACTATTCCGAAGTGAGAGTCAGCAGCTTCAGTAACGGTACCCCAGTGAGAGTCAGCACCTTCAGGAACTGTACACCAGTGAGATTCTGCTCCATCAGGAACTGTACCCCAGTGAGAGTCAGCACCTTCAGGAAATGTATCCAAGTGAGAGTCAGCATATTCAGGAACTGTCTCCCAGTGAGAGTCAGCACATTCAGGAACTGTCTCCCAGTGAGAGTCAGCACATTCAGGAACTTTCTCCCAGTGAGAGTCACAACCTTCAGGAAATGTACCCCAGTGAGGGGCTGCACCTTCAGGAACTGTCTCCCAGTGAGAGTCTGCACCTTCAGGAACTCTCTCCCAGTGAGAGTCAGAACCTTCAGTAAATGGACCCAGCGAGAATCAGCCCCTTCAGATACTGTCTCAAAGTGAGTGTCAGCACCTTCAGGATCTGCTTCCCAATGAGTTTCAGCACCTTCAGGAACTATCCCCCAGTGAGATTCAGCACCTTCTGGAACTGTGCCCCAGTGAGAGTCAGCACCTTCAGGTACTGTCTCCCCATGAGAGTCAGCACATTCAGGGACTGTCTCCCAGTGAGTGTCGGTACCTTCAGGAAATGTACCCCAGCGAGAGTCGGCACCTTCAGGAACTGTCTCCCAGTAAGAGTCGCTACCTTCAGCAACTGAAACCCAGTGAGAGTCAGCAGCTTCAGGAACTGTCCCCCAATGAGTGTCAGCAAATTCAGGAACTGTCCCTCAGTGAGAGTCAGCACCTTCAGGAACTGTACCCCAATGGGAGTCAGCACCTTCAGGAACTGTACCCCAATGAGTTTCAGCACCTTCAGAAACTGTCCCTCAGTGAGATTCGGTACCTTCCGGAACAGACCCTCAGTGAGAGTCAGGACCTCCAGGAACTGTCACCCAGTGAGAGTGAGCACCATCAGGATCTGTACCACAGAGAGACTCAGCTCCTTCAGGAACTGTCACCCAGTGAGAGTCAGCACCTTCTGTAACTGGACACCAGTGATAGTCAGCACCTTCAGGATCTGCCCCGCAGTGAGAGTCGGCACCTTCAGGAGCTGTTCCCCAGTGAGAGTCAGCACCATCTGGAACTTTACCCCAGTGAGAGTCAGCAATTTCAGGAACTGTGTCCCGGTGAGAGTCAACACCTTCTGGAATGTTACCCCAATGAAAGTCAGCACCTTCAGGATCTGCCCCCCAGTGAGATTCGGCACCTTCAGGAACTATTCCGAAGTGAGAGTGAGCAGCTTCAGTAACGGTACACCAGTTAGAGTCAGCACCTTCAGGAACTGTCTCCCAGTGAGAGTCAGCACCTCCAGGAACTTGACCCCAGTGAGAGTCAGCACCTTCTGGAATTGTCTCCCAGTGAGAGTCAGCACCTTCAGGAACTTTACCATAGTGAGAGTCAGCAACTTTTGGAACTGTACCCCGGTGAGAGTCAGCACCTTCATCAGCGGTCTCCCAGTGAGAGTCAGCACCTTCAGGAACTGTACACCAGTGAGATTCTGCTCCATCAGGAACTGTACCCCAGTGAGAGTCAGCAACTTCAGGAAATGTCTCCAAGTGAGAGTCAGCATATTCAGGAACTGTCTCCCAGTGACAGTCAGCACATTCAGGAACTGTATCCCAGTGAGAGTCAGCACATTCAGGAACTGTCTCCCAGTGAGAGTCACCACCTTCAGGAAATGTACCCAAGTGAGAGGCTGCACCTTCAGGAACTGTCTCCCAGTGAGAATCTGCACCTTCAGGAACTCTCTCCCAGTGAGAGTCAGAACCTTCAGTAAATGGACCCAGCGAGAATCAGCACCTTCAGGAACTGTCTCAAAGTGAGTGTCAGCGCCTTCAGGATCTGCTTCCCAATGAGTTTCAGCACCTTCAGGAACTATCCCCCAGTGAGAGTCAGCACCTTCTGGAACTGTGCCCCAATGAGTGTCAGCACCTTCTGTAACTGGACACCAGTGATAGTCAGCACCTTCAGGATCTGCCCCGCAGTGAGAGTCGGCACCTTCAGGAGCTGTTCCCCAGTGAGAGTCAGTACCTTCTGGAATGTTACCCCAGTGAAAGTCAGCACCTTCAGGATCTGCCCCCCAGTGAGATTCGGCACCTTCAGGATCTATTCCGAAGTGAGAGTCAGCAGCTTCAGTAACGGTACACCAGTTAGAGTCAGCACCTTAAGGAACTGTCTCCCAGTGAGAGTCAGCAGCTCCAGGAACTTGACCCCAGCGAGAGGCAGCACCTTCTGGAACTGTACCCCGGTGAGAGTCAGCATCTTCATCAACTGTCTCCCAGTGAGAGTCAGCACCTTCAGGAACTGTACACCAGTGAGATTCTGCTCCATCAGGAACTGTGCCCCAGTGAGAGTCAGCACCTTCAGGAAATGTCTCCAAGTGAGAGTCAGCATATTCAGGAACTGTCTCCCAGTGAGAGTCAGCACATTCAGGAACTGTCTCCCAGTGAGAGTCAGCACATTCAGGAACTGTCTCCCAGTGAGAGTCACCACCTTCAGGAAATGTACCCAAGTGAAAGGCTGCACCTTCAGGAACTGTCTCCCAGTGAGAATCTGCACCTTCAGGAACTCTCTCCCAGTGGGAGTCAGAACCTTCAGTAAATGGACCCAGCGAGAATCAGCACCTTCAGGAACTGTCTCAAAGTGAGTGTCAGCGCCTTCAGGATCTGCTTCCCAATGAGTTTTAGCACCTTCAGGAACTATCCCCCAGTGAGAGTCAGCACCTTCTGGAACTGTGCCCCAGTGAGAGTCAGCACCTTCAGGAACTGTCTCCCCATGAGAGTCAGCACATTCAGGGACTGTCTCCCAGTGAGTGTCGGTACCTTCAGGAACTGTCTCCCAGTAAGACGTCGGTACCTTCAGCAACTGAAACCCAGTGAGAGTCGGCACCTTCAGGAACTGTCACCCAATGAGTGTCAGCACCTTCAGGAACTGTCCCCCAGTGAGATTCAGTACCTTCAGGAACTGTACCCCAATGAGAGTCAGCACCTTCAAGAACTGTACCCCAATGAGTGTCAGCACCTTCAGGAAATGACCCTCAGTGAGTTTCAGGACCTTCAGGATCTGTCACCCAGTGAGAGTGAGCACAATCAGGAACTGTAACACAGAGAGACTCAGCTCCTTCAGGAACTGTCACCCAGTGAGAGTCAGCACATTCAGGGACTGTCTCCCAGTGAGTGTCGGTACCTTCAGGAAATGTACCCCAGTGAGAGTCGGCACCTTCAGGAACTGTCTCCCAGTAAGATTTCGGTACCTTCAGCAACTGAAACCCAGTGAGAGTCGGCACCTTCAGGAACTGTCCCCCAATGAGTGACAGCACCTTCAGGAACTGTCCCTCAGTGAGAGTCAGCACCTTCATGAACTGTACCCCAATGGGAGTCAACACCTTCAGGAACAGTACACCAGTGAGTGTCAGCACCTTCAGAAACTGCGCGTCAGTGAGAGTCTGTACCTTCCGGAACTGACCCTCAGTGAGAGTCTGGACCTCCAGGAACTGTCACCCAGTGAGAGTGAGCACCTTCAAGAACTTTAACCCAGTGAGAGTCAGAACCATCCGGAACTGTACCCCAGTGAGAGTCAGCACCTTCAGGAACTGTACCCCAATGAGAGTCAGCACCTTCCGGTATTGACCCTCAGTGAGAGTCAGGACCTTCAGGATCTGTCACCCAGTGAGAGTGAGCACCTTCAGGAACTGTCACCATATGAGAGTCATAACCTTCCGGAACTGTACCACAGTGAGAGTCAGCTCCTTCAGGAACTGTCACCCAGTGAGAGTCAGCACCTTCAGGAACTGTCACCCAGTGATAATGAGCACCTTCAGGAACTGTACCCCAGTGAGTGTCAGCACCTTCAGGAACTGCTCCCCAGTGACTGTCAGCACCCTCAGTATCAGCCCCCCAGTGATAGTCAGCACCTTCTGGAACTGGAAACAAGTGATACTCAGCACCTTCAGGATCTGCCCCGCGGTGAGAGTCGGCACTTTCAGGAACTTCTCCCCAGTGAGATTCAGCACCTTCTGGAACGGTACCCCAGTGAGAATCTGCACCATCTGGAACTTTACCGCAGTGAGAGTCAGCAATTTTAGTAACTGTCTCCCAGTGAGAGTCAGCCGCTTCAGGAACAGTACCCCAGTGAGAGTCAGCAACTTCAGGAACTTTCTCCCAGTGAGAGTCAGCACCTCCAGGATCTTTGCCCTAGTGAGATTCAGCTCCTTCTGGAACTGTACCCCGGTGAGAGTTAGCACCTTCAGGAACTGTCTGCCAGTGAGAGTCAGCACCTTCAGGAACTGTACACTAGTGAGATTCAGCTCCATCAGGAACTGTACCCCAGTGAGAGTCAGCACCTTCAGGAAATGTCTCCAAGTGAGAGTCAGCACAGTCAGGAACAGTCTCCCAGTGAGAGTCAGCACATTCAGGAACTGTCTCCCAGTTAGAGTCAGCACATTCAGGAACTGTCTCCCAGTGAGTGCCAGCACCTTCCGGAAATGTACCCCAGTGAGAGGCTGCACCTTCAGGGATGTCTCCCAGTGAGAGTCAGCACCATCTGGAACTTTACTCCAGTGAGAGTCAGCATTTTCAGGAGCAGTCTCCCAGTGAGAGTCAGCACCTACTGGAACGCTACCTCAATGAGAGTTAGCACCTTCAGTTTCTGCCCCCCAGTGAGATTCGGCACCTTCAGGAACTATTCCGAAGTGAGACTCAGCACCTTCAGGAACGGTACCCCAGTGAGAGTCAGCACCATCAGGAACTAACTCCCAGTGAGAGTCAGCACCTCAAGGAACTTTACCCCAGTGAGAGACAGCACCTTCTGGAACTGTGCCCCGGTGAGAGTCAGCAGCTTCAGGAACTGTCTCCCAATGAGAGTCAGCACCTACAGGAACTGAACACCAGTGAGATTCTGCACCATCAGGAACTGTACCCCAGTGAGAATCTGCACCTTCAGGAACTGTCTCCCATTGAGAGTCAGCACCTTCAGGAACTGCAAACAAGTGAGAGTCAGCACCTTCAGATACTGTACCCCAATGAGTGTCAGCACCTTTCGGAACTGACCCTCAGTGAGAGTCAGGACCTTCAGGATCTGTCACCAAGTGAGAGTCAACACCTTCAGGAAATGTCACCCAGTGAGAGTGAGCACCTTCAGGAACTGTCCCTCAGTAAAGGTCGCTAGCTTCAGAAATTGAACCCCAATGAGTGTCAGCACCTTCAGAAACTGTACCCCAGTGAGATTCAGCAGTTCAGGAACTGTCACCCATGAGAGTGAGCAACTTCAGGAAATATAACCCTGTGAGAGTCAGAACCATACGGAACTGTGCACCAGTGAGAGTCAGCACCTTCAGGAACTGTACCCCAATGAGATTCAGCACCTTCAGGAACACTACCCCAATGAGAGTCAGCACCTTCCGGAACTGACCCTCAGTGAGAGTCTGGACCTTCAGGATCTGTCACCCAGTGAGAGTCAGAACCTTCAGTAAATGGACCCAGTGAGAATCAGCACCTTCAGGCACTGTCTCAAAGTGAGTGTCAGCGCCTTCAGGATCTGCTTCCCAATGAGTTTCAGCACCTTCAGGAACTATCCCCCATTGAGATTCAGCACCTTCTGGAACTGTGCCCCAGTGAGAGTCAGGACCTTCAGGAACTGTCTCCCCATGAGAGTCAGCACACTCAGGGGCTGTCTCCCAGTGAGTGTCGGTACCTTCAGGAAATGTACCCCAGTGAGAGTCGGCACCTGCAGGAACTGTCTCCCAGTAAGTGTCGGTACCTTCAGCAACTGAAACCCAGTGAGAGTCGGCACCTTCAGGAACTGTCCCCCAATGAGTGTCAGCAACTTCAGGAACTGTCCCTCAGTGAGAGTCAGCACCTTCAGGAACTGTACCCCAATGAGAGCCAGCACCTTCAGGAACTGTGCCCCAATGAGTGTCAGCACCTTCTGTAACTGGACACCAGTGATAGTCAGCACCTTCAGGATCTGCCCCGCAGTGAGAGTCGGCACCTTCAGGAGCTGTTCCCCAGTGAGAGTCAGTACCTTCTGGAATGTTACCCCAGTGAAAGTCAGCACCTTCAGGATCTGCCCCCCAGTGAGATTCGGCACCTTCAGGATCTATTCCGAAGTGAGAGTCAGCAGCTTCAGTAACGGTACACCAGTTAGAGTCAGCACCTTAAGGAACTGTCTCCCAGTGAGAGTCAGCAGCTCCAGGAACTTGACCCCAGCGAGAGGCAGCACCTTCTGGAACTGTACCCCGGTGAGAGTCAGCATCTTCATCAACTGTCTCCCAGTGAGAGTCAGCACCTTCAGGAACTGTACACCAGTGAGATTCTGCTCCATCAGGAACTGTGCCCCAGTGAGAGTCAGCACCTTCAGGAAATGTCTCCAAGTGAGAGTCAGCATATTCAGGAACTGTCTCCCAGTGAGAGTCAGCACATTCAGGAACTGTCTCCCAGTGAGAGTCAGCACATTCAGGAACTGTCTCCCAGTGAGAGTCACCACCTTCAGGAAATGTACCCAAGTGAAAGGCTGCACCTTCAGGAACTGTCTCCCAGTGAGAATCTGCACCTTCAGGAACTCTCTCCCAGTGGGAGTCAGAACCTTCAGTAAATGGACCCAGCGAGAATCAGCACCTTCAGGAACTGTCTCAAAGTGAGTGTCAGCGCCTTCAGGATCTGCTTCCCAATGAGTTTTAGCACCTTCAGGAACTATCCCCCAGTGAGAGTCAGCACCTTCTGGAACTGTGCCCCAGTGAGAGTCAGCACCTTCAGGAACTGTCTCCCCATGAGAGTCAGCACATTCAGGGACTGTCTCCCAGTGAGTGTCGGTACCTTCAGGAACTGTCTCCCAGTAAGACTTCGGTACCTTCAGCAACTGAAACCCAGTGAGAGTTGGCACCTTCAGGAACTGTCCCCCAGTGAGATTCAGCACCTTCAGGAACTGTACCCCAATGAGAGTCAGCACCTTCAGGAACTGTACCCCAATGAGTGTCAGCACCGTCAGGAAATGACCCTCAGTGAGTTTCAGGACCTTCAGGATCTTTCACCCAGTGAGAGTGAGCACAATCAGGAACTGTAACACAGAGAGACTCAGCTCCTTCAGGAACTGTCACCCAGTGAGAGTCAGCACATTCTGTAAGTGGACACCAGTGATAGACAGCACCTTCAGGATCTGCCCCGCAGTGAGAGTCGGCACATTCAGGAACTGTTCCCCAGTGAGAGTCAGCACCTTCTGGAACGGTACCCCAGTGAGAGTCAGCACCATCTGCAACGTAACGCCAGTGAGAGTCAGCAATTTCAGGAACTGTGTCCCAGTGAGAGTCAGCACCTTCTGGATTGTTACCCCAATGAAAGTCAGCACCTTCAGGATCTGCCCCCCAGTGAGATTCGGCACCTTCAGGAACTATTCCGAAGTGAGAGTGAGCAGCTTCAGTAACGGTACACCAGTTAGAGTCAGCACCTTCAGGAACTGTCTCCCAGTGAGAGTCAGCACCTCCAGGAACTTGACCCCAGTGAGAGTCAGCACCTTCTGGAATTGTCTCCCAGTGAGAGTCAGCACCTTCAGGAACTTTACCATAGTGAGAGTCAGCAACTTTTGGAACTGTACCCCGGTGAGAGTCAGCACCTTCATCAGCGGTCTCCCAGTGAGAGTCAGCACCTTCAGGAACTGTACACCAGTGAGATTCTGCTCCATCAGGAACTGTACCCCAGTGAGAGTCAGCAACTTCAGGAAATGTCTCCAAGTGAGAGTCAGCATATTCAGGAACTGTCTCCCAGTGACAGTCAGCACATTCAGGAACTGTATCCCAGTGAGAGTCAGCACATTCAGGAACTGTCTCCCAGTGAGAGTCACCACCTTCAGGAAATGTACCCAAGTGAGAGGCTGCACCTTCAGGAACTGTCTCCCAGTGAGAATCTGCACCTTCAGGAACTCTCTCCCAGTGAGAGTCAGAACCTTCAGTAAATGGACCCAGCGAGAATCAGCACCTTCAGGAACTGTCTCAAAGTGAGTGTCAGCGCCTTCAGGATCTGCTTCCCAATGAGTTTCAGCACCTTCAGGAACTATCCCCCAGTGAGAGTCAGCACCTTCTGGAACTGTGCCCCAATGAGTGTCAGCACCTTCTGTAACTGGACACCAGTGATAGTCAGCACCTTCAGGATCTGCCCCGCAGTGAGAGTCGGCACCTTCAGGAGCTGTTCCCCAGTGAGAGTCAGTACCTTCTGGAATGTTACCCCAGTGAAAGTCAGCACCTTCAGGATCTGCCCCCCAGTGAGATTCGGCACCTTCAGGATCTATTCCGAAGTGAGAGTCAGCAGCTTCAGTAACGGTACACCAGTTAGAGTCAGCACCTTAAGGAACTGTCTCCCAGTGAGAGTCAGCAGCTCCAGGAACTTGACCCCAGCGAGAGGCAGCACCTTCTGGAACTGTACCCCGGTGAGAGTCAGCATCTTCATCAACTGTCTCCCAGTGAGAGTCAGCACCTTCAGGAACTGTACACCAGTGAGATTCTGCTCCATCAGGAACTGTGCCCCAGTGAGAGTCAGCACCTTCAGGAAATGTCTCCAAGTGAGAGTCAGCATATTCAGGAACTGTCTCCCAGTGAGAGTCAGCACATTCAGGAACTGTCTCCCAGTGAGAGTCAGCACATTCAGGAACTGTCTCCCAGTGAGAGTCACCACCTTCAGGAAATGTACCCAAGTGAAAGGCTGCACCTTCAGGAACTGTCTCCCAGTGAGAATCTGCACCTTCAGGAACTCTCTCCCAGTGGGAGTCAGAACCTTCAGTAAATGGACCCAGCGAGAATCAGCACCTTCAGGAACTGTCTCAAAGTGAGTGTCAGCGCCTTCAGGATCTGCTTCCCAATGAGTTTTAGCACCTTCAGGAACTATCCCCCAGTGAGAGTCAGCACCTTCTGGAACTGTGCCCCAGTGAGAGTCAGCACCTTCAGGAACTGTCTCCCCATGAGAGTCAGCACATTCAGGGACTGTCTCCCAGTGAGTGTCGGTACCTTCAGGAACTGTCTCCCAGTAAGACTTCGGTACCTTCAGCAACTGAAACCCAGTGAGAGTTGGCACCTTCAGGAACTGTCCCCCAGTGAGATTCAGCACCTTCAGGAACTGTACCCCAATGAGAGTCAGCACCTTCAGGAACTGTACCCCAATGAGTGTCAGCACCGTCAGGAAATGACCCTCAGTGAGTTTCAGGACCTTCAGGATCTTTCACCCAGTGAGAGTGAGCACAATCAGGAACTGTAACACAGAGAGACTCAGCTCCTTCAGGAACTGTCACCCAGTGAGAGTCAGCACATTCTGTAAGTGGACACCAGTGATAGACAGCACCTTCAGGATCTGCCCCGCAGTGAGAGTCGGCACATTCAGGAACTGTTCCCCAGTGAGAGTCAGCACCTTCTGGAACGGTACCCCAGTGAGAGTCAGCACCATCTGCAACGTAACGCCAGTGAGAGTCAGCAATTTCAGGAACTGTGTCCCAGTGAGAGTCAGCACCTTCTGGATTGTTACCCCAATGAAAGTCAGCACCTTCAGGATCTGCCCCCCAGTGAGATTCGGCACCTTCAGGAACTATTCCGAAGTGAGAGTCAGCAGCTTCAGTAACGGTACCCCAGTGAGAGTCAGCACCTTCAGGAACTGTACACCAGTGAGATTCTGCTCCATCAGGAACTGTACCCCAGTGAGAGTCAGCACCTTCAGGAAATGTATCCAAGTGAGAGTCAGCATATTCAGGAACTGTCTCCCAGTGAGAGTCAGCACATTCAGGAACTGTCTCCCAGTGAGAGTCAGCACATTCAGGAACTTTCTCCCAGTGAGAGTCACAACCTTCAGGAAATGTACCCCAGTGAGGGGCTGCACCTTCAGGAACTGTCTCCCAGTGAGAGTCTGCACCTTCAGGAACTCTCTCCCAGTGAGAGTCAGAACCTTCAGTAAATGGACCCAGCGAGAATCAGCCCCTTCAGGTACTGTCTCAAAGTGAGTGTCAGCACCTTCAGGATCTGCTTCCCAATGAGTTTCAGCACCTTCAGGAACTATCCCCCAGTGAGATTCAGCACCTTCTGGAACTGTGCCCCAGTGAGATTCAGCACCTTCAGGTACTGTCTCCCCATGAGAGTCAGCACATTCAGGGACTGTCTCCCAGTGAGTGTCGGTACCTTCAGGAAATGTACCCCAGCGAGAGTCGGCACCTTCAGGAACTGTCTCCCAGTAAGAGTCGCTACCTTCAGCAACTGAAACCCAGTGAGAGTCAGCACCTTCAGGAACTGTCCCCCAATGAGTGTCAGCAACTTCAGGAACTGTCCCTCAGTGAGAGTCAGCACCTTCAGGAACTGTACCCCAATGGGAGTCAGCACCTTCAGGAACTGTACCCCAATGAGTGTCAGCACCTTCAGAAACTGTCCCTCAGTGAGATTCGGTACCGTCCGGAACAGACCCTCAGTGAGAGTCAGGACCTCCAGGAACTGTCACCCAGTGAGAGTGAGCACCATCAGGATCTGTACCACAGAGAGACTCAGCTCCTTCAGGAACTGTCACCCAGTGAGAGTCAGCACCTTCTGTAACTGGACACCAGTGATAGTCAGCATCTTCAGGATCTGCCCCGCAGTGAGAGTCGGCACCTTCAGGAGCTGTTCCCCAGTGAGAGTCAGCACCTTCTGGAACGGTACCCCAGTGAGAGTCAGCACCATCTGGAACTTTACCCCAGTGAGAGTCAGCAATTTCAGGAACTGTGTCCCGGTGAGAGTCAACACCTTCTGGAATGTTACCCCAATGAAAGTCAGCACCTTCAGGATCTGCCCCCCAGTGAGATTCGGCACCTTCAGGAACTATTCCGAAGTGAGAGTGAGCAGCTTCAGTAACGGTACACCAGTTAGAGTCAGCACCTTCAGGAACTGTCTCCCAGTGAGAGTCAGCACCTCCAGGAACTTGACCCCAGTGAGAGTCAGCACCTTCTGGAATTGTCTCCCAGTGAGAGTCAGCACCTTCAGGAACTTTACCATAGTGAGAGTCAGCAACTTTTGGAACTGTACCCCGGTGAGAGTCAGCACCTTCATCAGCGGTCTCCCAGTGAGAGTCAGCACCTTCAGGAACTGTACACCAGTGAGATTCTGCTCCATCAGGAACTGTACCCCAGTGAGAGTCAGCAACTTCAGGAAATGTCTCCAAGTGAGAGTCAGCATATTCAGGAACTGTCTCCCAGTGACAGTCAGCACATTCAGGAACTGTATCCCAGTGAGAGTCAGCACATTCAGGAACTGTCTCCCAGTGAGAGTCACCACCTTCAGGAAATGTACCCAAGTGAGAGGCTGCACCTTCAGGAACTGTCTCCCAGTGAGAATCTGCACCTTCAGGAACTCTCTCCCAGTGAGAGTCAGAACCTTCAGTAAATGGACCCAGCGAGAATCAGCACCTTCAGGAACTGTCTCAAAGTGAGTGTCAGCGCCTTCAGGATCTGCTTCCCAATGAGTTTCAGCACCTTCAGGAACTATCCCCCAGTGAGAGTCAGCACCTTCTGGAACTGTGCCCCAATGAGTGTCAGCATCTTCTGTAACTGGACACCAGTGATAGTCAGCACCTTCAGGATCTGCCCCGCAGTGAGAGTCGGCACCTTCAGGAGCTGTTCCCCAGTGAGAGTCAGTACCTTCTGGAATGTTACCCCAGTGAAAGTCAGCACCTTCAGGATCTGCCCCCCAGTGAGATTCGGCACCTTCAGGATCTATTCCGAAGTGAGAGTCAGCAGCTTCAGTAACGGTACACCAGTTAGAGTCAGCAACTTAAGGAACTGTCTCCCAGTGAGAGTCAGCAGCTCCAGGAACTTGACCCCAGCGAGAGGCAGCACCTTCTGGAACTGTACCCCGGTGAGAGTCAGCATCTTCATCAACTGTCTCCCAGTGAGAGTCAGCACCTTCAGGAACTGTACACCAGTGAGATTCTGCTCCATCAGGAACTGTGCCCCAGTGAGAGTCAGCACCTTCAGGAAATGTCTCCAAGTGAGAGTCAGCATATTCAGGAACTGTCTCCCAGTGAGAGTCAGCACATTCAGGAACTGTCTCCCAGTGAGAGTCAGCACATTCAGGAACTGTCTCCCAGTGAGAGTCACCACCTTCAGGAAATGTACCCAAGTGAAAGGCTGCACCTTCAGGAACTGTCTCCCAGTGAGAATCTGCACCTTCAGGAACTCTCTCCCAGTGGGAGTCAGAACCTTCAGTAAATGGACCCAGCGAGAATCAGCACCTTCAGGAACTGTCTCAAAGTGAGTGTCAGCGCCTTCAGGATCTGCTTCCCAATGAGTTTTAGCACCTTCAGGAACTATCCCCCAGTGAGAGTCAGCACCTTCTGGAACTGTGCCCCAGTGAGAGTCAGCACCTTCAGGAACTGTCTCCCCATGAGAGTCAGCACATTCAGGGACTGTCTCCCAGTGAGTGTCGGTACCTTCAGGAACTGTCTCCCAGTAAGACTTCGGTACCTTCAGCAACTGAAACCCAGTGAGAGTCGGCACCTTCAGGAACTGTCACCCAATGAGTGTCAGCACCTTCAGGAACTGTCCCCCAGTGAGATTCAGTACCTTCAGGAACTGTACCCCAATGAGAGTCAGCACCTTCAAGAACTGTACCCCAATGAGTGTCAGCACCTTCAGGAAATGACCCTCAGTGAGTTTCAGGACCTTCAGGATCTGTCACCCAGTGAGAGTGAGCACAATCAGGAACTGTAACACAGAGAGACTCAGCTCCTTCAGGAACTGTCACCCAGTGAGAGTCAGCACATTCAGGGACTGTCTCCCAGTGAGTGTCGGTACCTTCAGGAAATGTACCCCAGTGAGAGTCGGCACCTTCAGGAACTGTCTCCCAGTAAGATTTCGGTACCTTCAGCAACTGAAACCCAGTGAGAGTCGGCACCTTCAGGAACTGTCCCCCAATGAGTGACAGCACCTTCAGGAACTGTCCCTCAGTGAGAGTCAGCACCTTCATGAACTGTACCCCAATGAGAGTCAACACCTTCAGGAACAGTACACCAGTGAGTGTCAGCACCTTCAGAAACTGTGCGTCAGTGAGAGTCTGTACCTTCCGGAACTGACCCTCAGTGAGAGTCTGGACCTCCAGGAACTGTCACCCAGTGAGAGTGAGCACCTTCAAGAACTTTAACCCAGTGAGAGTCAGAACCATCCGGAACTGTACCCCAGTGAGAGTCAGCACCTTCAGGAACTGTACCCCAATGAGAGTCAGCACCTTCCGGTATTGACCCTCAGTGAGAGTCAGGACCTTCAGGATCTGTCACCCAGTGAGAGTGAGCACCTTCAGGAACTGTCACCATATGAGAGTCATAACCTTCCGGAACTGTACCGCAGTGAGAGTCAGCTCCTTCAGGAACTGTCACCCAGTGAGAGTCAGCACCTTCAGGAACTGTCACCCAGTGATAATGAGCACCTTCAGGAACTGTACCCCAGTGAGTGTCAGCACCTTCAGGAACTGCTCCCCAGTGACTGTCAGCACCCTCAGTATCAGCCCCCCAGTGATAGTCAGCACCTTCTGGAACTGGAAACAAGTGATACTCAGCACCTTCAGGATCTGCCCCGCGGTGAGAGTCGGCACTTTCAGGAACTTTTCCCCAGTGAGATTCAGCACCTTCTGGAACGGTACCCCAGTGAGAATCTGCACCATCTGGAACTTTACCGCAGTGAGAGTCAGCAATTTTAGTAACTGTCTCCCAGTGAGAGTCAGCCGCTTCAGGAACAGTACCCCAGTGAGAGTCAGCAACTTCAGGAACTTTCTCCCAGTGAGAGTCAGCACCTTCAGGAACTGTACACTAGTGAGATTCAGCTCCATCAGGAACTGTACCCCAGTGAGAGTCAGCACCTTCAGGAAATGTCTCCAAGTGAGAGTCAGCACAGTCAGGAACAGTCTCCCAGTGAGAGTCAGCACATTCAGGAACTGTCTCCCAGTTAGAGTCAGCACATTCAGGAACTGTCTCCCAGTGAGTGCCAGCACCTTCCGGAAATGTACCCCAGTGAGAGGCTGCACCTTCAGGGATGTCTCCCATTGAGAGTCAGCACCATCTGGAACTTTACTCCAGTGAGAGTCAGCATTTTCAGGAGCAGTCTCCCAGTGAGAGTCAGCACCTACTGGAACGCTACCTCAATGAGAGTTAGCACCTTCAGTTTCTGCCCCCCAGTGTGATTCGGCACCTTCAGGAACTATTCCGAAGTGAGACTCAGCACCTTCAGGAACGGTACCCCAGTGAGAGTCAGCACCATCAGGAACTAACTCCCAGTGAGAGTCAGCACCTCAAGGAACTTTACCCCAGTGAGAGACAGCACCTTCTGGAACTGTGCCCCGGTGAGAGTCAGCAGCTTCAGGAACTGTCTCCCAATGAGAGTCAGCACCTACAGGAACTGAACACCAGTGAGATTCTGCACCATCAGGAACTGTACCCCAGTGAGAATCTGCACCTTCAGGAACTGTCTCCCATTGAGAGTCAGCACCTTCAGGAACTGCAAACAAGTGAGAGTCAGCACCTTCAGATACTGTACCCCAATGAGTGTCAGCACCTTTCGGAACTGACCCTCAGTGAGAGTCAGGACCTTCAGGATCTGTCACCAAGTGAGAGTCAACACCTTCAGGAAATGTCACCCAGTGAGAGTGAGCACCTTCAGGAACTGTCCCTCAGTAAAGGTCGCTAGCTTCAGAAATTGAACCCCAATGAGTGTCAGCACCTTCAGAAACTGTACCCCAGTGAGATTCAGCAGTTCAGGAACTGTCACCCATGAGAGTGAGCAACTTCAGGAAATATAACCCTGTGAGAGTCAGAACCATACGGAACTGTGCACCAGTGAGAGTCAGCACCTTCAGGAACTGTACCCCAATGAGATTCAGCACCTTCAGGAACAGTCACCCAGTGAGACTGAGCACCTTGAGGAACTTTAACCCAGTAAGAGTCAGAACCATCCGGAACTGTACCCCAGTGAGAGTCAGGACATTCAGGAACTGTACCCCAATGAGAGTCAGCACCTTCAGGAACTGTACCCCAATGAGAGTCAGCACCTTCCGGATCTGACCCTCAGTGAGAGTCAGCACCTTCAGGAACGGTACCCCAGTGAGAGTCAGCACCATCAGGAACTGTCTCCCAGTGAGAGTCCGCACCTCAAGGAACTTTACCCCAGTGAGAGTCAGCACCTTCTGGAACTGTCTCCCTGTGAGAGTAGGCAGCTTCAGGAACTTTACCCTAGTGAGAGTCAGCACCTTCTTGAACTGTACCCCAGTGAGAGTCAGCACCTTCAGGAACTGTGCACCAGTGAGATTCTGCACCATCAGGAACTGTTTCCCACTGAGAGTCAGCACCTTCAGTAACTGTAAACAAGTGAGAGTCAGCACATTCAGGAACTCTACCCCAATAAGAGTCAGCACCTTCAGGAACTGTACCCCAATGAGAGTCAGCACCCTCCGGAAAAGACCCTCAGTGAGAGTCAGGACCTTCAGGATCTGTCACCCAGTGAGAGTCAACACCTTCAGGAATTGTCCCTCAGTCAGAGTCGCTAACTCCAGAAACTGAACCCAAATGAGTGTCAGCACCTTGAGAAACTGTACCCCAGTGAGATTCAGCACTTCAGGAACTGTCACCCAGTGAGAGTGAGCACCTTCAGGAACTTTAACCAAGTGAGAGTCAAATCCATCCGCAACTGTACCCCAGTGAGAGTCAGCACCTTCAGGAACTGTACCCCAATGAGAGTCAGCACCTTCAGGAACGGTGCCCCAGTGAGAGTCAGCACCATCAGGAACTGTCTCCCAGTGAGAGTCAGCACCATCAGGAACTCTCTCCCAGTTAGAGTCAGCACCTACAGGAACTGTGCACCAGTGAGATTCTGCACCATCAGGAACTGTACCCCAATGAGAATCTGCACCTTCAGGAACTGTCTCCCACTGAGAGTCAGCACCTTCAGGAACTGTAAACAAGTGAGAGTCAGCACCTTCAGGAACTGTACCCCAATGAGAGTCAGCACCTTCAGGAACTGTACCCCAATGAGAGTCAGCACCCTCCGGAACTGACCCTCAGTGAGAGTCAGGACCTTCAGGATCTGTCACCCAGTCAGAGACAGCACCTTCAGAAACTGAACCCAAATGAGTGTCAGCACCTTCAGAAACTGTACCCCAGTGAGATTCAGCACTTCAGGAACTGTCACCCAGTGAGAGTGAGCACCTTCAGGAACTTTAACCAAGTGAGAGTCAGAACCATCCGGAACTGTACCCCAGTGAGAGTCAGCACCTTCAGGAACTGTACCCCAATGAGAGTTAGCACCTTCAGGAACTGTACCCCAATGAGAGTCAGCACCTTCCAGAACTGACCCTCAGTGAGAGTCTGGACCTTCAGGATCTGTCACCCAGTGAGAGTGAGCACCATCAGGAACTGTCACCCAATGAGAGTCAGAACCTTCCGGAACTGTACCCCAGTGAGAGTCAGCACTTTCAGGAACTGTACCGCAGTGAGAATGAGCACCTTCAGGAACTGTACCCCAGTGAGAGTCAGCACCTTCAGGAACTGTTCCTCATTGACTTTCAGCACCCTCAGTATCAGCCCCCCAGTGAGAGTCACCACCTTCTGGAACTGGACACCAGTGATAGTCAGCACCATCAGGATCTGACCTGCAGTGAGAGTCGGCACCTTCAGGAACTGTTCCCCAGTGAGAGTCAGCACCTTCTGGAACGGTACCGCAGTGGGAGTTAGCACCATCTGGAACTTTACCCCAGGGAGAGTCAGCAATTTCAGGAACTGTCTCCCAGTGAGAGTCAGCACCTTCTGGAACGGTATCCCAATGAGAGTCAGCACCTACAGGAACTTTACCCTAGTGAGAGTAAACACCTTCTGGAACTGTACCCTGGTGAGAGTCAGCACCTTCAGGAACTGTCTTCCAGTGAGAGTCAGCACCTTCAGGAACTGTACACCAGTGAGATTCTGCTCCATCAGGAACTGTACCCCAGTGAGAGTCAGCACCTTCAGGAAATGTCTCCAAGTGAGAGTCAGCACATTCAGGAACTGTCTCCCAGTTAGAGTCAGCACATTCAGGAACTGTCTCCCAGTGAGTGCCAGCACCTTCTGGAAATGTACCCCAGTGAGAGGCTGCACCTTCAGGGATGTCTCCCAGTGAGAGTCAGCACCATCTTGAACTTTACTCCAGTGAGAGTCAGCATTTTCAGGAACAGTCTCCCAGTGAGAGTCAGCACCTACTGGAATGCTACCTCAATGAGAGTTAGCACCTTCAGTTTCTGCCCCCCAGTGAGATTCGGCACCTTCAGGAACTATTCCGAAGTGAGAGTCAGCACCTTCAGGAACGGTACCCCAGTGAGAGTCAGCACCATCAGGAACTAACTCCCAGTGAGAGTCAGCACCCCAAGGAACTTTACACCAGTGAGATTCTGCACCATCAGGAACTGTACCCCAGTGAGAATCTGCACCATCAGGAACTGTCTCCCATTGAGAGTCAGGACCTTCAGGATCTGTCACCCAGTGAGAGTCAACACCTTCAGGAAATGTCACCCAGTGAGAGTGAGCACCTTCAGGAACTGTCCCTCAGTAAAGGTCGCTAACGTCAGAAATTGAACCCCAATGAGTGTCAGCACCTTCAGAAACTGTACCCCAGTGAGATTCAGCAGTTCAGGAACTGTCACCCATGAGAGTGAGCAACTTCAGGAAATTTAACCCTGTGAGAGTCAGAACCATACGGAACTGTACACCAGTGAGAGTCAGCACCTTCAGGAACTGTACCCCAATGAGATTCAGCATCTTCAGGAACAGTCACCCAGTGAGACTGAGCACCTTGAGGAACTTTAACCCGGTAAGAGTCAGAACCATCCGGAACTGAGAGTGAGCACCTTCAGGAACTTTAACCAAGTGAGAGTCAGGACATTCAGGAACTGTACCCCAATGAGAGTCAGCACCTTCCGGATCTGACCCTCATTGAGAGTCAGCACCTTCAGGAACGGAACCCCAGTGAGAGTCAGCACCATCAGGAACTGTCTCCCAGTGAGAGTCCGCACCTCAAGGAACTTTACCCCAGTGACAGTCAGCACCTTCTGGAACTGTCTCCCTGTGAGAGTAGGTACCTTCAGGAACTTTACCCTAGTGAGAGTCAGCACCTTCTTGAACTGTACCCCGGTGAGAGTCAGCACCTTCAGGAACTGTCTCCCTGTGAGAGTCAGCACCTACAGGAACTGTGCACCAGTGAGATTCTGCACCATCAGGAACTGTCTCCCACTGAGAGTCAGCACCTTCAGTAACTGTACCCCAAAGAGAGTCAGCACCCTCCGGAACTGACCCTCAGTGAGAGTCAGGACCTTCAGGATCTGTCACCCAGTGAGAGTCAACACCTTCAGGAACTGTCCCTCAGTCAGAGTCGCTAACTCCAGAAACTGAACCCAAATGAGTGTCAGCACCTTGAGAAATTGTACCCCAGTGAGATTCAGCACTTCAGGAACTGTCACCCAGTGAGAGTGAGCACCTTCAGGAACTTTAACCAAGTGAGAGTCAGATCCATCCGCAACTGTACCCCAGTGAGAGTCAGCACCTTCAGGAACTGTACCCCAATGAGAGTCAGCACCTTCAGGAACTGTACCCCAATGAGAGTCAACACCTTCCGGAACTGACCCTCAGTGAGAGTCAGCACCTTCAGGAACTGTCTCCCACTGAGAGTCAGCAGATTCAGGAACTGTAAACAAGTGAGAGTCAGCACATTCAGTAACTGTAAACCAATGAGAGTCAGCACCTTCAGGAACTGTACTCCAATGAGAGTCAGCATCCTCCGGAACTGACCCTCAGTGAGAGTCAGGACCTTCAGGATCTGTCACCCAGTGAGAGTCAACACCTTCAGGAACTGTCCCTCAAACAGAGTCGCTAACTTCAGAAACTGAACCCAAATGAGTGTCAGCACATTCAGAAACTGTACCCCAGTGAGATTCAGCACTTCAGGAACTGTCACCCAGTGAGAGTGAGCACCTTCAGGAACTTTAACCAAGTGAGAGTCAGAACCATCCGGAACTGTACCCCAGTGAGAGTCAGCACCTTCAGGAACTGTACCCCAATGAGAGTTAGCACCTTCAGGAACACTACCCCAATGAGAGTCAGCACCTTCCGGAACTGACCCTCAGTGAGAGTCTGGACCTTCAGGATCTGTCACCCAGTGAGAGTGAGCACCATCAGGAACTGTCACCCAGTGAGAGTCAGAACCTTCCGGAACTGTACCCCAGTGAGAGTCAGCACTTTCAGGAACTGTACCGCAGTGAGAATGAGCACCTTCAGGAACTGTACCCCAGTGAGAGTCAGCACCTTCAGGAACTGTTCCTCATTGACTTTCAGCACCCTCAGTATCAGCCCCCCAGTGAGAGTCACCACCTTCTGGAACTGGACACCAGTGATAGTCAGCACCATCAGGATCTGCCCCGCAGTGAGAGTCGGCACCCTCAGGAACTGTTCCCCAGTGAGAGTCAGCACCTTCTGGAATTGTGCCCCAGTGAGAGTCTTCACCTTCAGGAACTGTTTCCCCATCAACGTCTGCACATTCAGGGAATGTCTCCCAGTGAGAGTCGGTACCTTCAGGAAATATACCCCAGTGAGAGTCAGCACCTTCAGGAACTGTTCCCCAGTGGCTGTCAGCACACTCAGTATCAGCCCCCAAGTGATAGTCAGCACCTTCAGGATCTGACCCACAGTGAGAGTCGGCACCTTCAGGAACTGTTCCCCAGTGAGAGTCAGCACCTTCTGGAACGGTACCCCATTGAGAGTCAGCACCATCTGGAACTTTACTCCAGTGAGAGTCAGCAATTTCAGGAAATGTCTCCCAGTGAGAGTCAGCACCATCTGGAACTTTACCCCAGTGAGAGTCAGCATTTTCAGGAACTGTCTGCCAGTGAGAGTCAGCACCTTCTGGAACGCTACCCCAATGGGAGTCAGCACCTTCAGGATCTGCTCCCAAGTGAGATTCAGCACCTTCAGGAACTATTCCGAAGTGAGAGTCAGCACCTTCAGGAACGGTACCCCAGTGAGAGTCAGCACCATCAGGAACTGTCTCCCAGTGAGAGTCAGCACCTCAAGGAACTTTACCCCAGTGAGAGTCAGCACCTTCTGGAACTGTCTCCAAGTGAGAGTCAGCACCTTCAGGAACATTACCCTAGAGAGAGTCAGCACCTTCTGGAACTGTACCCCGGTGAGAGTCAGCACCATCAGGAACTCTCTCCCAGTGAGAGTCAGCACCTTCAGGATCTGTACACCAGTGAGATTCTGCACCATCAGGAACTGTACCCCAGTGAGAATCTGCACCTTCAGGAACTGTCTCACAATGAGAGTCAGCACCTTCAGGAACTGTAAACAAGGGAGAGTCAGAACCTTCAGGAACTGTGCCCCAATGAGAGTCAGCACCTTCAGGTACTGTACCCCAATGAGAGTCAGCACCTTCCGGAACTGACCCTCAGTGAGAGTCAGGACTTTCAGGATCTCTCAACCAGTGAGAGTTAACTCCTTCAGGAAATGTCACCCAGTGAGAGTCAGCACCTTCAGGAACTGTCCCTCAGGCAGAGTCGCTAATTTTAGAAACTGAACCCCAATGAGTGTCAGCACCTTCAGAACCTGTACCCCAGTGAGATTCAGCACATCAGGAACTGTCACCCAGTGAGAGTGAGCACCTTTAGGAACTTTAACCCAGTGAGAGTCAGAACCATCCGGAACTGTACCCCAGTGAGAGTCAGCACCTTCAGGAACTGTACCCCAATGAGAGTCAGCAAATTCAGGAAATGTCACATAGTGAGACTGAGCACCTTGAGGATCTTTAACCCAGTAAGATTCAGAACCATACGGAACTGTACCCCAGTGAGAGTCAGCACCTTCAGGAACTGTACCCCAATGAGAGTCAGCACCTTCAGGAATTGTCTCCCCATGAGAGTCTGCACATTCAGGGAATGTCTCGCAGTGAGAGTCGTTACCTTCAAGAAATATACCGCAGTGAGAGTCGGCACATTCAGGAAATGTCTCCCAGTAAGAGTCGGTACCTTCAGCAACTGAACCCCAGTGAGAGTCGGCACCTTCAGGAACTGTCCCTCAGTGAGAGTCAGCACCTTCAGGAACTGTCACCCAGTGATAATGATCACCTTCACGAACTGCACCCCAGTGAGATTCAGAACCTTCCGGAACTGTACCCCAGTGAGAGTCAACACCTTCAGGAACTGTCCCCCCCAATTGAGAATCAGATCTTCAGGAACTGTCACCCAGTGAGAGTCAGCACGTTCAGGAACTGTACCCCAGTGAGATTCTGCACCTTCAGGAATTGTCTCCCAGTGAGAGTCTGCACCTTCAGGAAGAGTCTCCCAGTGAGAGTCAGCACCTTCAGGAACTGACCCTCAGTGAGAGTCAGGACCTTCAGTCTCAGCCCCCCAGTGAGAGTCAGCACCTTCTGGAACGGTACCTCAGTGAGAGTCAGCACCACCTGGAACTTTACCCCAGTGAGAGTCAGCAATTTCAGGAACTCTCTCCCAGTGAGAGTCAGCACCTTCTGAACCGGTACTCCAATGAGAGTCAGCACCTTCAGGATCTGTCAACCAGTGAGAGTGAGCACCTTCAGGAACTGTCCCCAAGTGTGAGTCAGCACCTTCAGGAACTGTACCCCAATGAGTGTCAGCACCTTCAGGAACTGTCCCTCAGTGAGAGTCAGCACCTTCAGCAACTGTACCCCAATGAGAGTCAGCACCTTCAGGAACTGTACCCCAGTGAGTGTCAGCACATTCATGAACTGTCACCCAGTGAGAGTGAGCACCTTCAGGAACGTTAACCCAGTGAGAGTCAGAACCATCCGGAACTGTACCCCAGTGAGAGTCAGCACCTTCAGGAACTTTAACCCAGTGAGAGTCAGAACCATCCGGAACCGTACCCCAGTGAGAGTCAGCACCTTCAGGAACTGACCCTCAGTGAGATTCAGGACCTTTAGTATCAACCCCCCAGTGAGAGTCAGCTCCTTCTGGAACAGTACCCCAGTGAGATTCTGCACCTTCAGGAATTGACTCCCAGTGAGAGTCTGCACCTTCAGGAAGAGTCTCCCAGTGAGAGTAAGCACCTTCAGGAACTGACCCTCAGTGAGAGTCAGGACATTCAGTATCAGCCCCCCAGTGAGAGTCAGCACCTTCTGGAACTGGACACCAGTGATAGTCAGCACCTTCAGGATCTGCCCTGCACTGTGAGTATGCACCTTCAGGAACTGTTCCCCAGTGAGAGTCAGCACCTTCTGGAACGGTACCTCAGTGAGAGTCAGCACCATCTGGAACTTTACCCCAGTGAGAGTCAGCAATTTCAGGAACTCTCTCCCAGTGAGTGTCAGCAACTTCTGGACCGGTACCCCAATGAGATTCAGCACCTTCAGGATCTGTCACCCAGTGAGAGTGAGCACCTTCAGGAACTGTCCCCAAGTGAGAGTCAGCACCTTCAGGAACTGTACCCCAATGAGTGTCAGCACCTTCAGGAACTGTTCCTCAGTGAGAGTCAGCACCTTCAGGAACTGTACCCCGGTGAGAGTCAGCACCATCAGGAACTCTCTCCCAGTGAGAGTCAGCACCTTCAGGATCTGTACACCAGTGAGATTCTGCACCATCAGGAACTGTACCCCAATGAGAATCTGCACCTTCAGGAACTGTCTCACAATGAGAGTCAGCACCTTCAGGAACTGTGCCCCAATGAGAGTCAGCACCTTCAGGTACTGTACCCCAATGAGAGTCAGCACCTTCCGGAACTGACCCTCAGTGAGAGTCAGGACTTTCAGGATCTGTCAACCAGTGAGAGTCAACTCCTTCAGGAAATGTCACCCAGTGAGAGTCAGCACCTTCAGGAACTGTCCCTCAGGCAGAGTCGCTAATTTTAGAAACTGAACCCCAATGAGTGTCAGCACCTTCAGGAACTGTCTCCCCATGAGAGTCTGCACATTCAGGGAATGTCTCGCAGTGAGGTTCGTTACCTTCAAGAAATAAACCGCAGTGAGAGTCGGCACATTCAGGAACTGTCTCCCAGTAAGAGTCGGTACCTTCAGCAACTGAACCCCAGTGAGAGTCGGCACCTTCAGGAATTGTCCCTCAGTGAGAGTCAGCACCTTCAGGAACTGTCACCCAGTGATAATGATCACCTTCACGAACTGCACCCCAGTGAGATTCAGAACCTTCCGGAACTGTACCCCAGTGAGAGTCAACACCTTCAGGAACTGTTCCCCCCAATTGAGATTCAGATCTTCAGGAACTGTCACCCAGTGAGAGTCAGCACGTTCAGGAACTGTACCCCAGTGAGATTCTGCACCTTCAGGAAGAGTCTCCCAGTGAGAGTAAGCACCTTCAGGAACTGACCCTCAGTGAGAGTCAGGACCTTCAGTATCAGCCCCCCAGTGAGAGTCAGCACCTTCTGGAACGGTACCTCAGTGAGAGTCAGCACCACCTGGAACTTTACCCCAGTGAGAGTCAGCAATTTCAGGAACTCTCTCCCCGTGAGAGTCAGCACCATCTGGACCGGTAGTCCAATGAGAGTCAGCACCTTCAGGATCTGTCACCCAGTGAGAGTGAGCACCTTCAGGGACTGTCCCCAAGTGTGAGTCAGCACCTTCAGGAACTGTACCCCAATGAGTGTCAGCACATTCAGGAACTGTCCCTCAGTGAGAGTCAGCACCTTCAGCAACTGTACCCCAATGAGAGTCAGCACCTTCAGGAACTGTACCCCAGTGAGTGTCAGCACATTCATGAAATGTCACCCAGTTAGAGTGAGCACCTTCAGGAACGTTAACCCAGTGAGAGTCAGAACCATCCGGAACTGTACCCCAGTGAGAGTCAGCACCTTCAGGAACTTTAAGCCAGTGAGAGTCAGAACCATCCGGAACCGTACCCCAGTGAGAGTCAGCACGTTCAGGAACTGACCCTCAGTGAGATTCAGGACCTTTAGTATCAGCCGCACAGTGAGAGTCAGCTCCTTCTGGAACTGTACCCCAGTGAGATTCTGCACTTTCAGGAATTGTCTCCCAGTGAGAGTCTGCACCTTCAGGAAGAGTCTCCCAGTGAGAGTAAGCACCTTCAGGAACTGACCCTCAGTGAGAGTCAGGACATTCAGTATCAGCCCCCCAGTGAGAGTCAGCACCTTCTGGAACTGGACACCAGTGATAGTCAGCACCTTCAGGATCTGCCCTGCACTGAGAGTATGCACCTTCAGGAACTGTTCCCCAGTGAGAGTCAGCACCTTCTGGAACGGTACCTCAGTGAGAGTCAGCACCATCTGGAACTTTACCCCAGTGTGAGTCAGCAATTTCAGGAACTCTCTCCCAGTGAGTGTCAGCAACTTCTGGACCGGTACCCCAATGAGATTCAGCACCTTCAGGATCTGTCACCCAGTGAGAGTGAGCACCTTCAGGAACTGTCCCCAAGTGAGAGTCAGCACCTTCGGGAACTGTACCCCAATGAGTGTCAGCACCTTCAGGAACTGTTCCTCAGTGAGATTCAGCACCTTCGGGAACTGTACCCCAATGAGAGTCAGCACCTTCAGGAACTGTACCCCAATGAGTGTCAGCACCTTCAGGAACTGTCACCCAGTGATAGTGAGCGCCTTCAGGAACGTTAACCCATTGAGAGTCAGAACCATCCGGAACTGCACCCCAGTGAGAGTCAGCAACTTCAGGAACTTTAACCCAGTGAGAGTCAGAACCATCCGGAACTGTACAGCCGCGAGAGTCAGCACCTTCAGGAACTGAACCTCAATGAGAGTCAGCGCCTTTAGGATCTGCTCCCCAATGATTTTCAGCACCTTCAGGAACTATCCCGCAGTGAGAGTCAGCACCTTCTGGAAGGGTGCCCTAGTGAGAGTCAGCACCTTCAGGAATTGTCTCCCCATGAGAGTCTGCACGTTCAGGGAGAGTCGTTACCTTCAGGAAATATACCGCAGTGAGATTCGGCACCCTCAGGAGCTGTCTCCCAGTAAGAGTCGGTACCTTCAGCAACTGAACCCCAGTGAGAGTCGGCACCTTCAGGAACTGTCCCTCAGTGAGAGTCAGCACCTTCAGGAACTGTCACCCAGTGAGAATGAGCACCTTCACTAACTGCACCGCAGTGAGAGTCAGATCCTTCCGGAACTGTACCCCATTGAGTGTCAACACCTTCAGGACCTGTCTCCCAGTGAGAGTCAGCTCCTTCAGGAACTGTCACCCAGTTAGAGTCAGCACCTTCAGGAACTGTCCATCAGTGAGATTCAGCACCTTCAGGAACTGTCACCCAGTGAGAATGAGCACGTAAGGAACTGTACCCCAGTGAGAGACAGCACCTTCAGGAACTGTTCCCCAGTGACTGTCAGCACCCTCAGTATCAGCCCCCCAGTGAGAGTCAGCACCTTCTGGAACTGGACACCAGTGATATTCAGCACCATAAGGATCTGCCCCACAGTGAGAGTCGGCACCTTCAGGAACTGTTCCCCAGTGAGAGTCAGCACCTTCTGGAACGGTACCCCAGTGAGAGTCAGCACCAGCTGGAACGTTACCCCAGTGACAGTCAGCACCTTCTGGAACTGTCTCCCAGTGAGAGTCAGCACCTTCAGGAACTTTACCCTAGTGAGAGTCAGCGCCTTCTGGAACTGTTCCCCGGTGAGAGTCAGCCCCTTCAGGAACGGTCTCCTAGTGAGAGTCAGCAACTTCAGGAACTGTCTCCCAGTTAGAGTCAGCACCTTCAGGATCTGTACACCAGTGAGATTCTGCACCTTCAGGAACTGTCTCCCACTGAGAGTAAGCACCTTCTGGAACTGACCATCAGTGAGAGTCAGGACCTTCAGGAACTGTCGCCCAATGAGTGTCAGCACCTTCCGGAACTGTCTCAAAGTGAGAGTCAGCGACTTGAGCATCTGCCCCCAAAGGAGTTTCAGCACCTTCAGGAACTATCCCACAGTGAGATCAGCACCTTCTGTAATTGTGCCCCAGTGAGAGTCACCACCTTCAGGAACTGTTTCCCCATCAACGTCTGCACATTCAGGGAATGTCTCCCAGTGAGAGTCGGTACCTTCAGGAAATATACCCCAGTGAGATTCAGCACCTTCAGGAACTGTTCCCCAGTGACTGTCAGCACCCTCAGTATCAGACCCCACTGAGAGTCAGCACCTTCTGGAACTGGACACCAGTGATAGTCAGCACCTTCAGGATCTGATCCACAGTGAGAGTCGGCACCTTCAGGAACTGTTCCCCAGTGAGAGTCAGCACCTTCTGGAACGGTACCCCAGTGAGAGTCAGCACCATCTGGAACTTAACTCCAGTGAGAGTCAGCAATTTCAGGAAATGTCTCCCAGTGAGAGTCAGCACCATCTGGAACTTTACCCCAGTGAGAGTCAGCATTTTCAGGAACTGTCTGCCATTGAGAGTCAGCACCTTCTGGAACGCTACCCCAATGGGAGTCAACACCTTCAGGATCTGCCCCCAAGTGAGATTCGGCACATTCAGGAACTATTCCGAAGTGAGAGTCAGCACCTGCAGGAACGGTACCCCAGTGAGAGTCAGCACCTTCTGGAACTGTACCCCAGTGAGAGTCAGCACCATCAGGAACTCTCTCCCAGTGAGAGTCAGCACCTTCAGGATCTGTACACCAGTGAGATTCTGCACCATCAGGAACTGTACCCCAGTGAGAATCTGCACCTTCAGGAACTGTCTCACAATGGGAGTCAGCACCTTCAGGAACTGTAAACAAGAGAGAGTCAGAACCTTCAGGAACTGTGCCCCAATGAGAGTCAGCACCTTCAGGTACTGTACCCCAATGAGAGTCAGCACCTTCCGGAACTGACCCTCAGTGAGAGTCAGGACCTTCAGGATCTGTCAACCAGTGAGAGTCAACTCCTTCAGGAAATGTCACCCAGTGAGAGTCAGCACCTTCAGGAACTGTCCCTCAGGCAGAGTCACTAATTTTAGAAACTGAACCCCAATGAGTGTCAGCACCTTCAGAACCTGTACCCCAGTGAGATTCAGCACTTCAGGAACTGTCACCCAGTGAGAGTGAGCACCTTTAGGAACTTTAACCCAGTGAGAGTCAGAACCATCCGGAACTGTACCCCAGTGAGAGTCAGCACCTTCAGGAACTGTACCCCAATGAGAGTCAGCACTTTCAGGAAATGTCACATAGTGAGACTGAGCACCTTGAGGATCTTTAACCCAGTAAGATTCAGAACCATACGGAACTGTACCCCAGTGAGAGTCAGCACCTTCAGGAACTGTACCCCAATGAGAGTCAGCACCTTCAGGAACTGTCTCCCCATGAGAGTCTGCACATTCAGGGAATGTCTCGCAGTGAGAGTCGTTACCTTCAAGAAATATACCGCAGTGAGAGTCGGCAACTTCAGGAACTGTCTCCCAGTAAGAGTCGGTACCTTCAGCAACTGAACCCCAGTGAGAGTCGGCACCTTCAGTAACTGTCCCTCAGTGAGAGTCAGCACCTTCAGGAACTGTCACCCAGTGAGAATGACCACCTTCACGAATTGCACCCCAGTGAGATTCAGAACCTTCCGGAACTGTACCCCAGTGAGAGTCAACACCTTCAGGAACTGTCCCCCGCAATTGAGAGTCAGATTTTCAGGAACTGTCACCCAGTGAGAGTCAGCACGTTCAGGAACTGTCCCTCAGTGACAGTCAGCACCTTCAGGAACTGTACCCCAATGTGAGTCAGCACCTTCTGGCACTGTGCCCCAGTGAGAGTCAGCACCTTCAGGAACGGTACCCCAATGAGTGTCAGCACCTTCAGGAACTGTTCCTCAGTGAGAGTCAGCACCTTCGGGAACTGTACCCAATGACAGTCAGCACCTTCAGGAACTGTCACCCAGTTAGAGTCAGCACCTTCAGGAACTGTCTCCCCATGAGAGTCAGCCCATTCAGGGACTGTCTCCCAGTGAGAGTCGGTACCTTCAGCAAATGTACCCCAGTGAGAATCGGCCCCTTCAGGAACTGTCTCCCAGTAAGAGTCGCTACCTTCAGCAACTGAAACCCAGTGAGAGTCGGCACCTTCAGGAACTGTCCCTCAGTGAGAGTCAGCACTTTCAGGAACTGTACCCCAGTGAGATTCTGCACCTTCAGGAATTGTCTCCCAGTGAGAGTCTGCACCTTCAGGAAGAGTCTCCCAGTGAGAGTAAGCACCTTCAGGAACTGACCCTCAGTGAGAGTCAGGACCTTCAGTCTCAGCCCCCCAGTGAGAGTCAGCACCTTCTGGAACGGTACCTCAGTGAGAGTCAGCACCATCTGGAACTTTACCCCAGTGAGAGTCAGCAATTTCAGGAACTCTCTCCCAGTGAGAGTCAGCACCTTCTGGACGGGTACCCCAATGAGATTCAGCACCTTCAGGATCTGTCACCCAGTGAGAGTGAGCACCTTCAGGAACTGTCCCCAAGTGTGAGTCAGCACCTTCAGGAACTGTACCCCAATGAGTGTCAGCACCTTCAGGAACTGTCCCTCAGTGAGAGTCAGCACCTTCAGCAACTGTACCCCAATGAGAGTCAGCACCTTCAGGAACTGTACCCCAAAGAGTGTCAGCACATTCAGGAACTGTCACCCAGTGAGAGAGAGCACCTTCAGGAACGTTCACCCAGTGAGAGTCAGAACCATCTGGAACTGTACCCCAGTGAGAGTCAGCACCTTCAGGAACTTTAACCCAGTGAGAGTCAGAACCATCCGGAACCGTACCCCAGTGAGAGTCAGCACCTTCTGGAACTGTACCCCAGTGAGATTCTGCACTTTCAGGAATTGTCTCCCAGTGAGAGTCTGCACCTTCAGGAAGAGTCTCCCAGTGAGAGTAAGCACCTTCAGGAACTGACCCTCAGTGAGAGTCAGGACATTCAGTATCAGCCCCCCAGTGAGAGTCAGCACCTTCTGGAACTGGACACCAGTGATAGTAAGCACCTTCAGGATCTGCCCCGCACTGAGAGCATGCGCCTTCAGGAACTGTTCCCCAGTGAGAGTCAGCACCTTCTGGAACGGTACCTCAGTGAGAGTCAGCACCATCTGGATCTTTACCCCAGTGAGAGTCAGCAATTTCAGGAACTCTCTCCCAGTGAGTGTCAGCACCTTCTGGACCGGTACCCCAATGAGATTTAGCACCTTCAGGATCTGTCACCCAGTGAGAGTGGGCACCTTCAGGAACTGTCCCCAAGTGAGAGTCAGCACCTTCAGGAACTGTACCCCAATGAGTGTTAGCACCTTCAGGAACTGTTCCTCAGTGAGAGTCAGCACCTTCGGGAACTGTACCCCAATGAGAGTCAGCACCTTCAGGAACTGTACCCCAATGAGTGTCAGCACCTTCAGGAACTGTCACCCAGTGAGAGTGAGCGCCTTCAGGAACGTTAACCCATTGAGAGTCAGCACCATCCGGAACTGCACCCCAGTAAGAGTCAGCAACTTACGAACTTTAACCCAGTGAGAGTCAGAACCATCCAGAACTGTACCGCCGTGAGAGTCAGCACCTTCAGGAACTGAACCAAAATGAGTGTCAGCGCCTTTAGGATCTGCCCCCCATTGATTTTCAGCACCTTCAGGAACTATCCCACAGTGAGAGTCAGCACCTTCTGGAAGTGTGCCCCAGTGAGAGTCAGCACCTTCAGGAATTGTCTCCCCATGAGAGTCTGCACATTCAGGGAGAGTCGTCACCTTCAGGAAATATACCGCAGTGAGATTGGGCACCCTCAGGAGCTGTCTCCCAGTAAGAGTCGGTACCTTCAGCAACTGAACCCCAGTGAGAGACGGCACGTTCAGGAACTGTCCCTCAGTGAGAGTCAGCACCTTCAGGAACTGTCACCCAGTGAGAATGAGCACCTTCACTAACTGCACCGCAGTGAGAGTCAGATCCTTCCGGAACTGTACCCCATTGAGAGTCAACACCTTCAGGACCTGTCTCCCAGTGAGAGTCAGCTCCTTCAGGAACTGTCACCCAGTTAGAGTCAGCTCCTTCAGGAACTGTCCCTCAGTGAGATTCAGCACCTTCAGGAACTGTCACCCAGTGAGAATGAGCACGTAAGGAACTGTACCCCAGTGAGAGTCAGCACCTTCAGGAACTGTTCCCCAGTGACTGTCAGCACCCTCAGTATCAGCCCCCCAGTGAGAGTCAGCACCTTCTGGAACTGGACACCAGTGATATTCAGCACCATCAGGATCTGCCCCACAGTGAGAGTCGGCACCTTCAGGAATTGTTCCCCAGTGAGAGTCAGCACCTTCTGGAACGGTACCCCAGTGAGAGTCAGCACCATCTGGAACTTTACCCTAGTGAGAGCCAGCGCCTTCTGGAACTGTTCCCCGGTGAGAGTCAGCCTCTTCAGGAACAGTCTCCAAGTGAGAGTCAGCACCTTCAGGAACTGTACACCAGTGAGATTCTGCTCCTTCAGGAACTGTCTCCCACTGAGAGTAAGCACCTTCTGGAACTGACCATCAGTGAGAGTCAGGACCTTCAGGAACTGTCGCCCAATGAGTGTCAGCACCTTCCGGAACTGTCTCAAAGTGAGAGTCAGCGACTTGAGCATCTGCCCCCCAATGAGTTTCAGCACCTTCAGGAACTATCCCACAGTGAGAGTCAGCACCTTCTGTAATTGTGCCCCAGTGAGAGTCACCACCTTCAGGAACTGTTTCCCCATCAACGTCTGCACATTCAGGGAATGTCTCCCAGTGAGAGTCGGTACCTTCAGGAAATATACCCCAGTGAGATTCAGCACCTTCAGGAACTGTTCCCCAGTGACTGTCAGCACCCTCAGTATCAACCCCCCAGTGAGAGTCAGCTCTTCTGGAACTGGACACCAGTGATAGTCAACACCTTCAGGATCTGACCCGCAGTGAGAGTCGGCACCCTCAGGAACTTTTCCCCAGTGATAGTCAGCACCTTCTTGAACGGTACCCCAGTGAGAGTCAGCACCATCTGGAACTTTACCCCAGTGAGAGTCAGCATTTTCAGGAACTGTCTTCCAGTGAGAGTCAGCACCTTCTGGAATGCTACCCCAATGGGAGTCAGCACCTTCAGGATCTGTCCCCAAGTGAGATTCGGCACCTTCAGGAACTATTCCGAAGTGAGAGTCAGCACCTGCAGGAACGGTACCCCAGTGAGAGTCAGCACCATCAGGAAATGACTCCCAGTGAGAGTCAGCACCTCAAGGAACTTTACCCCATTGAGAGTCAGCACATTCTGGAACTGTCTCCCAGTGAGAGTCAGCACCTTCAGGTACTTTACCCTAGAGAGAGTCAGCACCTTCTGGAACTGTACCCCGGTGAGAGTCAGCACCATCAGGAACTCTCTCCCAGTGAGAGTCAGCACCTTCAGGATCTGTACACCAGTGAGATTCTGCACCATCAGGGACTGTACCCCAGTGAGAATCTGCACCTTCAGGAACTGTCTCAAAATGGGAGTCAGCACCTTCAGGAACTGTAAACAAGAGAGAGTCATAACCTTCACGCACTGTGCCCCAATGAGAGTCAGCACCTTCAGGAACGGTACCCCGGTGAGAGTCAGCAACATTAGGAACTGTCTCCCAGTGAGAGTCAGCACGTTCAGGATCTGTACACCAGTGAGATTCTGCACCATCAGGAACTGTACCCCAGTGAGAATCTGCACCTTCAGGAACTGTCTCACAATGGGAGTCAGCACCTTCTGGAACTGTAAATAAGAGGGAGTCAGAATCTTCAGGAACTGTGCCCCAATGAGAGTCAGCACCTTCAGGTACTGTACCCCAATGAGAGTCAGCACCTTCCGGAACTGACCCTCTTTGAGATTCAGGACCTTTAATATCAGCCCCCCAGTGAGAGTCAGCACCTTCTGGAACTGGACACCAGTGATAGTCAGCACCTTCAGGATCTGCCCCGCAGTGAGAGTCGGCACCTTCAGGAACTCTTCCCCAGTGAGAATCAGCACCTTCTGGAACGGTACCTCAGTGAGAGTCAGCACCATCTGGAACTTTACCCCAGTGAGAGTCAGCAATTTCAGGAACTCTCTCCCAGTGAGAGTCAGCACCTTCTGGACCGGTACCCCAATGAGATTCAGCACCTTCAGGATCTGTAACCCAGTAAGAGTGAGCACCTTCAGGAACTGACCCCAAGTAGGAGTCAGGACCTTCAGGATCTGTACCCCAATGAGTGTCAGCACCTTTAGGAACTGTACCTCAGTGAGAGTCAGCACCTTCAGGAACTGTACCCCAATGAGTGTCTGCACCTTCAGGAACTGTCACCCAGTGAGAGTGAGCACCTTCAAGAACGTTAACCCAGTGAGAGTCAGAACCATCCGGAGCTGTACCCCAGTGAGAGTCAGCACCTTCAGGAACTGAACCACAATGAGAGTCAGCGCCTTTAGGATCTGCCCCCCAATGAGTTTCAGCACCTTCAGGAACTATCCCACAGTGAGAGTCGGCACCTGCTGGAAGTGTGCCCCAGTGAGAGTCAGCACCTTCAGGAACTGTCTCCCCATGACAGTCGGCACATTCAGGGAATGTCTCGCAGTGAGAGTCGTTACATTCAGGAAATATACCGCAGTGAGAGTCGGCACCCTCAGGAGCTGTCTCCCAGTAAGAGTCGGTACCTTCAGGAACTGTCCCTCAGTGAGATTCAGCACCTTCAGGAACTGTCACCCAGTGAGAATGAGCACCTTCACTAACTGCACCGCAGTGAAAGTCAGATCTTTCCGGAACTGTACCCCAGTGAGAGTCAACACCTTCAGGACCTGTCTCCCAGTGAGAGTAAGCTCCTTCAGGAACTGTCACCCAGTTAGATTCAGCACCTTCAGGAACTGTCCCTCAGTGAGATTCAGCAACTTCAGGAACTGTCACCTAGTGAGAATGAGAACGTAAGGAACCGTACCCCAGTGAGAGTCAGCACATTCAGGAACTGTTCCCCAGTGACTGTCAGCACCTTCAGTATCAGCCCCCCAGTGATAGTCAGCACCTTCAGGAACTGGACACCAGTGATAGTCAGCACCTTCAGGAACTGTTCCCCAGTGTGAGTCAGCACCTTCTGGAACGGTACCCCAGTGAGAGTCAGCACCATCTGGAACTTTACCCCAGTGAGAGTCAGCACCTTCTGGAACTGTCTCCCAGTGAGAGTCGGCACCTTCAGGAACTTTACCCTAGTGAGAGTCAGCGCCTTCTGGAACTGTACCCCGGTGAGAGTCAGCCTCTTCAGGAACAGTCTCCTGGTGAGAGTCAGCAACTTCAGGAACTGTCTCCCAGTTAGAGTCAGCACCTTCAGGAACTGTACACCAGTGAGATTCTGCACCTTCAGGAACTGTCTCCCACTGAGAGTAAGCACCTACTGGAAATGACCATCAGTGAGAGTCAGGACCTTCAGGAACTGTCGCCCAATGAGTGTCAGCACCTTCCGGAACTGTCTCAAAGTGAGAGTCAGCGACTTGAGCATCTGCCCCCAAAGGAGTTTCAGCACCTTCAGGAACTATCCCACAGTGAGAGTCAGCACCTTCAGGAAGTGTGCCCCAGTGAGAGTCATCACCTTCAGGAATTGTCTCCCCATGAGAGTCTGCACATTCAGGGACTGTCTCGCAGTGAGAGTCGTTACCTTCAGGAAATATACCGCAGTGAGAGTTGGCACCCTCAGGAGCTGTCTCCCAGTAAGAGTCGGTACCTTCAGGAACTGTCCCTCAGTGAGATTCAGCACCTTCAGGAACTGTCACCCAGTGAGAATGAGCACCTTCACTATATGCACCGCAGTGAGAGTCAGATCTTTCCGGAACTGTACCGCAGTGAGAGTCAACACCTTCAGGGCCTGTCTCCCAGTGAGAGTCAGCTCCTTCAGGAACTGTCACCCAGTTAGATTCAGCAACTTCAGGAACTGTCCCTCAGTGAGATTCAGCACCTTCAGGAACTGTCACCCAGTGAGAATGAGCACGTAAGGAACTGTACCCCAGTGAGAGTCAGCACCTTCAGGAATTGTCTCCCCATGAGAGTCTGCACATTCAGGGAATTTCTCGCAGTGAGAGTCGTTACCTTCAGGAAATATACCGCAGTGAGAGTCGGCACCCTCAGGAGCTGTCTCCCAGTAAGAGTCGGTACCTTCAGGAACTGTCCCTCAGTGAGATTCAGCACCTTCAGGAACTGTCACCCAGTGAGAATGAGCACCTTCACTAACTGCACCGCAGTGAAAGTCAGATCTTTCCGGAACTGTACCCCAGTGAGAGTCAACACCTTCAGGACCTGTCTCCCAGTGAGAGTAAGCTCCTTCAGGAACTGTCACACAGTTAGATTCAGCACCTTCAGGAACTGTCCCTCAGTGAGATTCAGCAACTTCAGGAACTGTCACCTAGTGAGAATGAGCACGTAAGGAACCGTACCCCAGTGAGAGTCAGCACATTCAGGAACTGTTCCCCAGTGACTGTCAGCACCTTCAGTATCAGCCCCCCAGTGATAGTCAGCACCTTCTTGAACTGGACACCAGTGATAGTCAGCACCTTCAGGAACTGTTCCCCAGTGAGAGTCAGCACCATCTGGAACTTTACCCCAGTGAGAGTCAGCACCTTCTGGAACTGTCTCCTAGTGAGAGTCGGCACCTTCAGGAACTTTACCCTAGTGAGAGTCAGCGCCTTCTGGAACTGTACCCCGGTGAGAGTCAGCCTCTTCAGGAACAGTCTCCTGGTGAGAGTCAGCAACTTCAGGAACTGTCTCCCAGTTAGAGTCAGCACCTTCAGGAACTGTACACCAGTGAGATTCTGCACCTTCAGGAACTGTCTCCCACTGAGAGTAAGCACCTACTGGAAATGACCATCAGTGAGAGTCAGGACCTTCAGGAACTGTCGCCCAATGAGTGTCAGCAGCTTCCGGAACTGTCTCAAAGTGAGAGTCAGCGACTTGAGCATCTGCCCCCCAATGAGTTTCAGCACCTTCAGGAACTATCCCACAGTGAGAGTCAGCACCTTCTGTATTTGTGCCCCAGTGAGAGTCACCACATTCAGGAACTGTTTCCCCATCAACGTCTGCACATTCAGGGAATGTCTCCCAGTGAGAGTCGGTACCTTCAGGAAATATACCGCAGTGAGAGTCAGCACCTTCAGGAACTGTTCCCCAGTGACTGTCAGCACCCTCAGTATCAGCCCCGCATTGAGAGTCAGCACCTTCTGGAACTGGACACCAGTGATAGTCAGCACCTTCAGGATCTGACCCGCATTGAGAGTCGGCACGTTCAGGAACTGTTCCCCAGTGAGAGTCAGCACCTTCTGGAACGGTACCCCAGTGAGAGTCAGCACCATCTGGAACTTTACTCCAGTGAGAGTCAGCAATTTCAGGAAATGTCTCCCAGTGAGAGTCAGCACCATCTGGAACTTTACCCCAGTGAGAGTCAGCATTTTCAGGAACTGTCTGCCAGTGAGAGTCAGCACCTTCTGGAACGCTACCCCAATGGGAGTCAGCACCTTCAGGATCTGCCCCCAAGTTTGATTCGGCACCTTCAGGAACTATTCCAAAGTGAGAGTCAGCACCTGCAGGAACGGTACCCCAGTGAGAGTCAGCACCATCAGGAACTGTCTCCCAGTGAGAGTCAGCACCTCAAGGAACTTTACCCCAGTGAGAGTCAGCACCTTCTGGAACTGTCTCCCATTGAGTGTCAGCACCTTCAGGAACTTTACCCTAGAGAGAGTCAGCACCTTCTGGAACTGTACCCCGGTGAGAGTCAGCACCATCAGGAACTATCTCCCAGTGAGAGTCAGCATCTTCAGGATCTGTACACCAGTGAGATTCTGCACCATCAGGAACTGTACCCCAGTGAGAATCTGCACCTTCAGGAACTGTCTCACAATGGGAGTCAGCACCTTCAGGATCTGTAAACAAGAGAGATTCAGAACCTTCAGGAACTGTGCCCCTATGAGAGTCAGCACCTTCAGGTACTGTACCCCAATGAGAGTCAGCACCTTCCGGAACTGACCCTCAGTGAGAGCCAGGACCTTCAGGATCTGTCAACCAGTGAGAGTCAACTCCTTCAGGAAATGTCACCCAGTGAGAGTCAGCATCTTCAGGAACTGTCCCTCAGTCAAAGTCGCTAATTTCAGAAACTGAACCCCAATGACTGTCAGCACCTTCAGAACCTGTACCCCAGTGAGATTCAGCACTTCAGGAACTGTCACCCAGTGAGAGTGAGCACCTTTAGGAACTTTAACCCAGTGAGAGTCAGCAATTTCAGGAACTCTCTCCCAGTGAGTGTCAGCACCTTCTGGACCGGTACCCCAATGAGTGTCAGCACCTTCAAGATCTGTCACCCAGTGAGAGTGAGCACCTTCAGGAACTGTCCCCAAGTGAGAGTCAGAACCTTCAGGAACTGTACCCCAATGAGTGTCAGCACCTTCAGGAACTGTTCCTCAGTGAGAGTCAGCACCTTCGGGAACTGTACCCCAATGAGAGTCAGCACCTTCAGGAACTGTACCCCAATGAGTGTCAGCACATTCAGGATCTGTCACCCAGTGAGAGTGAGCACCTTCAGGAACTGTCCCCAAGTGAGAGTCAGCACCTTCAGGAACTGTACCCCAATGATTGTCAGCACCTTCTGGAACAGTTCCCCAGTGAGAGTCAGAACCATCCGGAACTGTACCCCAGTGAGAGTCAGCACCTTCAGGAACTTTAACTCCGTGAGAGTCAGAACCATCCGGAACCGTACCCCAGTGAGAGTCAGCACCATCCGGAACTGACCCTCAGTGAGATTCAAGACCTTTAGTATCAGCCCCCCAGTGAGAGTCAGCACCTTCTGGAACTGGACACCAGTGATAGTCAGCACCTTCAGGATCTGCCCCGCACTGAGAGTATGCACCTTCAGGAACTGTTCCCCAGTGGGAATCAGCACCTTCTGGAACGGTACCTCAGTGAGACTCAGCACCATCTGGAACTTTACCCCAGTGAGAGTCAGCATTTTCAGGAACTCTCTCCCAGTGAGAGTCAGCACCTTCTGGACCGGTACCCCAATGAGAGTCAGCACCTTCAGGATCTGTAACCCAATGAGAGTGAGCACCTTCAGGAACTGTCCCCAAGTGAGAGACAGCACCTTCAGGAACTGTACTCCAATGAAGTGTCAGCACCTTCAGGAACTGTCACCCAGTGAGAGTGAGCACCATCTGGAACGTTAACCCAGTGAGAGTCAGAACCATCCGGAACTGTACCCCAGTGAGAGTCAGCACCTTCAGGAACTGAACCACAATGAGAGTCAGCGCCTTTAGGATCTGCCCCCCAATGAGTATCAGCACCTTCAGGAACTATCCCACAGTGAGAGTCGGCACCTTCTGGAAGTGTGCCCCAGTGAGAGTCAGCACCTTCAGGAACTGTCTCCCCATGACAGTCGGCACATTCAGGGAATGTCTCGCAGTGAGAGTCGTTACCTTCAGGAAATATACCGCAGTGAGAGTCGGCACCTTCAGGAACTGTCTCCCAGTAAGAGTCGGTACATTCAGCAACTGAACCCTAGTGAGAGTCGGCACCTTCAGGAACTGTCCCTCAGTGAGAGTCAGCACCTTCAAGAACTGTCACCCAGTGAGAATGATCACCTTCACGAACTGCACCCCAGTGAGATTCAGAACATTCCGGAACTGTACCCCAGTGACAGTCAACACCTTCAGGAACTGTCTCCCAGTGAGAGTCACCACCTTCAGGAACTGTCCCCCCTAATTGAGAGTCAGCCCCTTCAGGAACTGTCACCCAGTGAGAGTCAGCACGTTCAGGAACTGTCCCTCAGTGACAGTCAGCACCTTCAGGAACTGAACCACAATGAGAGTCAGCTCCTTTAGAATATGCCCCCCAATGATTTTCAGCACCTTCAGGAACTATCCCACAGTGAGAGTCAGCACCTTCAGGAAGTGTGCCCCAGTGAGAGTCATCACCTTCAGGAATTGTCTCCCCATGAGAGTCTGCACATTCAGGGACTGTCTCGCAGTGAGAGTCGTTACCTTCAGGAAATATACCGCAGTGAGAGTTGGCACCCTCAAGAGCTGTCTCCCAGTCAGAGTCGGTACCTTCAGGAACTGTCCCTCAGTGAGATTCAGCACCTTCAGGAACTGTCACCCAGTGAGAATGAGCACCTTCACTATATGCACCGCAGTGAGAGTCAGATCTTTCCGGAACTGTACCCCAGTGAGAGTCAACACCTTCAGGGCCTGTCTCCCAGTGAGAGTCAGCTCCTTCAGGAACTGTCACCCAGTTAGATTCAGCAACTTCAGGAACTGTCCCTCAGTGAGATTCAGCACCTTCAGGAACTGTCACCCAGTGAGAATGAGCACGTAAGGAACTGTACCCCAGTGAGAGTCAGCACCTTCAGGAATTGTCTCCCCATGAGAGTCTGCACATTCAGGGAATTTCTCGCAGTGAGAGTCGTTACCTTCAGGAAATATACCGCAGTGAGAGTCGGCACCCTCAGGAGCTGTCTCCCAGTAAGAGTCGGTACCTTCAGGAACTGTCCCTCAGTGAGATTCAGCACCTTCAGGAACTGTCACCCAGTGAGAATGAGCACCTTCACTAACTGAACCGCAGTGAAAGTCAGATCATTCAGGAACTGTACCCCAGTGAGAGTCAACACCTTCAGGACCTGTCTCCCAGTGAGAGTAAGCTCCTTCAGGAACTGTCACACAGTTAGATTCAGCACCTTCAGGAACTGTCCCTCAGTGAGATTCAGCAACTTCAGGAACTGTCACCTAGTGAGAATGAGCACGTAAGGAACCGTACCCCAGTGAGAGTCAGCACATTCAGGAACTGTTCCCCAGTGACTGTCAGCACCTTCAGTATCAGCCCCCCAGTGATAGTCAGCACCTTCTTGAACTGGACACCAGTGATAGTCAGCACCTTCAGGAACTGTTCCCCAGTGAGAGTCAGCACCATCTGGAACTTTACCCCAGTGAGAGTCAGCACCTTCTGGAACTGTCTCCTAGTGAGAGTCGGCACCTTCAGGAACTTTACCCTAGTGAGAGTCAGCGCCTTCTGGAACTGTACCCCGGTGAGAGTCAGCCTCTTCAGGAACAGTCTCCCAGTTAGAGTCAGCACCTTCAGGAACTGTACACCAGTGAGATTCTGCACCTTCAGGAACTGTCTCCCACTGAGAGTAAGCACCTACTGGAAATGACCATCAGTGAGAGTCAGGACCTTCAGGAACTGTCGCCCAATGAGTGTCAGCAGCTTCCGGAACTGTCTCAAAGTGAGAGTCAGCGACTTGAGCATCTGCCCCCCAATGAGTTTCAGCACCTTCAGGAACTATCCCACAGTGAGAGTCAGCACCTTCTGTATTTGTGCCCCAGTGAGAGTCACCACATTCAGGAACTGTTTCCCCATCAACGTCTGCACATTCAGGGAATGTCTCCCAGTGAGAGTCGGTACCTTCAGGAAATATACCGCAGTGAGAGTCAGCACCTTCAGGAACTGTTCCCCAGTGACTGTCAGCACCCTCAGTATCAGCCCCGCATTGAGAGTCAGCACCTTCTGGAACTGGACACCAGTGATAGTCAGCACCTTCAGGATCTGACCCGCATTGAGAGTCGGCACGTTCAGGAACTGTTCCCCAGTGAGAGTCAGCACCTTCTGGAACGGTACCCCAGTGAGAGTCAGCACCATCTTGAACTTTACTCCAGTGAGAGTCAGCAATTTCAGGAAATGTCTCCCAGTGAGAGTCAGCACCATCTGGAACTTTACCCCAGTGAGAGTCAGCATTTTCAGGAACTGTCTGCCAGTGAGAGTCAGCACCTTCTGGAACGCTACCCCAATGGGAGTCAGCACCTTCAGGATCTGCCCCCAAGTTTGATTCGGCACCTTCAGGAACTATTCCAAAGTGAGAGTCAGCACCTGCAGGAACGGTACCCCAGTGAGAGTCAGCACCATCAGGAACTGTCTCCCAGTGAGAGTCAGCACCTCAAGGAACTTTACCCCAGTGAGAGTCAGCACCTTCTGGAACTGTCTCCCATTGAGTGTCAGCACCTTCAGGAACTTTACCCTAGAGAGAGTCAGCACCTTCTGGAACTGTACCCCGGTGAGAGTCAGCACCATCAGGAACTATCTCCCAGTGAGAGTCAGCACCTTCAGGATCTGTACACCAGTGAGATTCTGCACCATCAGGAACTGTACCCCAGTGAGAATCTGCACCTTCAGGAACTGTCTCACAATGGGAGTCAGCACCTTCAGGATCTGTAAACAAGAGAGATTCAGAACCTTCAGGAACTGTGCCCCAATGAGAGTCAGCACCTTCAGGTACTGTACCCCAATGAGAGTCAGCACCTTCCGGAACTGACCCTCAGTGAGAGCCAGGACCTTCAGGATCTGTCAACCAGTGAGAGTCAACTCCTTCAGGAAATGTCACCCAGTGAGAGTCAGCATCTTCAGGAACTGTCCCTCAGTCAAAGTCGCTAATTTCAGAAACTGAACCCCAATGACTGTCAGCACCTTCAGAACCTGTACCCCAGTGAGATTCAGCACTTCAGGAACTGTCACCCAGTGAGAGTGAGCACCTTTAGGAACTTTAACCCAGTGAGAGTCAGCAATTTCAGGAACTCTCTCCCAGTGAGTGTCAGCACCTTCTGGACCGGTACCCCAATGAGTGTCAGCACCTTCAAGATCTGTCACCCAGTGAGAGTGAGCACCTTCAGGAACTGTCCCCAAGTGAGAGTCAGAACCTTCAGGAACTGTACCCCAATGAGTGTCAGCACCTTCAGGAACTGTTCCTCAGTGAGAGTCAGCACCTTCGGGAACTGTACCCCAATGAGAGTCAGCACCTTCAGGAACTGTACCCCAATGAGTGTCAGCACATTCAGGATCTGTCACCCAGTGAGAGTGAGCACCTTCAGGAACTGTCCCCAAGTGAGAGTCAGCACCTTCAGGAACTGTACCCCAATGATTGTCAGCACCTTCTGGAACAGTTCCCCAGTGAGAGTCAGAACCATCCGGAACTGTACCCCAGTGAGAGTCAGCACCTTCAGGAACTTTAACTCCGTGAGAGTCAGAACCATCCGGAACCGTACCCCAGTGAGAGTCAGCACCATCCGGAACTGACCCTCAGTGAGATTCAAGACCTTTAGTATCAGCCCCCCAGTGAGAGTCAGCACCTTCTGGAACTGGACACCAGTGATAGTCAGCACCTTCAGGATCTGCCCCGCACTGAGAGTATGCACCTTCAGGAACTGTTCCCCAGTGGGAATCAGCACCTTCTGGAACGGTACCTCAGTGAGACTCAGCACCATCTGGAACTATACCCCAGTGAGAGTCAGCAATTTCAGGAACTCTCTCCCAGTGAGAGTCAGCACCTTCTGGACCGGTACCCCAATGAGAGTCAGCACCTTCAGGATCTGTAACCCAATGAGAGTGAGCACCTTCAGGAACTGTCCCCAAGTGAGAGACAGCACCTTCAGGAACTGTACTCCAATGAAGTGTCAGCACCTTCAGGATCTGTAACCCAATGAGAGTGAGCACCTTCAGGAACTGTCCCCAAGTGAGAGACAGCACCTTCAGGAACTGTACTCCAATGAGTGTCAGCACCTTCAGGATCTCTCCCTCAGTGAGAGTCAGCACCTTCAGGAACTGTACCCCAATGAAGTGTCAGCACCTTCAGGAACTGTCACCCAGTGAGAGTGAGCACCATCTGGAACGTTAACCCAGTGAGAGTCAGAACCATCCGGAACTGTACCCCAGTGAGAGTCAGCACCTTCAGGAACTGAACCACAATGAGAGTCAGCGCCTTTAGGATCTGCCCCCCAATGAGTATCAGCACCTTCAGGAACTATCCCACAGTGAGAGTCGGCACCTTCTGGAAGTGTGCCCCAGTGAGAGTCAGCACCTTCAGGAACTGTCTCCCCATGACAGTCGGCACATTCAGGGAATGTCTCGCAGTGAGAGTCGTTACCTTCAGGAAATATACCGCAGTGAGAGTCGGCACCTTCAGGAACTGTCTCCCAGTAAGAGTCGGTACATTCAGCAACTGAACCCTAGTGAGAGTCGGCACCTTCAGGAACTGTCCCTCAGTGAGAGTCAGCACCTTCAAGAACTGTCACCCAGTGAGAATGATCACCTTCACGAACTGCACCCCAGTGAGATTCAGAACATTCCGGAACTGTACCCCAGTGACAGTCAACACCTTCAGGAACTGTCTCCCAGTGAGAGTCACCACCTTCAGGAACTGTCCCCCCTAATTGAGAGTCAGCCCCTTCAGGAACTGTCACCCAGTGAGAGTCAGCACGTTCAGGAACTGTCCCTCAGTGACAGTCAGCACCTTCAGGAACTGAACCACAATGAGAGTCAGCTCCTTTAGAATCTGCCCCCCAATGATTTTCAGCACCTTCAGGAACTATCCCACAGTGAGAGTCAGCACCTTCAGGAAGTGTGCCCCAGTGAGAGTCATCACCTTCAGGAATTGTCTCCCCATGAGAGTCTGCACATTCAGGGACTGTCTCGCAGTGAGAGTCGTTACCTTCAGGAAATATACCGCAGTGAGAGTTGGCACCCTCAGGAGCTGTCTCCCAGTAAGAGTCGGTACCTTCAGGAACTGTCCCTCAGTGAGATTCAGCACCTTCAGGAACTGTCACCCAGTGAGAATGAGCACCTTCACTATATGCACCGCAGTGAGAGTCAGATCTTTCCGGAACTGTACCCCAGTGAGAGTCAACACCTTCAGGGCCTGTCTCCCAGTGAGAGTCAGCTCCTTCAGGAACTGTCACCCAGTTAGATTCAGCAACTTCAGGAACTGTCCCTCAGTGAGATTCAGCACCTTCAGGAACTGTCACCCAGTGAGAATGAGCACGTAAGGAACTGTACCCCAGTGAGAGTCAGCACCTTCAGGAATTGTCTCCCCATGAGAGTCTGCACATTCAGGGAATTTCTCGCAGTGAGAGTCGTTACCTTCAGGAAATATACCGCAGTGAGAGTCGGCACCCTCAGGAGCTGTCTCCCAGTAAGAGTCGGTACCTTCAGGAACTGTCCCTCAGTGAGATTCAGCACCTTCAGGAACTGTCACCCAGTGAGAATGAGCACCTTCACTAACTGCACCGCAGTGAAAGTCAGATCTTTCCGGAACTGTACCCCAGTGAGAGTCAACACCTTCAGGACCTGTCTCCCAGTGAGAGTAAGCTCCTTCAGGAACTGTCACACAGTTAGATTCAGCACCTTCAGGAACTGTCCCTCAGTGAGATTCAGCAACTTCAGGAACAGTCACCTAGTGAGAATGAGCACGTAAGGAACCGTACCCCAGTGAGAGTCAGCACATTCAGGAACTGTTCCCCAGTGACTGTCAGCACCTTCAGTATCAGCCCCCCAGTGATAGTCAGCACCTTCTTGAACTGGACACCAGTGATAGTCAGCACCTTCAGGAACTGTTCCCCAGTGAGAGTCAGCACCATCTGGAACTTTACCCCAGTGAGAGTCAGCACCTTCTGGAACTGTCTCCTAGTGAGAGTCGGCACCTTCAGGAACTTTACCCTAGTGAGAGTCAGCGCCTTCTGGAACTGTACCCCGGTGAGAGTCAGCCTCTTCAGGAACAGTCTCCTGGTGAGAGTCAGCAACTTCAGGAACTGTCTCCCAGTTAGAGTCAGCACCTTCAGGAACTGTACACCAGTGAGATTCTGCACCTTCAGGAACTATCTCCCACTGAGAGTAAGCACCTACTGGAAATGACCATCAGTGAGAGTCAGGACCTTCAGGAACTGTCGCCCAATGAGTGTCAGCAGCTTCCGGAACTGTCTCAAAGTGAGAGTCAGCGACTTGAGCATCTGCCCCCCAATGAGTTTCAGCACCTTCAGGAACTATCCCACAGTGAGAGTCAGCACCTTCTGTATTTGTGCCCCAGTGAGAGTCACCACATTCAGGAACTGTTTCCCCATCAACGTCTGCACATTCAGGGAATGTCTCCCAGTGAGAGTCGGTACCTTCAGGAAATATACCGCAGTGAGAGTCAGCACCTTCAGGAACTGTTCCCCAGTGACTGTCAGCACCCTCAGTATCAGCCCCGCATTGAGAGTCAGCACCTTCTGGAACTGGACACCAGTGATAGTCAGCACCTTCAGGATCTGACCCGCATTGAGAGTCGGCACGTTCAGGAACTGTTCCCCAGTGAGAGTCAGCACCTTCTGGAACGGTACCCCAGTGAGAGTCAGCACCATCTTGAACTTTACTCCAGTGAGAGTCAGCAATTTCAGGAAATGTCTCCCAGTGAGAGTCAGCACCATCTGGAACTTTACCCCAGTGAGAGTCAGCATTTTCAGGAACTGTCTGCCAGTGAGAGTCAGCACCTTCTGGAACGCTACCCCAATGGGAGTCAGCACCTTCAGGATCTGCCCCCAAGTTTGATTCGGCACCTTCAGGAACTATTCCAAAGTGAGAGTCAGCACCTGCAGGAACGGTACCCCAGTGAGAGTCAGCACCATCAGGAACTGTCTCCCAGTGAGAGTCAGCACCTCAAGGAACTTTACCCCAGTGAGAGTCAGCACCTTCTGGAACTGTCTCCCATTGAGTGTCAGCACCTTCAGGAACTTTACCCTAGAGAGAGTCAGCACCTTCTGGAACTGTACCCCGGTGAGAGTCAGCACCATCAGGAACTATCTCCCAGTGAGAGTCAGCACCTTCAGGATCTGTACACCAGTGAGATTCTGCACCATCAGGAACTGTACCCCAGTGAGAATCTGCACCTTCAGGAACTGTCTCACAATGGGAGTCAGCACCTTCAGGATCTGTAAACAAGAGAGATTCAGAACCTTCAGGAACTGTGCCCCAATGAGAGTCAGCACCTTCAGGTACTGTACCCCAATGAGAGTCAGCACCTTCCGGAACTGACCCTCAGTGAGAGCCAGGACCTTCAGGATCTGTCAACCAGTGAGAGTCAACTCCTTCAGGAAATGTCACCCAGTGAGAGTCAGCATCTTCAGGAACTGTCCCTCAGTCAAAGTCGCTAATTTCAGAAACTGAACCCCAATGACTGTCAGCACCTTCAGAACCTGTACCCCAGTGAGATTCAGCACTTCAGGAACTGTCACCCAGTGAGAGTGAGCACCTTTAGGAACTTTAACCCAGTGAGAGTCAGCAATTTCAGGAACTCTCTCCCAGTGAGTGTCAGCACCTTCTGGACCGGTACCCCAATGAGTGTCAGCACCTTCAAGATCTGTCACCCAGTGAGAGTGAGCACCTTCAGGAACTGTCCCCAAGTGAGAGTCAGAACCTTCAGGAACTGTACCCCAATGAGTGTCAGCACCTTCAGGAACTGTTCCTCAGTGAGAGTCAGCACCTTCGGGAACTGTACCCCAATGAGAGTCAGCACCTTCAGGAACTGTACCCCAATGAGTGTCAGCACATTCAGGATCTGTCACCCAGTGAGAGTGAGCACCTTCAGGAACTGTCCCCAAGTGAGAGTCAGCACCTTCAGGAACTGTACCCCAATGAGTGTCAGCACCTTCTGGAACAGTTCCCCAGTGAGAGTCAGAACCATCCGGAACTGTACCCCAGTGAGAGTCAGCACCTTCAGGAACTTTAACTCCGTGAGAGTTAGAACCATCCGGAACCATACCCCAGTGAGAGTCAGCACCATCCGGAACTGACCCTCAGTGAGATTCAAGACCTTTAGTATCAGCCCCCCAGTGAGAGTCAGCACCTTCTGGAACTGGACACCAGTGATAGTCAGCACCTTCAGGATCTGCCCCGCACTGAGAGTATGCACCTTCAGGAACTGTTCCCCAGTGGGAATCAGCACCTTCTGGAACGGTACCTCAGTGAGACTCAGCACCATCTGGAACTTTACCCCAGTGAGAGTCAGCAATTTCAGGAACTCTCTCCCAGTGAGAGTCAGCACCTTCTGGACCGGTACCCCAATGAGAGTCAGCACCTTCAGGATCTGTAACCCAATGAGAGTGAGCACCTTCAGGAACTGTCCCCAAGTGAGAGACAGCACCTTCAGGAACTGTACTCCAATGAAGTGTCAGCACCTTCAGGATCTGTAACCCAATGAGAGTGAGCACCTTCAGGAACTGTCCCCAAGTGAGAGACAGCACCTTCAGGAACTGTACTCCAATGAGTGTCAGCACCTTCAGGATCTCTCCCTCAGTGAGAGTCAGCGCCTTTAGGATCTGCCCCCCAATGAGTATCAGCACCTTCAGGAACTATCCCACAGTGAGAGTCGGCACCTTCTGGAAGTGTGCCCCAGTGAGAGTCAGCACCTTCAGGAACTGTCTCCCCATGACAGTCGGCACATTCAGGGAATGTCTCGCAGTGAGAGTCGTTACCTTCAGGAAATATACCGCAGTGAGAGTCGGCACCTTCAGGAACTGTCTCCCAGTAAGAGTCGGTACATTCAGCAACTGAACCCTAGTGAGAGTCGGCACCTTCAGGAACTGTCCCTCAGTGAGAGTCAGCACCTTCGGGAACTGTACCCCAATGAGAGTCAGCACCTTCAGGAACTGTACCCCAATGAGTGTCAGCACATTCAGGATCTGTCACCCAGTGAGAGTGAGCACCTTCAGGAACTGTCCCCAAGTGAGAGTCAGCACCTTCAGGAACTGTACCCCAATGATTGTCAGCACCTTCTGGAACAGTTCCCCAGTGAGAGTCAGAACCATCCGGAACTGTACCCCAGTGAGAGTCAGCACCTTCAGGAACTTTAACTCCGTGAGAGTCAGAACCATCCGGAACCGTACCCCAGTGAGAGTCAGCACCATCCGGAACTGACCCTCAGTGAGATTCAAGACCTTTAGTATCAGCCCCCCAGTGAGAGTCAGCACCTTCTGGAACTGGACACCAGTGATAGTCAGCACCTTCAGGATCTGCCCCGCACTGAGAGTATGCACCTTCAGGAACTGTTCCCCAGTGGGAATCAGCACCTTCTGGAACTGTACCTCAGTGAGACTCAGCACCATCTGGAACTTTACCCCAGTGAGAGTCAGCAATTTCAGGAACTCTCTCCCAGTGAGAGTCAGCACCTTCTGGACCGGTACCCCAATGAGAGTCAGCACCTTCAGGATCTGTAACCCAATGAGAGTGAGCACCTTCAGGAACTGTCCCCAAGTGAGAGTCAGCACCTTCTGGAACTGTCTCCCATTGAGTGTCAGCACCTTCAGGAACTTTACCCTAGAGAGAGTCAGCACCTTCTGGAACTGTACCCCGGTGAGAGTCAGCACCATCAGGAACTATCTCCCAGTGAGAGTCAGCACCTTCAGGATCTGTACACCAGTGAGATTCTGCACCATCAGGAACTGTACCCCAGTGAGAATCTGCACCTTCAGGAACTGTCTCACAATGGGAGTCAGCACCTTCAGGATCTGTAAACAAGAGAGATTCAGAACCTTCAGGAACTGTGCCCCAATGAGAGTCAGCACCTTCAGGTACTGTACCCCAATGAGAGTCAGCACCTTCCGGAACTGACCCTCAGTGAGAGCCAGGACCTTCAGGATCTGTCAACCAGTGAGAGTCAACTCCTTCAGGAAATGTCACCCAGTGAGAGTCAGCATCTTCAGGAACTGTCCCTCAGTCAAAGTCGCTAATTTCAGAAACTGAACCCCAATGACTGTCAGCACCTTCAGAACCTGTACCCCAGTGAGATTCAGCACTTCAGGAACTGTCACCCAGTGAGAGTGAGCACCTTTAGGAACTTTAACCCAGTGAGAGTCAGCAATTTCAGGAACTCTCTCCCAGTGAGTGTCAGCACCTTCTGGACCGGTACCCCAATGAGTGTCAGCACCTTCAAGATCTGTCACCCAATGAGAGTGAGCACCTTCAGGAACTGTCCCCAAGTGAGAGACAGCACCTTCAGGAACTGTACTCCAATGAGTGTCAGCACCTTCAGGATCTCTCCCTCAGTGAGAGTCAGCACCTTCAGGAACTGTACCCCAATGAAGTGTCAGCACCTTCAGGAACTGTCACCCAGTGAGAGTGAGCACCATCTGGAACGTTAACCCAGTGAGAGTCAGAACCATCCGGAACTGTACCCCAGTGAGAGTCAGCACCTTCAGGAACTGAACCACAATGAGAGTCAGCGCCTTTAGGATCTGCCCCCCCAATGAGTATCAGCACCTTCAGGAACTATCCCACAGTGAGAGTCGGCACCTTCTGGAAGTGTGCCCCAGTGAGAGTCAGCACCTTCAGGAACTGTCTCCCCATGACAGTCGGCACATTCAGGGAATGTCTCGCAGTGAGAGTCGTTACCTTCAGGAAATATACCGCAGTGAGAGTCGGCACCTTCAGGAACTGTCTCCCAGTAAGAGTCGGTACATTCAGCAACTGAACCCTAGTGAGAGTCGGCACCTTCAGGAACTGTCCCTCAGTGAGAGTCAGCACCTTCAAGAACTGTCACCCAGTGAGAATGATCACCTTCACGAACTGCACCCCAGTGAGATTCAGAACATTCCGGAACTGTACCCCAGTGACAGTCAACACCTTCAGGAACTGTCTCCCAGTGAGAGTCACCACCTTCAGGAACTGTCCCCCCTAATTGAGAGTCAGCCCCTTCAGGAACTGTCACCCAGTGAGAGTCAGCACGTTCAGGAACTGTCCCTCAGTGACAGTCAGCACCTTCAGGAACTGAACCACAATGAGAGTCAGCTCCTTTAGAATCTGCCCCCCAATGATTTTCAGCACCTTCAGGAACTATCCCACAGTGAGAGTCAGCACCTTCAGGAAGTGTGCCCCAGTGAGAGTCATCACCTTCAGGAATTGTCTCCCCATGAGAGTCTGCACATTCAGGGACTGTCTCGCAGTGAGAGTCGTTACCTTCAGGAAATATACCGCAGTGAGAGTTGGCACCCTCAGGAGCTGTCTCCCAGTAAGAGTCGGTACCTTCAGGAACTGTCCCTCAGTGAGATTCAGCACCTTCAGGAACTGTCACCCAGTGAGAATGAGCACCTTCACTATATGCACCGCAGTGAGAGTCAGATCTTTCCGGAACTGTACCCCAGTGAGAGTCAACACCTTCAGGGCCTGTCTCCCAGTGAGAGTCAGCTCCTTCAGGAACTGTCACCCAGTTAGATTCAGCAACTTCAGGAACTGTCCCTCAGTGAGATTCAGCACCTTCAGGAACTGTCACCCAGTGAGAATGAGCACGTAAGGAACTGTACCCCAGTGAGAGTCAGCACCTTCAGGAATTGTCTCCCCATGAGAGTCTGCACATTCAGGGAATTTCTCGCAGTGAGAGTCGTTACCTTCAGGAAATATACCGCAGTGAGAGTCGGCACCCTCAGGAGCTGTCTCCCAGTAAGAGTCGGTACCTTCAGGAACTGTCCCTCAGTGAGATTCAGCACCTTCAGGAACTGTCACCCAGTGAGAATGAGCACCTTCACTAACTGCACCGCAGTGAAAGTCAGATCTTTCCGGAACTGTACCCCAGTGAGAGTCAACACCTTCAGGACCTGTCTCCCAGTGAGAGTAAGCTCCTTCAGGAACTGTCACACAGTTAGATTCAGCACCTTCAGGAACTGTCCCTCAGTGAGATTCAGCAACTTCAGGAACTGTCACCTAGTGAGAATGAGCATGTAAGGAACCGTACCCCAGTGAGAGTCAGCACATTCAGGAACTGTTCCCCAGTGACTGTCAGCACCTTCAGTATCAGCCCCCCAGTGATAGTCAGCACCTTCTTGAACTGGACACCAGTGATAGTCAGCACCTTCAGGAACTGTTCCCCAGTGTGAGTCAGCACCTTCTGGAACGGTACCCCAGTGAGAGTCAGCACCATCTGGAACTTTACCCCAGTGAGAGTCAGCACCTTCTGGAACTGTCTCCCAGTGAGAGTCGGCACCTTCAGGAACTTTACCCTAGTGAGAGTCAGCGCCTTCTGGAACTGTACCCCGGTGAGAGTCAGCCTCTTCAGGAACAGTCTCCTGGTGAGAGTCAGCAACTTCAGGAACTGTCTCCCAGTTAGAGTCAGCACCTTCAGGAACTGTACACCAGTGAGATTCTGCACCTTCAGGAACTATCTCCCACTGAGAGTAAGCACCTACTGGAAATGACCATCAGTGAGAGTCAGGACCTTCAGGAACTGTCGCCCAATGAGTGTCAGCAGCTTCCGGAACTGTCTCAAAGTGAGAGTCAGCGACTTGAGCATCTGCCCCCAAAGGAGTTTCAGCACCTTCAGGAACTATCCCACAGTGAGAGTCAGCACCTTCTGTATTTGTGCCCCAGTGAGAGTCACCACATTCAGGAACTGTTTCCCCATCAACGTCTGCACATTCAGGGAATGTCTCCCAGTGAGAGTCGGTACCTTCAGGAAATATACCGCAGTGCGAGTCAGCACCTTCAGGAACTGTTCCCCAGTGACTGTCAGCACCCTCAGTATCAGCCCCGCATTGAGAGTCAGCACCTTCTGGAACTGGACACCAGTGATAGTCAGCACCTTCAGGATCTGACCCGCATTGAGAGTCGGCACGTTCAGGAACTGTTCCCCAGTGAGAGTCAGCACCTTCTGGAACGGTACCCCAGTGAGAGTCAGCACCATCTGGAACTTTACTCCAGTGAGAGTCAGCAATTTCAGGAAATGTCTCCCAGTGAGAGTCAGCACCATCTGGAACTTTACCCCAGTGAGAGTCAGCATTTTCAGGAACTGTCTGCCAGTGAGAGTCAGCACCTTCTGGAACGCTACCCCAATGGGAGTCAGCACCTTCAGGATCTGCCCCCAAGTTTGATTCGGCACCTTCAGGAACTATTCCAAAGTGAGAGTCAGCACCTGCAGGAACGGTACCCCAGTGAGAGTCAGCACCATCAGGAACTGTCTCCCAGTGAGAGTCAGCACCTCAAGGAACTTTACCCCAGTGAGAGTCAGCACCTTCTGGAACTGTCTCCCATTGAGTGTCAGCACCTTCAGGAACTTTACCCTAGAGAGAGTCAGCACCTTCTGGAACTGTACCCCGGTGAGAGTCAGCACCATCAGGAACTATCTCCCAGTGAGAGTCAGCACCTTCAGGATCTGTACACCAGTGAGATTCTGCACCATCAGGAACTGTACCCCAGTGAGAATCTGCACCTTCAGGAACTGTCTCACAATGGGAGTCAGCACCTTCAGGATCTGTAAACAAGAGAGATTCAGAACCTTCAGGAACTGTGCCCCAATGAGAGTCAGCACCTTCAGGTACTGTACCCCAATGAGAGTCAGCACCTTCCGGAACTGACCCTCAGTGAGAGCCAGGACCTTCAGGATCTGTCAACCAGTGAGAGTCAACTCCTTCAGGAAATGTCACCCAGTGAGAGTCAGCATCTTCAGGAACTGTCCCTCAGTCAAAGTCGCTAATTTCAGAAACTGAACCCCAATGACTGTCAGCACCTTCAGAACCTGTACCCCAGTGAGATTCAGCACTTCAGGAACTGTCACCCAGTGAGAGTGAGCACCTTTAGGAACTTTAACCCAGTGAGAGTCAGCAATTTCAGGAACTCTCTCCCAGTGAGTGTCAGCACCTTCTGGACCGGTACCCCAATGAGAGTCAGCACCTTCAAGATCTGTCACCCAGTGAGAGTGAGCACCTTCAGGAACTGTCCCCAAGTGAGAGTCAGAACCTTCAGGAACTGTACCCCAATGAGTGTCAGCACCTTCAGGAACTGTTCCTCAGTGAGAGTCAGCACCTTCGGGAACTGTACCCCAATGAGAGTCAGCACCTTCAGGAACTGTACCCCAATGAGTGTCAGCACATTCAGGATCTGTCACCCAGTGAGAGTGAGCACCTTCAGGAACTGTCCCCAAGTGAGAGTCAGCACCTTCAGGAACTGTACCCCAATGATTGTCAGCACCTTCTGGAACAGTTCCCCAGTGAGAGTCAGAACCATCCGGAACTGTACCCCAGTGAGAGTCAGCACCTTCAGGAACTTTAACTCCGTGAGAGTCAGAACCATCCGGAACCGTACCCCAGTGAGAGTCAGCACCATCCGGAACTGACCCTCAGTGAGATTCAAGACCTTTAGTATCAGCCCCCCAGTGAGAGTCAGCACCTTCTGGAACTGGACACCAGTGATAGTCAGCACCTTCAGGATCTGCCCCGCACTGAGAGTATGCACCTTCAGGAACTGTACCCCAATGAGTGTGAGCAGCTTCCGGAACTGTCTCAAAGTGAGAGTCAGCGACTTGAGCATCTGCCCCCCAATGAGTTTCAGCACCTTCAGGAACTATCCCACAGTGAGAGTCAGCACCTTCTGTATTTGTGCCCCAGTGAGAGTCACCACATTCAGGAACTGTTTCCCCATCAACGTCTGCACATTCAGGGAATGTCTCCCAGTGAGAGTCGGTACCTTCAGGAAATATACCGCAGTGAGAGTCAGCACCTTCAGGAACTGTTCCCCAGTGACTGTCAGCATCCTCAGTATCAGCCCCGCATTGAGAGTCAGCACCTTCTGGAACTGGACACCAGTGATAGTCAGCACCTTCAGGATCTGACCCGCATTGAGAGTCGGCACGTTCAGGAACTGTTCCCCAGTGAGAGTCAGCACCTTCTGGAACGGTACCCCAGTGAGAGTCAGCACCATCTGGAACTTTACTCCAGTGAGAGTCAGCAATTTCAGGAAATGTCTCCCAGTGAGAGTCAGCACCATCTGGAACTTTACCCCAGTGAGAGTCAGCATTTTCAGGAACTGTCTGCCAGTGAGAGTCAGCACCTTCTGGAACGCTACCCCAATGGGAGTCAGCACCTTCAGGATCTGCCCCCAAGTTTGATTCGGCACCTTCAGGAACTATTCCAAAGTGAGAGTCAGCACCTGCAGGAACGGTACCCCAGTGAGAGTCAGCACCATCAGGAACTGTCTCCCAGTGAGAGTCAGCACCTCAAGGAACTTTACCCCAGTGAGAGTCAGCACCTTCTGGAACTGTCTCCCATTGAGTGTCAGCACCTTCAGGAACTTTACCCTAGAGAGAGTCAGCACCTTCTGGAACTGTACCCCGGTGAGAGTCAGCACCATCAGGAACTATCTCCCAGTGAGAGTCAGCACCTTCAGGATCTGTACACCAGTGAGATTCTGCACCATCAGGAACTGTACCCCAGTGAGAATCTGCACCTTCAGGAACTGTCTTACAATGGGAGTCAGCACCTTCAGGATCTGTAAACAAGAGAGATTCAGAACCTTCAGGAACTGTGCCCCAATGAGAGTCAGCACCTTCAGGTACTGTACCCCAATGAGAGTCAGCACCTTCCGGAACTGACCCTCAGTGAGAGCCAGGACCTTCAGGATCTGTCAACCAGTGAGAGTCAACTCCTTCAGGAAATGTCACCCAGTGAGAGTCAGCATCTTCAGGAACTGTCCCTCAGTCAAAGTCGCTAATTTCAGAAACTGAACCCCAATGACTGTCAGCACCTTCAGAACCTGTACCCCAGTGAGATTCAGCACTTCAGGAACTGTCACCCAGTGAGAGTGAGCACCTTTAGGAACTTTAACCCAGTGAGAGTCAGAATCATGCGGAACTGTACCCCAGTGAGAGTCAGCATCTTCAGGAACTGTACCCCAATGAGAGTCAGCAGCTTCAGGAAATGTCACCCAGTGAGACTGAGCACCTTGAGGAACTTTAACCCAGTAAGATTCAGAACCATACGGAACTGTACCCCAGTGAGAGTCAGCACCTTCAGCAACTGTACCCCAATGAGAGTCAGCACCTTCAGGAACTGTACCCCAATGAGAGTCAGCACCTTCCGGAACTGACCCTCAGTGAGTGTCAGGACCTTCAGGATCTGTCACCCAGTGAGAGTGAGCACCATCAGGAACTTTCACCCAATGAGTTTCAGACCCTTCCGGAACTGTACCCCTGTGAGAGTCAGAAGTTTCAGGAACTGTACCGCAGTGAGACTCAGCTCCTTCAGGAACTGTCACCCAGTGAGATTCAGCACCTTCAGGAACTTTCACCCAGTGAGAATGAGCACCTTCAGGAACTGTACCCCAGTGAGAGTCAGCACCTTCAGGAACTGTTCCCCAGTGACTGTCAGCACCCTCAGTATCAGCCCCCCAGTGAGAGTCAGCACCTTCTGGAACTGTACCCCGGTGATATTCAGCACCGTCAGGAACTGTCTCCCAGTGAGAGTCAGCACCTTCAGGAACTGTACCCCAGTGAGATTCTGCACCTTCAGGAATTGTCTCCCAGTGAGAGTGTGCTCTTTCAGGAACTGTCTCCCAGTGAGAGTAAGCACCTTCAGGAAATGAGCCTCAGTGGGAGTCCGGACCTCCAGTATCAGCCCTCCTATGAGAGTCAGCACCTTCTGGAACTGGACACTAGTGATATTCAGCACCTTCAGGATCTGCCCCGCAGTGTGAGTCGGCACTTTCAGGAACTGTTCCCCAGTGAGAGGCAGCACCTTCTGGAACGGTACCCCAGTGAGAGTCAGCACCATCTGGAACTTTATCCCAGTGAGAGTCAGCACCTTCTGGAACTGTCTCCCAGTGAGAGTCAGCACCTTCAGGAACTTTACCCTAGTGAAAGTCAGCACCTGTTGGAACTGTACCACAGTGAGATTCAGCCCCTTCAGGAACGGTCTCCTAGTGAGAGTCAGTAACTTCAGGAACTGTCTCCCAGTTAGAGTCAGCACCTTCAGGACCTGTACATCAGTGAGGTTCTGCACCTTCAGGAACTGTCTCCCACTGAGAGTCAGCACCTTCCGGAACTGACCCTCAGTGAGTGTCAGGACCTTCAGGAACTGTCACCCAGTGAGAGTCAACACCTTCAGGAAATGTCACCCAGTGAGAGTCAGCACCTTCAGGATCTGTCGCCCCATGAGTGTCAGCAACTTCCTGAACTGTCCCTCATTGAGAGTCAGCACCTTCAGGAACTGTACCCCAATGAGAGGCAGCACCTTCAGGAACTGTACCCCAATGAGTGTCAACACCTTCAGGAACTGTCTCAAAGCGAGAGTCAGCGCCTTTAGGATCTGCCCCCCAATGAGTTTCAGCACCTTCAGGAACTATCCCACAGTGAGAGTCAGCACCTTCTGGAAGTGTGCCCCAGTGAGAGTCAGCAACTTCAGGAACTGTCACCCCATGAGAGTCTGCACATTCAGGGAACGTCTCCCAGTGGGAGTCGGTACCTTCAGGAAATATACCCCAGTGAGATTCAGCACCTTCAGGAACTGTACTCCAGTGAGAGTCAGCAATTTCAGGAAATGTCTCCCAGTGAGAGGCAGCACCATCTGGAACTTTACCCCAGTGAGAGTCAGCATTTTCAGGAACTGTCTGCCAGTGAGAGTCAGCACCTTCTGGAACGTTACCCCAATGAGAGTCAGCACCTTCAGGATCTGCCCCCCAGTGAGATTCGGCACCTTCAGGAACTATTCCGAAGTGAGAGTCAGCACCTTCAGGAACGGTACCCCAGTGAGAGTCAGCACCAACAGGAACTGTCTCCCAGTGAGAGTCAGCACCTCAAGGAACTTAACCCCAGTGAGAGTCAGCACCTTCTGGAACTGTCTCCCAGTGACAGACAGCACTTTCAGGAACTTTACCCTAGTGAGAGTCAACACCTTCTGGAACTGTACACCGGTGAGAGTCAGCACCTTCAGGATCTGTCTTTCAATGAAAGTCAGCACCTTCAGGATCTGGCACCCAATGAGAGTGAGCACCTTCAGGAACGTTAACCCAGTGAGAGTCAGAACCATCCGGAACTGTACCCCAGTGAGAGTCAACACCTTCAGGAACTTTAACCCAGTGAGAGTCAGAACCATCCGGAACTCTACCCCAGTGAGAGTCAGCACATTCAGGAACTGAACCTCAATGAGAGTCAGCGCCTTTAGGATCTGCCCCCCAATGATTTTCAGCACCTTCAGGAACTATCCCACAGTGAGAGTCAGCACCTTCTGGAATTGTGCCCCAGTGAGAGTCAGCATCTTCAGGAACTGTCTCCCCATGAGTGTCTGCACATTCAGTGAATGTCTCCCAGTGAGAGTCGTACCTTCAGGAAATATACCCCAGTGAGAGTCGGCACCTTCAGGAACTGTCTCCCAGTAAGAGTCGGTACCTTCAGCAACTGAACCCCAGTGAGAATCGGCACCTTCAGGAACTGTCCCTCAGTGAGAGTCAGCAACTTCAGTAACTGTCACCCAGTGAGAATGATCACCTTCACGAACTGCACCCCAGTGAGAGTCAGAACCTTCAGGAACTGTACCCCAGTGAGAGTCAACACCATCAGGAACTGTCACCCACTGAGAATGAGCAACTTAAGGAACTGTACCCCAGTGAGAGTCAGCAGCTTCAGGAACTGTTCCCCAGTGACTGTCAGCACCCTCAGTATCAGCCCCCCAGTGAAAGTCAGCACCTTCTGGAACTGGACACCAGTGATAGTCAGCACCTTCAGGATCTGCCCCGCAGTGAGAGTCGGCACCTTCAGGAACTGTTCCCCAGTGAGAGTCAGCACCTTCTGGAACGGTACCCCAGTGAGAGTCAGCACCATCAGGAACTTTACCCCAGTGAGAGTCAGCACCTTCTGGAACTGTCCCTCAGTGAGAGTCAGCACCTTCAGGAACTTTACCCTGGTGAGAGTCAGCGCCTTCTGGAACTGTACCCCGGTGAGAGTCAGCCCCTTCAGCAACGGTCTCCTAGTGAGAGTCAGCAACTTCAGGAACTGTCTCCCAGTTAGAGTCAGCACCTTCAGGACCTGTACACCAGTGAGATTCTGCACCTTCAGGAACTGTCTCCCACTGAGAGTCAGCACCTTCCGGAACTGACCCTCAGTGAGTGTCAGGACCTTCAGGAACTGTCACCCATTGAGAGTCAACACCTTCAGGAAATGTCACCCAGTGAGAGTCAGCACCTTCAGGATCTGTACACCAGTGAGATTCTGCACCATCAGAAACTGTACCCCAGTGAGAATCTGCACCTTCAGGAACTGTCTCCCACTGAGAGTCAGCACCTTCAGGAACTGTAAACAAGTGAGAGTCAGCACCTTCAGGAACTGTACCCCAATGAGAGTCAGCACCTTCAGGAACTGTAGCCCAATGAGATTCAGCACCTTCCGGAACTGACCCTCAGTGAGAGTCAGTACCTTCAGAATCTGTCACCCAGTGAGAGTCAACACTTTCAGGAAATGTCACCCAGTTAGAGTCAGCACCTTCAGGAACTGTCCTTCAATAAGAGTCGCTAACTTCAGAAACTGAACCCCAATGAGTGTCAGCAACTTCAGAAACTGAACGCCAATGAGTGTCAGCAACTTCAGAAACTGTACCCCAGTGATATTAAGCACTTCAGGAACTGTCACCCAGTGAGAGTTAGCACCTTCAGGAACTTTAACCCAGTGAGAGTCAGAATCATGCGGAACTGTACCCCAGTGAGAGTCAGCATCTTCAGGAACTGTACCCCAATGAGAGTCAGCAGCTTCAGGAAATGTCACCCAGTGAGACTGAGCACCTTGAGGAACTTTAACCCAGTAAGATTCAGAACCATACGGAACTGTACCCCAGTGAGAGTCAGCACCTTCAGCAACTGTACCCCAATGAGAGTCAGCACCTTCAGGAACTGTACCCCAATGAGAGTCAGCACCTTCCGGAACTGACCCTCAGTGAGTGTCAGGACCTTCAGGATCTGTCACCCAGTGAGAGTGAGCACCATCAGGAACTTTCACCCAATGAGTTTCAGACCCTTCCGGAACTGTACCCCTGTGAGAGTCAGAAGTTTCAGGAACTGTACCGCAGTGAGACTCAGCTCCTTCAGGAACTGTCACCCAGTGAGATTCAGCACCTTCAGGAACTTTCACCCACTGAGAATGAGCACCTTCAGGAACTGTACCCCAGTGAGAGTCAGCACCTTCAGGAACTGTTCCCCAGTGACTGTCAGCACCCTCAGTATCAGCCCCCCAGTGAGAGTCAGCACCTTCTGGAACTGTACCCCGGTGATATTCAGCACCGTCAGGAACTGTCTCCCAGTGAGAGTCAGCACCTTCAGGAACTGTACCCCAGTGAGATTCTGCACCTTCAGGAATTGTCTCCCAGTGAGAGTGTGCTCTTTCAGGAACTGTCTCCCAGTGAGAGTAAGCACCTTCAGGAAATGAGCCTCAGTGGGAGTCCGGACCTTCAGTATCAGCCCTCCTATGAGAGTCAGCACCTTCTGGAACTGGACACTAGTGATATTCAGCACCTTCAGGATCTGCCCCGCAGTGTGAGTCGGCACTTTCAGGAACTGTTCCCCAGTGAGAGGCAGCACCTTCTGGAACGGTACCCCAGTGAGAGTCAGCACCATCTGGAACTTTATCCCAGTGAGAGTCAGCACCTTCTGGAACTGTCTCCCAGTGAGAGTCAGCACCTTCAGGAACTTTACCCTAGTGAAAGTCAGCACCTGTTGGAACTGTACCACAGTGAGATTCAGCCCCTTCAGGAACGGTCTCCTAGTGAGAGTCAGCAACTTCAGGAACTGTCTCCCAGTTAGAGTCAGCACCTTCAGGACCTGTACATCAGTGAGATTCTGCACCTTCAGGAACTGTCTCCCACTGAGAGTCAGCACCTTCCGGAACTGACCCTCAGTGAGTGTCAGGACCTTCAGGAACTGTCACCCAGTGAGAGTCAACACCTTCAGGAAATGTCACCCAGTGAGAGTCAGCACCTTCAGGATCTGTCGCCCCATGAGTGTCAGCAACTTCCTGAACTGTCCCTCATTGAGAGTCAGCACCTTCAGGAACTGTACCCCAATGAGAGGCAGCACCTTCAGGAACTGTACCCCAATGAGTGTCAACACCTTCAGGAACTGTCTCAAAGCGAGAGTCAGCGCCTTTAGGATCTGCCCCCCAATGAGTTTCAGCACCTTCAGGAACTATCCCACAGTGAGAGTCAGCACCTTCTGGAAGTGTGCCCCAGTGAGAGTCAGCAACTTCAGGAACTGTCACCCCATGAGAGTCTGCACATTCAGGGAACGTCTCCCAGTGGGAGTCGGTACCTTCAGGAAATATACCCCAGTGAGATTCAGCACCTTCAGGAACTGTACTCCAGTGAGAGTCAGCAATTTCAGGAAATGTCTCCCAGTGAGAGGCAGCACCATCTGGAACTTTACCCCAGTGAGAGTCAGCATTTTCAGGAACTGTCTGCCAGTGAGAGTCAGCACCTTCTGGAACGTTACCCCAATGAGAGTCAGCACCTTCAGGATCTGCCCCCCAGTGAGATTCGGCACCTTCAGGAACTATTCCGAAGTGAGAGTCAGCACCTTCAGGAACGGTACCCCAGTGAGAGTCAGCACCAACAGGAACTGTCTCCCAGTGAGAGTCAGCACCTCAAGGAACTTAACCCCAGTGAGAGTCAGCACCTTCTGGAACTGTCTCCCAGTGACAGACAGCACTTTCAGGAACTTTACCCTAGTGAGAGTCAACACCTTCTGGAACTGTACACCGGTGAGAGTCAGCACCTTCAGGATCTGTCTTTCAATGAAAGTCAGCACCTTCAGGATCTGGCACCCAATGAGAGTGAGCACCTTCAGGAACGTTAACCCAGTGAGAGTCAGAACCATCCGGAACTGTACCCCAGTGAGAGTCAACACCTTCAGGAACTTTAACCCAGTGAGAGTCAGAACCATCCGGAACTCTACCCCAGTGAGAGTCAGCACATTCAGGAACTGAACCTCAATGAGAGTCAGCGCCTTTAGGATCTGCCCCCCAATGATTTTCAGCACCTTCAGGAACTATCCCACAGTGAGAGTCAGCACCTTCTGGAATTGTGCCCCAGTGAGAGTCAGCATCTTCAGGAACTGTCTCCCCATGAGTGTCTGCACATTCAGTGAATGTCTCCCAGTGAGAGTCGTACCTTCAGGAAATATACCCCAGTGAGAGTCGGCACCTTCAGGAACTGTCTCCCAGTAAGAGTCGGTACCTTCAGCAACTGAACCCCAGTGAGAATCGGCACCTTCAGGAACTGTCCCTCAGTGAGAGTCAGCAACTTCAGTAACTGTCACCCAGTGAGAATGATCACCTTCACGAACTGCACCCCAGTGAGAGTCAGAACCTTCAGGAACTGTACCCCAGTGAGAGTCAACACCATCAGGAACTGTCACCCACTGAGAATGAGCAACTTAAGGAACTGTACCCCAGTGAGAGTCAGCAGCTTCAGGAACTGTTCCCCAGTGACTGTCAGCACCCTCAGTATCAGCCCCCCAGTGAAAGTCAGCACCTTCTGGAACTGGACACCAGTGATAGTCAGCACCTTCAGGATCTGCCCCGCAGTGAGAGTCGGCACCTTCAGGAACTGTTCCCCAGTGAGAGTCAGCACCTTCTGGAACGGTACCCCAGTGAGAGTCAGCACCATCAGGAACTTTACCCCAGTGAGAGTCAGCACCTTCTGGAACTGTCCCTCAGTGAGAGTCAGCACCTTCAGGAACTTTACCCTGGTGAGAGTCAGCGCCTTCTGGAACTGTACCCCGGTGAGAGTCAGCCCCTTCAGCAACGGTCTCCTAGTGAGAGTCAGCAACTTCAGGAACTGTCTCCCAGTTAGAGTCAGCACCTTCAGGACCTGTACACCAGTGAGCTTCTGCACCTTCAGGAACTGTCTCCCACTGAGAGTCAGCACCTTCCGGAACTGACCCTCAGTGAGTGTCAGGACCTTCAGGAACTGTCACCCATTGAGAGTCAACACCTTCAGGAAATGTCACCCAGTGAGAGTCAGCACCTTCAGGATCTGTACACCAGTGAGATTCTGCACCATCAGAAACTGTACCCCAGTGAGAATCTGCACCTTCAGGAACTGTCTCCCACTGAGAGTCAGCACCTTCAGGAACTGTAAACAAGTGAGAGTCAGCACCTTCAGGAACTGTACCCCAATGAGAGTCAGCACCTTCAGGAACTGTAGCCCAATGAGATTCAGCACCTTCCGGAACTGACCCTCAGTGAGAGTCTGTACCTTCAGAATCTGTCACCCAGTGAGAGTCAACACTTTCAGGAAATGTCACCCAGTTAGAGTCAGCACCTTCAGGAACTGTCCTTCAATAAGAGTCGCTAACTTCAGAAACTGAACCCCAATGAGTGTCAGCAACTTCAGAAACTGAACGCCAATGAGTGTCAGCAACTTCAGAAACTGTACCCCAGTGATATTAAGCACTTCAGGAACTGTCACCCAGTGAGAGTTAGCACCTTCAGGAACTTTAACCCAGTGAGAGTCAGAACCATCCAGAACTGTACCCCAGTGAGAGTCAGCACATTCAGGAACTGTACCCCAATGAGAGTTAGCACCTTCAGGAACTGTACCCCAATGAGAGTTAGCACCTTCAGGAACTGTACCCCAATGAGAGTCAGCACCTTCCAGAACTGACCCTCAGTGAGAGTCAGGACCTTCAGGATCTGTCACCCAGTGAGATTGAGCACCATCAGGAACTGTCACCCAATGAGAGTCAGAACCTTCCGGAACTGTACCCCAGTGAGAGTCAGCACTTTCAGGAACTGTACCGCAGTGATACTCAGCTCCTTCAGGAACTGTCACCCAGTGAGATTCAGCATCTTCGGAACTCTCACCCAGTGAGTATGAATACCTTCAGGAACTATACCCCAGTGAGAGTCAGCAATTTCAGGAACTCTCTCCGGTGAGAGTCAGCACCTTCTGGAACGGTACCCCAGTGAGAGTCAGCACCTTCAGGATCTACTCCCCAGTGAGATTCGGCATCTTCCGGAACTATTCAGAAGTGAGAGTCAGCACCTTCAGGAACGGTACCCCATTGAGAGTCAGCACGTTCAGGAACATTCTTCCAATGAGAGTCAGCACCTTCAGGATCTGTCACCCAGTGAGAGTGAGCACATTCAGGAACTGTCCCCCAGTGAGAGTCAGCACCTTCAGGAACTGTAGCCCAATAAGTCTCAGCACCTTCAGGAACTGTCCCTCATTGAGAGTCAGCACCTTCAGGATCTGTCACCCAGTGAGAGTGAGCACCATCAAGAACTGTCACCCAATGATAGTCAGAACCTTCCGGAACTGTACCCCAGTGAGAGTCAGCACTTTCAGGAACTGAACCGTAGTGTGACTCAGCTCCTTCAGGAACTGTCACCCAGTAAGAGTCAGCACCTTCAGGAAATGTCACCAAGTGAGAATGAGCACCTTCAGGAACTGTACCCCAGTGAGAGTCAGCACCTTCAGGAACTGTTCCCCAGTGACTGTCAGCACCCTCAGTATCAACACCCCAGTGAGAGTCAGCACCTTCTGGAACTGGACACCAGTGATAGTCAGCACCTTCAGGAATTGTCTCCCAGTGAGAGTGTGCTCTTTCAGGAACTGTCTCCCAGTGAGAGTAAGCACCTTCAGGAAATGAGCCTCAGTGGGAGTCCGGACCTTCAGTATCAGCCCCCCTATGAGAGTCAGCACCTTTTGGAACTGGACACTAGTGATATTCAGCACCTTCAGGATCTGCCCCGCAGTGTGAGTCGGCACTTTCAGGAACTGTTCCCCAGTGAGAGGCAGCACCTTCTGGAACGGTACCCCAGTGAGAGTCAGCACCATCTGGAACTTTTCCCCAGTGAGAGTCAGCACCTTCAGGATCTACTCCCCAGTGAGATTCGGCACCTTCAGGAACTATTCCGAAGTGAGAGTCAGCATCATCAGGAACGGAACCCCATTGAGAGTCAGCATGTTCAGGAACATTCTTCCATTGAGATTCAGCACATTCAGGATCTGTCACCCAATGAGAGTGAGCAACTTCAGGAACTGTCCCTCAGTGAGAGTCAGCACCTTCAGGAACTGTACCCCAATGAAACTCAGCACCTTCAGGAACTGTCCCTCAGTGAGAGTCAGCACCTTCAGGAACTGTACCCCAATGAGAGTCAGCACCTTCAGGAACTGTACCCCAATGAGTGTCAGCGCCTTCAGTAACTGTCCCTCAGTGACAGTCAACACCTTCAGGAACTGTACCCCAATGAGAGTCAGCACATTCTGGCACTGTGCCCAGGTGAGAATCAGCACCTTCAGGAATTGTCTCCCCATGAGAGTCAGCACATTCAGGGAATGTCTCCCAGTGAGAGTCGGTACCTTCAGCAAATGTACCCCAGTGAGAGTCGGCACCTTCAGGAACACTCTCCCAGTAAGAGTCGGTACATTCAGCAACTGAAACCCAGTGAGAGTCGTCACCATTAGGAACTGTTCCCCAGTGAGAGTCAGCACCTTCTGGAAAGGTACCCCAGTGAGAGTCAGCACCATCTGGAACTTTACCCCATTGAGAGTCAGCAATTTCAGGAACTGTCTCCCAGTGAGCGTCAGCAACTTCTGGAACTGTACCCCGGTGAGAGTCTGCACCTTCAGGGACTGTCTCCCAGTGAGAGTCAGCAAATCCCGGAACTGTACCCCAGTGAGATTCTCCACCTTCAGGAACTGTCTCCCAGTGAGAGTAAGCACCTTCAGGAACTTACCCTCAGTGAGAGTCAGGACATTCAGTATCAGCCCCCCAGTGAGAGTCAGCACCTTCTGGAACTGGACACCAGTGATAGTCAGCACCTTCAGGAACTGCCCCGCACTGAGAGTATGCACCTTCAGGAACTGTTCCCCAGTGAGAGTCAGCACCTTCAGGAACGGTACCCCAGTGAGAGTCAGCACCTTCAGGAACTGTTCCCCAGTGACTGTCAGCACCCTCAGTATCAGCCCCCCAGTGAGAGTCATCACCTTCTGGAACTGGACACCAGTGACAGTCAGCACCTTCAGGATCTGCCCCGCAGTGAGAGTCGGCACCTTCAGGAACTGTTCCCCAGTGAGAGTCAGCACCTGCTGGAATGGTACCCCAGTGAGAGTCAGCACCATCTGGAACTTTATCCCAGTGAGAGTCAGCACCTTCTGGAACTGTCTCCCAGTGAGAGTCAGCACCTTCAGGAACTTTACCCTAGTGAAAGTCAGCACCTGTTGGAACTGTACCACAGTGAGATTCAGCCCCTTCAGGAACGGTCTCCTAGTGAGAGTCAGCAACTTCAGGAACTGTCTCCCAGTTAGAGTCAGCACCTTCAGGACCTGTACATCAGTGAGGTTCTGCACCTTCAGGAACTGTCTCCCACTGAGAGTCAGCACCTTCCGGAACTGACCCTCAGTGAGTGTCAGGACCTTCAGGAACTGTCACCCAGTGAGAGTCAACACCTTCAGGAAATGTCACCCAGTGAGAGTCAGCACCTTCAGGATCTGTCGCCCCATGAGTGTCAGCAACTTCCTGAACTGTCCCTCATTGAGAGTCAGCACCTTCAGGAACTGTACCCCAATGAGAGGCAGCACCTTCAGGAACTGTACCCCAATGAGTGTCAACACCTTCAGGAACTGTCTCAAAGCGAGAGTCAGCGCCTTTAGGATCTGCCCCCCAATGAGTTTCAGCACCTTCAGGAACTATCCCACAGTGAGAGTCAGCACCTTCTGGAAGTGTGCCCCAGTGAGAGTCAGCAACTTCAGGAACTGTCACCCCATGAGAGTCTGCACATTCAGGGAACGTCTCCCAGTGGGAGTCGGTACCTTCAGGAAATATACCCCAGTGAGATTCAGCACCTTCAGGAACTGTACTCCAGTGAGAGTCAGCAATTTCAGGAAATGTCTCCCAGTGAGAGGCAGCACCATCTGGAACTTTACCCCAGTGAGAGTCAGCATTTTCAGGAACTGTCTGCCAGTGAGAGTCAGCACCTTCTGGAACGTTACCCCAATGAGAGTCAGCACCTTCAGGATCTGCCCCCCAGTGAGATTCGGCACCTTCAGGAACTATTCCGAAGTGAGAGTCAGCACCTTCAGGAACGGTACCCCAGTGAGAGTCAGCACCAACAGGAACTGTCTCCCAGTGAGAGTCAGCACCTCAAGGAACTTTACCCCAGTGAGAGTCAGCACCTTCTGGAACTGTCTCCCAGTGACAGACAGCACTTTCAGGAACTTTACCCTAGTGAGAGTCAACACCTTCTGGAACTGTACCCCGGTGAGAGTCAGCACCTTCAGGATCTGTCTTTCAATGAAAGTCAGCACCTTCAGGATCTGGCACACAATGAGAGTGAGCACCTTCAGGAACGTTAACCCAGTGAGAGTCAGAACCATCCGGAACTGTACCCCAGTGAGAGTCAACACCTTCAGGAACTTTAACCCAGTGAGAGTCAGAACCATCCGGAACGGTACCCCAGTGAGAGTCAACACCTTCAGGAACTTTAACCCAGTGAGAGTCAGAACCATCCGGAACTCTACCCCAGTGAGAGTCAGCACATTCAGGAACTGAACCTCAATGAGAGTCAGCGCCTTTAGGATCTGCCCCCCAATGATTTTCAGCACCTTCAGGAACTATCCCACAGTGAGAGTCAGCACCTTCTGGAATTGTGCCCCAGTGAGAGTCAGCATCTTCAGGAACTGTCTCCCCATGAGTGTCTGCACATTCAGTGAATGTCTCCCAGTGAGAGTCGTACCTTCAGGAAATATACCCCAGTGAGAGTCGGCACCTTCAGGAACTGTCTCCCAGTAAGAGTCGGTACCTTCAGCAACTGAACCCCAGTGAGAATCGGCACCTTCAGGAACTGTCCCTCAGTGAGAGTCAGCAACTTCAGTAACTGTCACCCAGTGAGAATGATCACCTTCACGAACTGCACCCCAGTGAGAGTCAGAACCTTCAGGAACTGTACCCCAGTGAGAGTCAACACCATCAGGAACTGTCACCCACTGAGAATGAGCAACTTAAGGAACTGTACCCCAGTGAGAGTCAGCAGCTTCAGGAACTGTTCCCCAGTGACTGTCAGCACCCTCAGTATCAGCCCCCCAGTGAAAGTCAGCACCTTCTGGAACTGGACACCAGTGATAGTCAGCACCTTCAGGATCTGCCCCGCAGTGAGAGTCGGCACCTTCAGGAACTGTTCCCCAGTGAGAGTCAGCACCTTCTGGAACGGTACCCCAGTGAGAGTCAGCACCATCAGGAACTTTACCCCAGTGAGAGTCAGCACCTTCTGGAACTGTCCCTCAGTGAGAGTCAGCACCTTCAGGAACTTTACCCTGGTGAGAGTCAGCGCCTTCTGGAACTGTACCCCGGTGAGAGTCAGCCCCTTCAGCAACGGTCTCCTAGTGAGAGTCAGCAACTTCAGGAACTGTCTCCCAGTTAGAGTCAGCACCTTCAGGACCTGTACACCAGTGAGATTCTGCACCTTCAGGAACTGTCTCCCACTGAGAGTCAGCACCTTCCGGAACTGACCCTCAGTGAGTGTCAGGACCTTCAGGAACTGTCACCCATTGAGAGTCAACACCTTCAGGAAATGTCACCCAGTGAGAGTCAGCACCTTCAGGATCTGTACACCAGTGAGATTCTGCACCATCAGAAACTGTACCCCAGTGAGAATCTGCACCTTCAGGAACTGTCTCCCACTGAGAGTCAGCACCTTCAGGAACTGTAAACAAGTGAGAGTCAGCACCTTCAGGAACTGTACCCCAATGAGAGTCAGCACCTTCAGGAACTGTAGCCCAATGAGATTCAGCACCTTCCGGAACTGACCCTCAGTGAGAGTCAGTACCTTCAGGATCTGTCACCCAGTGAGAGTCAACACTTTCAGGAAATGTCACCCAGTTAGAGTCAGCACCTTCAGGAACTGTCCTTCAATAAGAGTCGCTAACTTCAGAAACTGAACCCCAATGAGTGTCAGCAACTTCAGAAACTGAACGCCAATGAGTGTCAGCAACTTCAGAAACTGTACCCCAGTGATATTAAGCACTTCAGGAACTGTCACCCAGTGAGAGTTAGCACCTTCAGGAACTTTAACCCAGTGAGAGTCAGAACCATCCAGAACTGTACCCCAGTGAGAGTCAGCACATTCAGGAACTGTACCCCAATGAGAGTTAGCACCTTCAGGAACTGTACCCCAATGAGAGTCAGCACCTTCCAGAACTGACCCTCAGTGAGAGTCAGGACCTTCAGGATCTGTCACCCAGTGAGATTGAGCACCATCAGGAACTGTCACCCAATGAGAGTCAGAACCTTCCGGAACTGTACCCCAGTGAGAGTCAGCACTTTCAGGAACTGTACCGCAGTGATACTCAGCTCCTTCAGGAACTGTCACCCAGTGAGATTCAGCATCTTCGGAACTCTCACCCAGTGAGTATGAATACCTTCAGGAACTATACCCCAGTGAGAGTCAGCAATTTCAGGAACTCTCTCCGGTGAGAGTCAGCAGCTTCTGGAACGGTACCCCAGTGAGAGTCAGCACCTTCAGGATCTACTCCCCAGTGAGATTCGGCATCTTCCGGAACTATTCAGAAGTGAGAGTCAGCACCTTCAGGAACGGTACCCCATTGAGAGTCAGCACGTTCAGGAACATTCTTCCAATGAGAGTCAGCACCTTCAGGATCTGTCACCCAGTGAGAGTGAGCACATTCAGGAACTGTCCCCCAGTGAGAGTCAGCACCTTCAGGAACTGTAGCCCAATAAGTCTCAGCACCTTCAGGAACTGTCCCTCATTGAGAGTCAGCACCTTCAGGATCTGTCACCCAGTGAGAGTGAGCACCATCAAGAACTGTCACCCAATGAGAGTCAGAACCTTCCGGAACTGTACCCCAGTGAGAGTCAGCACTTTCAGGAACTGAACCGTAGTGTGACTCAGCTCCTTCAGGAACTGTCACCCAGTAAGAGTCAGCACCTTCAGGAAATGTCACCAAGTGAGAATGAGCACCTTCAGGAACTGTACCCCAGTGAGAGTCAGCACCTTCAGGAACTGTTCCCCAGTGACTGTCAGCACCCTCAGTATCAACACCCCAGTGAGAGTCAGCACCTTCTGGAACTGGACACCAGTGATAGTCAGCACCTTCAGGATCTGCCACGCAGTGAGAGTCGGCACCTTCAGTAACTGTTCCCCAGTGAGAGTCATCACCTTCTTGAACGGTACCCAAGTGAGAGTCAGCACCATCTGGAACTTTACCCCAGTGAGAGTCAGCAATTTCAGGAACTGTCTCCCAGTGAGAGTCAGCACATTCTGGAACGGTACCCCAATGAGAGTCAGCACCTTCAGGAACTTTACCCTAGTGAGAATCAGAACCTTCTGGTACTGTACACCGGTGAGGGTCAGCACCTTCAGGAACTGTCTCCCAGTGAGAGTCAGCACCTTCAGGAACTGTACCCCAGTGAGAGTCAACACCTTCAGGAACTGTCCCTCAGTGAGAGTTAGCACCTACAGGAATTGTCCCCCAGTGAGAGTTCGCACCTTCAGGAATTGTCCTGCAGTGAGAGTCAGCTCCTTCAGGAACTGTCTCCCCGTGAGAGTCAGCAGCTTCAGGAACTGTCCCGCAATGAGATTCAGCACCTTCAGGAACTGTCTCCCAGTGAGAGTCAGCACCTTCAGGAACTGCCCCACAGTGAGAGTTAGCACCTTCAGGAACTGTCTCCCACTGAGAGTCAGCACCTTCCGGACTGACCCTCAGTGAGTGTCAGGACCTTCAGGAACTGCCACCCAGTGAGAGTCAGCACCTTCAGGATCTGTCGCCCCATGAGTGTCAGCAACTTCCGGAACTGTCCCTCAGTGAGAGTCAGCACCTTCAGGAACTGTACCCCAAATAGAGGCAGCACCTTCAGGAACTGTACCCCAATGAGTGTCAACACTTTCAGGAACTGTCTCAAAGCGAGAGTCAGCGTCTTTAGGATCTGCCCCCCAATGAGTTTCAGCACGTTCAGGAACTATCCCACAGTGAGAGTCAGCAACTTCTGGAATTATCCCCCAGTGAGAGTCAGCACCTTCTGGAACTGTCCCCCAATGAGAGTCAGCACCTTCAGGAACTGTACCCCAGTGAGAGTCAGGACCATCAGGATGTGTCTCCCAGTGAGATATTGTACCTTCAGGAACTGTACCCCAGTGAGATTCGGCAACTTCAGGAACTGTACCCCAGTGAGAGTGAGCCCCTTCAGGAACTGGACCCAGTGAGAATCAGCACATTCAGGAACTGTTGCCCAGTGACTGCTAGCACCCTCAGGATCTGCCCCCCTGTGAGAGTGAGCACCTTCAGGAACTGTATCCCAGTGAGAGTCAGCACCTTCAGGAACTGGACCCAATGAGAGTCAGCACGGTCAGGGATTGTCCCCCAGTGAGAGTCAGCACCTTCAGGAACTGTACCCCAGTGAGATTCAGCGCCTTCAGGATCTGCCCCCAGTTAGAGTTAGCACCTTCAGGAACTGTACCTCAGCGAGAGTCAGCCGCTTCAGGAACTATCCCCCAGTTAAGGTCAGCACCTTCTGGAACTGTGCCCCAGTGAGAGTCAGCACCTTCAGGAACAGTCTCGCCATGAGAGTCAGCACAATCAAGGACTGTCCCCCAGTGAGAGTCAGCACATTCAGGGACTGTCTCCCATTGAGAGTCAGCACCTTCAGGAACTGGACCCAATGAGAGTCAGCACGGTTAGGGATTGTCCCCCAGTGAGAGTCAGCACCTTCAGGAACTGTACCCCAGTGAGATTCAGCACCTTCAGGATCTGCCCCCAGTAAGAGTTAGCACCTTCAGGAACTGTACCTCAGTGAGAGTCAGCAGCTTCAGTAACTATCCCCCAGTCAAGGTCAGCACCTTCTGGAACTGTGCCCCAGTGAGAGTCAGCACCTTCAGGAACAGTCTCGCCATCAGAGTCAGCACAATCAAGGACTGTCCCCCAGTGAGAGTCAGCACATTCAGGGACTGGACCCAATGAGAGTCAGCACGGTCAGGGATTGTCCCCCAGTGAGAGTCAGCACCTTCAGGAACTGTACCCCAGTGAGATTCAGCACCTTCAGGATCTGCCCCCAGTAAGAGTTAGCACCTTCTGGAACTGTGCCCAATTAAGAGTCAGCACCTTCAGGAACAGTCTCGCCATCAGAGTCAGCACAATCAAGGACTGTCCCCCAGTGAGAGTCAGCACATTCAGGGACTGTCTCCCAGTGAGAGTCGGCACCTTCAGGAACTGTAGCCCAGTGAGAGTCGGCACTTTCAGGAACTGTCTCCCAGTGAGAGTCGGTACCTTCAGGAACTGTACCACAGTGAGAGCCAGCACCTTCAGGAACTGTCCCTCAGTGAGAGTCAGCACCTTCAGGAACTGTACCCCAATGAGAGGCAGCACCTTCAGGAACTGTACCCCAATGAGTGTCAACACCTTCAGGAACTGTCTCAAAGCGAGAGTCAGCGTCTTTAAGATCTGCCCCCCAATGAGTTTCAGCACGTTCAGGAACTATCCCACAGTGAGAGTCAGCAACTTCTGGAATTATCCCCCAGTGAGAGTCAGCACCTTCTGGAACTGTCCCCCAATGAGAGTCAGCACCTTCAGGAACTGTACCCCAGTGAGAGTCAGGACCTTCAGGATGTGTCTCCCAGTGAGATATTGTACCTTCAGGAACTGTACCCCAGTGAGATTCGGCAAATTCAGGAACTGTACCCCAGTGAGAGTGAGCCCTGTCAGGAACTGGAACCAGTGAGAATCAGCACATTCAGGAACTGTTGCCCAGTGACTGCTAGCACCCTCAGGATCTGCCCCCCTGTGAGAGTCAGCACCTTCAGGAACTGTCTCCCAGTGAGAGTCAGCACCTTCAGGAACTGGACCCAATGACAGTCAGCACGGTCAGGGATTGTCCCCCAGTGAGAGTCAGCACCTTCAGGAACTGTACCTCAGTGAGATTCAGCGCCTTCAGGATCTGCCCCCAGTTAGAGTTAGCACCTTCAGGAACTGTACCTCAGTGAGAGTCAGCCGCTTCAGTAACTATCCTCCAGTTAAGGTCAGCACCTTCTGGAACTGTGCCCCAGTGAGAGTCAGCACCTTCAGGAACAGTCTCGCCATGAGAGTCAGCACAATCAAGGACTGTCCCCCAGTGAGAGTCAGCACATTCAGGGACTGTCTCCCAGTGAGAGTCAGCACCTTCAGGAACTGGACCCAATGAGAGTCAGCACGGTCAGGGATTGTCCCCCAGTGAGAGTCAGCACCTTCAGGAACTGTACCCCAGTGAGATTCGGCACCTTCAGGAACTGTACCCCAGTGAGGGTGAGCCCTGTCAGGAACTGGACCCAGTGAGAATCAGCACATTCAGGAACTGTTGCCCAGTGACTGCTAGCACCCTCAGGATCTGCCCCCCTGTGAGAGTCAGCACCTTCAGGAACTGTCTCCCAGTGAGAGTCAGCACCTTCAGGAACTGGACCCAATGAGAGTCAGCACGGTCAGGGATTGTCCCCCAGTGAGAGTCAGCACCTTCAGGAACTGTACCCCAGTGAGATTCAGCGCCTTCAGGATCTGCCCCCAGTTAGAGTTAGCACCTTCAGGAACTGTACCTCAGTGAGAGTCAGCCTCTTCAGTAACTATCCCCCAGTTAAGGTCAGCACCTTCTGGAACTGTGCCCCAGTGAGAGTCAGCACCTTCAGGAACAGTCTCTCCATGAGAGTCAGCACAATCAAGGACTGTCCCCCAGTGAGAGTCAGCACATTCAGGGACTGTCTCCCAGTGAGAGTCAGCACCTTCAGGAACTGGACCCAATGAGAGTCAGCATGGTCAGGGATTGTCCCCCAGTGAGAGTCAGCACCTTCAGGAACTGTACCCCAGTGAGATTCAGCGCCTTCAGGATCTGCCCTCAGTTAGAGTTAGCACCTTCAGGAACTGTACCTCAGTGAGAGTCAGCAGCTTCAGTAACTATCCCCCAGTCAAGGTCAGCACTTTCTGGAACTGTGCCCCAGTGAGAGTCAGCACCTTCAGGAACAGTCTCGCCATCAGAGTCAGCACAATCAAGGACTGTCCCCCAGTGAGAGTCAGCACATTCAGGGACTGTCTCCCAGTGAGAGTCGGCACCTTCAGGAACTGTCTCCCAGTCAGAGTCGGTACCTTCAGGAACTGTACCCCTGTGAGAGTCAGCACCTTCAGGAACTGGACCCAGTGAGAATCAGCATCTTCAGGAACTGTTCCCCAGTGACCGGCAGCACCCTCAGGAACTGTCTCCCAGTGAGAGTCAGCACCTTCTGAAACGGTACCCCAGTGTGAGTCAGCACCTTCAGGAACTTTACCCCTGTGAGAGTCAGCACATTCAGGAACTGTCTCCTAGTTAGAGTCAGCACCTTCTGGAACGGTACCCCAGTGTGAATCAGCACTTTCACGATCTGCCCCCCAGTGAGAGTCGGCACCTTCAGGAACTGTACCCAAGTGAGAGTCAGCACCTTAAGGAACTGTCTCCCAGTGAAAGTCAGCACCTCCAGTAATTTTCCCCCAGTGAGAGTCATAACCTTCGGGAACTTTACACTAGTGAGAGTCAGCACCTTCTGGAACTGTACCCCAGTGAGAGTCAGCACCTTCAGGAGCTGTACCCCAGTGCGAGTCAGCACCTTCAGCAACTGTCTCCCAGTGACAGTCAGCACTTTCAGGAACTGTACCCCAGTGAGAGTCAGCACCTTCACGAATTGTCCCCAAGTGAGAGTCAGCACCTTCAGGAACTGTACCCCAGTGAAAATCTGTACATTCCGTAACTGTACCCCAGTGAGAGTCAGCACCTTCAGGAACTGTCCCCCCAGTAAGAATCAACACCTTCAGGAACTGTCCCTCAGTGAGAGTCAGCACCTTCAGGAACTGTCTCCCAGTGAGAGTCAGCACCTTCAGCGGCTGTACCCCAGTGCGAGTCAGCACCTTCAGGAAATGTCTCCCAGTGAGAGTCAGCACCTTCAGGAACTGCCCCACAGTGAGAGTCAGCACCTTCAGGAACTGTCCGTCAGTGAGTGTCAGCATCTTCAGGAACTGTACCCCAGTGAGAGTCAGCACCTTCAGGAATTATCCCCCCGTGAGAGTCAGCACCTTCTGGAACTGTCTCCCCATGAGAGTCAGCATATTCAGGCCCTATCCCCCAATGAGAGTCAGCACCTCCAGGAACTGTACCCCAGTGAGAGTCAGGACCTTTAGGAACTGTCTCCCAGTGAGATTCGGTACCTTCAGGAACTGTAGCCCAGTGAGAGTCGGCACTTTCAGGAACTGTCTCCCAGTGAGAGTCGGTACCTTCAGGAACTGTACCACAGTGAGAGTCAGCACCTTCAGGAACTGGACCCAGTGAGAATCAGCACCTTCCAGAACTGTTCCCCAGTGACTGTCAGCACCCTCAGATTTTGCCCTCCAGTGAGAGTCAGCGCCTTCAGGAACTGGACCCCAGTGAGAGTCAGCATCTTCAGGAACTTTCTCCCAGTGAGAGTCAGCACCTCCAGGAATTTTCCCCCAGTGAGAGTCAGAACCTTCAGGAACTTTACCCTAGTGAGAGTCAGCAAATTCTGGAACTCTACCCCAGTGAGAGTCAGCACCTTCAGGAACTGTACCCCAGTGAGATTCGGTACCTTCAGGAACTGTACCCCAGTGAGAGTCTGCGCCTTCTGGAACGGTACCCCTTTGAGAGTCAGCACCTTCAGGGTCTACCCCCCAGTGAGAGTCGGGACCTTCTTGAACTGTTCCCCAGTGAGAGTCAGCACCTTCTGCAATGGTACCCCAGTGAGAGACAGTCCCTGCAGGAACTATCCTCCAGTGAGAGTCAGCACCTTCAGGAACTATCCCCCAGTGTGAGTTAGCACCTTCAGGAACTGTCTCCGCATGCCTGTCAGCACATTCAGGGACTGTCCCCCAGTGAGAGCCAGCAGCTTCAGGAACTGACTTCCCAAGAGAGTCAGCATATTCAGGGACTGTCTCCCAGTGAGTGTCATCACCTTCAGGAACTGGTCCCCAGTGAATGTCAGCACTCTCAAGATGTGCCCCCCAGTGACAGTCAGCACCTTCAGCAACTGTTCCCCAGTGAGAGTCAGCACCTTCAGGAACTGTCTCCCAGTCAGAGTCACCAACTTCTGGAATGGTACCCCAGTGAGAGTCAGCACCTTCAGGATCTGCCCCCCAGTGTGAGTCATTATCTTCAGGAACTATTCCCAAGTGCGAGTCAGGACCTTCAGGAACTGTACCCCAGTGAGCTTCAGCACCTTCAGGAACTGTACACCAGTAAGAGTCAGCAACTTCAGGAAATGTCTTCCAATGAGAGTCAGCACCTTCAGGATCTGTCACCCAGTGAGAGTGAGCAGCTTCTGTAACTATCCCCCAGTTAGAGTCAGCACATTCTGGAACTGTGCCCCAGTGAGAGTCAGCACCTTCAGAAACTGTCTCACCATGAGAGTCAGCACATTCAGTGACTGTCCCCCAGTGGGAGACAGCACATTCAGGGACTGTTTCCCAGAGAGAGTCGGTAACTTCAGGAACTGTAGCCCAGTGAGTGTCGGCACCTTCAGGAACTGTCTCCCAGTCAGAGTCGGTACCTTCAGGAACTGTACCCCTGTGAGAGTCAGCACCTTCAGGAACTGGACCCAGTGAGAATCAGCATCTTCAGGAACTGTTCCCCAGTGAATGGCAGCACCCTCAGGATCTGCCCCCCAGTGAGATTCAGCACCATCAGGAACGGCCCCCCAGTGAGAGTCAGCACCTTCAGGAACTGTTCCCCAGTGACTGTCAGCACCCTCAGGTTTTCCCCCCCATTAAGAGTCAGCACCTTCAGGAACTTTACCCCTTTGCAAGTCAGCACATTCAGGAACTGTCTCCCAGTGAGAGTCAGCACCTTCTGAAACGGTACCCCAGTGTGAGTCAGCACCTTCAGGAACTTTACCCCTGTGAGAGTCAGCACATTCAGGAACTGTCTCCTAGTTAGAGTCAGCACCTTCTGGAACGGTACCCCAGTGTGAATCAGCACTTTCATGATCTGCCCCCCAGTGAGAGTCGGCACCTTCAGGAACTGTACCCAAGTGAGAGTCAGCACCTTAAGGAACTGTCTCCCAGTGAGAGTCAGCACCTCCAGTAATTTTCCCCCAGTGAGAGTCATAACCTTCGGGAACTTTACACTAGTGAGAGTCAGCACCTTCTGGAACTGTACCCCAGTGAGAGTCAGCACCTTCAGGAGCTGTACCCCAGTGCGAGTCAGCACCTTCAGCAACTGTCTCCCAGTGACAGTCAGCACTTTCAGGAACTGTACCCCAGTGAGAGTCAGCACCTTCACGAATTGTCCCCAAGTGAGAGTCAGCACCTTCAGGAACTGTACCCCAGTGAAAATCTGTACATTCCGTAACTGTACCCCAGTGAGAGTCAGCACCTTCAGGAACTGTCCCCCCAGTAAGAATCAACATCTTCAGGAACTGTCCCTCAGTGAGAGTCAGCACCTTCAGGAACTGTCTCCCAGTGAGAGTCAGCACCTTCAGAAGCTGTACCCCAGTGTGAGTCAGCACCTTCAGGAACTGTCTCCCAGTGAGAGTCAGCACCTTCAGGAACTGCCCCACAGTGGGAGTCAGCACCTTCAGGAACTGTCCGTCAGTGAGTGTCAGCACCTTCAGGAACTGTACCCCAGTGAGAGTCAGCACCTTCAGGAATTATCCCCCCGTGAGAGTCAGCACCTTCTGGAACTGTCTCCCCATGACAGTCAGCACATTCAGGCCCTGTCCCCCAATGAGAGTCAGCACCTCCAGGAACTGTACCCCAGTGAGAGTCAGGACCTTTAGGAACTGTCTCCCAGTGAGATTCGGTACCTTCAGGAACTGTACCCCAGTGAGATTCGGCACCTTCAGGAACTGTACCCCAGTGAGAGTGAGCCCCGTCAGGAACTGGACCCAGTGAGAATCAGCACATTCAGGAACTGTTGCCCAGTGACTGCTAGCACCCTCAGGATCTGCCCCCCTGTGAGAGTCAGCACCTTCAGGAACTGGACCCAATGAGAGTCAGCACGGTCAGGGATTGTCCCCCAGTGAGAGTCAGCACCTTCAGGAACTGTACCCCAGTGAGATTCAGCGCCTTCAGGATCTGCCCCCAGTTAGAGTCAGCACCTTCAGGAACTGTACCTCAGTGAGAGTCAGCAGCTTCAGTAACTATCCCCCAGTTAAGGTCAGCACCTTCTGGAACTGTGCACCAGTGAGAGTCAGCACCTTCAGGAACAGTCTCGCTATGAGAGTCAGCACAATCAAGGACTGTCCCCCAGTGAGAGTCAGCACATTCAGGGACTGTCTCCCAGTGAGAGTCGGCACCTTCAGGAACTGTAGCCCAGTGAGAGTCGGCACTTTCAGGAACTGTCTCCCCATGAGAGTCAGCACATTGAGGGAATGTCCCCCAGTGAGTGTCTGCAACTTCAGGAACTGTCTCCTCATGAGAGTCAGCACCTTCAGGAACTGTCCCCAAATGAGGGTCAGAACATTCAGTAACTGTCTCCCATTGAGAGTCGTTACCTTCAGGAACTGTGCCCCAGTGAGAGTCGGCACCTTCAGGAACTGTCTCCCAGTGAGAGTCAGCATCTCCAGGAATTTTCCGCCAGTGAGAGTCAGCACCTTAAGGAACTTTAAACTAGTGTGAGTCCGCACCTTCTGGAACTGTACCACAGTGAGAGTCAGCACCTCCAGGAGCTGTTCCCCAGAGCGAGTCAGCACCTTCAGGAACTGTCTCCCAGTGACAGTCAGCACGTTCAGGAACTGTCCCTCAGTGAGAGTCAGCACCTTCACGAATTGTCCCGCAGTGAGAGTCAGCACCTTCAGGAACTTTACACTAGTGAGATTCAGCACCTTCTGGAACTGCACCGCAGTATGAGTCAGCACCTTCAGGATCTGCCCCACAGTGAGAGTCGGCACCTTCAGGAACTGTCTCCCAAGTAAGAGTCAACACCTTCAGGAACTGTCCCTCAGTGAGAGTCAACACCTTCAGGAACTGTCTCCCAGTGAGTGTCAGCACCTTCACAAATTGGCCCCAGTGAGAGTCAGCACCTTCAGCAACTGTACCCCAGTGAGAGTCAGCAACTTCAGGAACTGACTCCCCAGTGAGAGTCAAAACCTTCAGGAACTGTCCGTCAGTGAGAGTCAGTACCTTCAGGAACTGTACCTCAGTGAGAGTCAGCACCTTCAGGGACTGTCCCCCAATGAGAGTCAGTACCTTCAGGAATTGTACCCCAGTGTGAGTCAGCGCCTTCAGGATCTGCCCCCCAGTGAGTGTCAGCACCTTCAGGATCTGCCCCCCAGTGTGAGTCGGTATCTTCAGTAACTATTCCCAAGTGAGAGTCAGCACCTTCAGGAACTGTACCCCAGTGAGCTGCAGCACCTTCAGGAACTGTACCCCAGTAAGAGTCAGCACCTTCAGGAAAAGTCTTACATTGAGAGTAAGCACCTTCGGGATCTGTCACCCAGTGAGAGTGAGCAGCTTCTGTAACTATCCCCCAGTTAGAGTCAGCACATTCTGGAACTGTGCCCCAGTGAGAGTCAGCACCTTCAGGAACTGTCTCGCCATGAGAGTCAGCACATTCAGTGACTGTCCCCCAGTGGGTGTCAGCACATTCAGGGACTGTCTCCCAGAGAGAGTCGGTAACTTCAGGAACTGTAGCCCAGTGAGAGTCGGCACCTTCAGGAACTGTCTCCCAGTCAGAGTCGGTACCTTCAGGAACTGTACCCCAGTGAGAGTCAGCACCTTCAGGAACTGGACCCAGTGAGCATCAGCATCTTCAGGAACTGTTCCCCAGTGACTGGCAGCACCCTCAGGATCTGCCCCCCAGTGAGATTCAGCACCGTCAGGAACTGCCCCCCAATAAGACTCAGCACCTTCAGGAACTGTTCCCAGCGACTGTCAGCACCCTCAGGTTTCACCCCCAGTGAGAGTCAACACCTTCAGGAACAGGACCCCAGTGAGAGTCAGCACCTACAGGAACAGCACCCCAGTGAGTGTCAGCACCTTCTGGACCTGTCCTCCAGTGAGAGTCAGCACCTTCAGGAACTTTACACTAGTGAGAGTCCGCACCTTCTGGAACTGTACCACAGTGAGAGTCAGCACCTCCAGAGGCTGTACCCCAGTGCGAGTCAGCACCTTCAGGAACTGTCTCCCAGTGACAGTCAGCACCTTCAGGAACTGTACCTCAGTGAGAGTCAGCACCTTCAGGAACTGTCTCCCAGTGAGAGTCAGCACCTTCACTAATTGTCCCCCAGTAAGAGTCAGCACCTTCAGGAACTTTATCCCAGTGAGAGTCAGCACATTCAGGAACTGTCTCCCAGTGAGAGTCAGCACCTTCTGGAACGGCACCCCAGTGTGAGTCAGCACCTTCAGGATCTGCCCCCAAATGAGAGTCGGCACCTTCAGGATCTGCACCCCAGTGAGAGTCAACAACTTCAGGAACAGTACCCCCGTGAGCATCAACACCTTTAGGAACTGTCCCTCAGTGAGAGTCAGCACCTTCAGTAACTGTCTCCCAATTAGAGTCAGCAACTTCAGGAACTGTCCATCACTGAGAGTCAGCACCCTCAGGAACTGTCTCCCAGTGAGAGTCAGCACCTTCAGGAACTGTCCCTTAGTGAGAGTCAGCAGCTTCAGTAAGTATCCCCCAGTTAGAGTCAGCATCTTCTGGAACTGTCGCCCAGTGAGAGTCAGCACATTCAGGGACTGTACACCAGTGAGAGTCAGCACCTTCTGGAACGGTACCCAAGTGTGAGTCAGCACCCTCAGGAACTTTACGCCTTTGAGAGTCAGCACATTCAGGAACTGTCTCCCAGTGAGAGTCATCACCTTCTGGAACGGAACCCCAGTGTGAGTCAGCACCTTCAGGATATGCCCCTCAGTGAGAGTCGGCACCTTCAGGAATTGTGCCCAAGTGAGAGTCAGCACCTTAAGGAACTGTCTCCCAGTGAGAGTCGGCACCTCCAGGAATTTTCCCCCAGTGAGAGTCAGCACCTTCAGGAACTTTACACTAGTGAGATTCAGCACCTTCTGGAACTGCACCGTAGTGCGAGTCAGCACCTTCAGGATCTGCCCCCAAGTGAGAGTCGGCACCTTCAGGAACTGTCTCCCAGTGACAGTCAGCACCTTCAGGATCTGCACCCCAGTGAGAGTCAGCACATTCAGGAACTGTCTCCCAGTGAGAGTCAGCACTTCATGAATTGTCCCCCAGTGTGAGTCAGCACCTTCAGGAACTGTACCCCAGTGAAAGTCAGCACCTTCAGGAACTGTCTCCCAAGTAAGAGTCAACACCTTCAGGAACTGTCCGTCAGTGAGAGTCAGCACATTCAGGAACTGTCTCCCAGTGAGAGCCAGCACCTTCTGGAACGGTACCCCAGTGTGAGTCGGCACCTTCAGGATCTGCTCCCCAGTGAGAGTCGGCACCTTCAGGAACTGTGCCGCAGTGAGAGTCAGCACCTTAAGGAACTGTCTCCCAGTGAGAGTCAGCATCTCCAGGAATTTTCCGCCAGTGAGAGTCAGCACCTTAAGGAACTTTAAACTAGTGAGAGTCCGCACCTTCTGGAACTGTACCACAGTGAGAGTCAGCACCTCCAGGAGCTGTTCCCCAGAGCGAGTCAGCACCTTCACGAATTGTCCCGCAGTGAGAGTCAGCACCTTCAGGAACTTTACACTAGTGAGATTCAGCACCTTCTGGAACTGCACCGCAGTATGAGTCAGCACCTTCAGGATCTGCCCCACAGTGAGAGTCGGCACCTTCAGGAACTGTCTCCCAAGTAAGAGTCAACACCTTCAGGAACTGTCCCTCAGTGAGAGTCAACACCTTCAGGAACTGTCTCCCAGTGAGTGTCAGCACCTTCACAAATTGGCCCCAGTGAGAGTCAGCACCTTCAGCAACTGTACCCCAGTGAGAGTCAGCAACTTCAGGAACTGACTCCCCGGTGAGAGTCAAAACCTTCAGGAACTGTCCGTCAGTGAGAGTCAGTACCTTCAGGAACTGTACCTCAGTGAGAGTCAGCACCTTCAGGGACTGTCCCCCAATGAGAGTCAGTACCTTCAGGAATTGTACCCCAGTGTGAGTCAGCGCCTTCAGGATCTGCCCCCCAGTGAGTGTCAGCACCTTCAGGATCTGCCCCCCAGTGTGAGTCGGTATCTTCAGTAACTATTCCCAAGTGAGAGTCAGCACCTTCAGGAACTGTACCCCAGTGAGCTGCAGCACCTTCAGGAACTGTACCCCAGTAAGAGTCAGCACCTTCAGGAAAAGTCTTCCATTGAGAGTAAGCACCTTCGGGATCTGTCACCCAGTGAGAGTGAGCAGCTTCTGTAACTATCCCCCAGTTAGAGTCAGCACATTCTGGAACTGTGCCCCAGTGAGAGTCAGCACCACAGTGACTGTCTCGCCATGAGAGTCAGCACATTCAGTGACTGTCCCCCAGTGGGTGTCAGCACATTCAGGGACTGTCTCCCAGAGAGAGTCGGTAACTTCAGGAACTGTAGCCCAGTGAGAGTCGGCACCTTCAGGAACTGTCTCCCAGTCAGAGTCGGTACCTTCAGGAACTGTACCCCAGTGAGAGTCAGCACCTTCAGGAACTGGACCCAGTGAGAATCAGCATCTTCAGGAACTGTTCCCCAGTGACTGGCAGCACCCTCAGGATCTGCCCCCCAGTGAGATTCAGCACCGTCAGGAACGGCCCCCCAATAAGACTCAGCACCTTCAGGAACTGTTCCCAGCGACTGTCAGCACCCTCAGGTTTCACCCCCAGTGAGAGTCAACACCTTCAGGAACAGGACCCCAGTGAGAGTCAGCACCTTCAGGAACAGCACCCCAGTGAGTGTCAGCACCTTCTGGACCTGTCCTCCAGTGAGAGTCAGCACCTTCAGGAACTTTACACTAGTGAGAGTCCGCACCTTCTGGAACTGTACCACAGTGAGAGTCAGCACCTCCAGAGGCTGTACCCCAGTGCGAGTCAGCACCTTCAGGAACTGTCTCCCAGTGACAGTCAGCACCTTCAGGAACTGTACCCCAGTGAGAGTCAGCACCTTCAGGAACTGTCTCCCAGTGAGAGTCAGCACCTTCACTAATTGTCCCCCAGTAAGAGTCAGCACCTTCAGGAACTTTATCCCAGTGAGAGTCAGCACATTCAGGAACTGTCTCCCAGTGAGAGTCAGCACCTTCTGGAACGGCACCCCAGTGTGAGTCAGCACCTTCAGGATCTGCCCCCAAATGAGAGTCGGCACCTTCAGGATCTGCACCCCAGTGAGAGTCAACAACTTCAGGAACTGTACCCCCGTGAGCATCAACACCTTTAGGAACTGTCCCTCAGTGAGAGTCAGCACCTTCAGTAACTGTCTCCCAATTAGAGTCAGCAACTTCAGGAACTGTCCATCACTGAGAGTCAGCACCCTCAGGAACTGTCTCCCAATGAGAGTCAGCACCTTCAGGAACTGTCCCTTAGTGAGAGTCAGCAGCTTCAGTAAGTATCCCCCAGTTAGAGTCAGCATCTTCTGGAACTGTCGCCCAGTGAGAGTCAGCACATTCAGGGACTGTACCCCAGTGAGAGTCAGCACCTTCTGGAATGGTACCCAAGTGTGAGTCAGCTCCCTCAGGAACTTTACGCCTTTGAGAGTCAGCACATTCAGGAACTGTCTCCCAGTGAGAGTCATCACCTTCTGGAACGGAACCCCAGTGTGAGTCAGCACCTTCAGGATATGCCCCTCAGTGAGAGTCGGCACCTTCAGGAATTGTGCCCAAGTGAGAGTCAGCACCTTAAGGAACTGTCTCCCAGTGAGAGTCGGCACCTCCAGGAATTTTCCCCCAGTGAGCCTCAGCACCTTCAGGAACTTTACACTAGTGAGATTCAGCACCTTCTGGAACTGCACCGCAGTGCGAGTCAGCACCTTCAGGATCTGTCCCCCAGTGAGAGTCGGCACCTTCAGGAACTGTCTCCCAGTGACAGTCAGCACCTTCAGGATCTGTACCCCAGTGAGAGTCAGCACATTCAGGAACTGTCTCCCAGTGAGAGTCAGCACTTCACGAATTGTCCCCCAGTGTGAGTCAGCACCTTCAGGAACTGTACCCCAGTGAAAGTCAGCACCTTCAGGAACTGTCTCCCAAGTAAGAGTCAACACCTTCAGGAACTGTCCCTCAGTGAGAGTCAGCACCTTCAGGAACTGTCTCCCAGTGAGAGCCAGCACCTTCTGGAACGGTACCCCAGTGTGAGTCGGCACCTTCAGGATCTGCTCCCCAGTGAGAGTCAGCACCTCCAGGAATTTTCCGCCAGTGAGAGTCAGCACCTTCAGGAACTTTAAACTAGTGAGAGTCCGCACCTTCTGGAACTGTACCACAGTGAGAGTCAACACCTCCAGGAGCTGTTCCCCAGAGCGAGTCAGCACCTTCAGGAACTGTCTCCCAGTGACAGTCAGCACCTTCAGGAACTGTACCCCAGTGAGAGTCAGCAACTTCAGGAACTGTCTCCCAGTGAGAGTCAGCACCTTCTGGAACAGCACCCCAGTGTGAGTCAGCACCGTCAGGATCTGCCCCCAAATGAGACTCGGCACTTTCAGGAACTGCACCCCAGTGACAGTCAACAACTTCAGGAACTGTACCCCCGTGAGCGTCAACACCTTTAGGAACTGTCCCTCAGTGAGAGTCAGCACCTTCAGGAACTGTCTCACAGTTAGAGTCAGCAACTTCAGGAACTGTCCATCAGTGAGAGTCAGCACCTTCAGGACCTGTCTCCCAGTGAGAGTCAGCACCTTCAGGAAATGTCCCTTAGTGAGAGTCAGCAGCTTCAGTAACTATCCCCCAGTTAGAGTCAGCATCATCTGGAACTGTCGCCCAGTGAGAGTCAGCACATTCAGGGACTGTACCCCAGTGAGAGTCAGCACCTTCTGGAACGGTACCCAAGTGTGAGTCAGCTCCCTCAGGAACTTTACTTCTTTGAGAGTCAGCACATTCAGGAACTGTCTCCCAGTGAGAGTCAGCACCTTCAGGATATGCCCCTCAGTGAGAGTCGGCACCTTCAGGAATTGTGCCCAAGTGAGAGTCAGCACCTTAAGGAACTGTCTCCCAGTGAGAGTCGGCACCTCCAGGAATTTTCCCCCAGTGAGAGTCAGCACCTTCAGGAACTTTACACTAGTGAGATTCAGCACCTTCTGGAACTGCACCGCAGTGTGAGTCAGCACCTTCAGGGTCTACCCCCCAGTGAGAGTCGGCACCTTCAGGAACTGTCTCCCAGTGACAGTCAGCACCTTCAGTATCTGTACCCCAGTGAGAGTCAGCACATTCAGGAACTGTCTCCCAGTGAGAGTCAGCACTTCACGAATTGTCCCCCAGTGTGAGTCAGCACCTTCAGGAACTGTACCCCAGTGAAAGTCAGCACCTTCAGGAACTGTCTCCCAGTGAGAGTCAGCACCTTCAGGAGCTGTACACCAGTGCGAGTCAGCACTTTCAGGAACTGTCTCCCAGTGAGAGTCAGCACCTTCAGGAACAGCACCCCAGTGAGAGTCAGCACCTTCTGGACCTGCCCCCCAGTGAGAGTCAGCAGCTTCAGGAAATTTACCCCGTGAGAGTCAGCACATTCAGGAACTGTCTCCCAGTGAGAGTCAGCACCTTCAGGAGCTGTACCCCAGTGCGAGTCAGCACTTTCAGGAACTGTCTCCCAGTGAAAGTCAGCACCTTCAGGAACTGTGTCACAGTGAAAGTCAACACCTTCAGGAACTGTCCCTCAGTGAGTGTCAGCACCTTCACAAATTGTCCCCCAGTGAGAGTCAGCACCTTCAGGAACTCTACCCCAGGGAAAGTCAGCACCTTGAGGAACTGTCCCCCCAGTAAGAGTCAGCACATTCAGGAACTGTCCCTCAGTGAGAGTCAGCACCTTCACGAATTGTCCCCCAGTGAGAGTCAGCATCTTCAGGAACTTTACACTAGTGAGATTCAGCACCTTCTGGAACTGCACCGCAGTGTGAGTCAGCACCTTCAGGATCTGCCCCACAGTGAGAGTCGGCACCTTCAGGAACTGTCTCCCAGTGACAGTCAGCACCTACAGGATCTGTACCCCAGTGAGAGTCAGCACATTCAGGAACTGTCTCCCAGTGACAGTCAGCACCTTCACGAATTGTCCCCCAGTGTGAGTCAGCACCTTCAGGAACTATACCCCAGTGAAAGTCTGCACCTTCAGTAACTGTACTCCAGTGAGAGTCAGCACCTTCAGGAACTGTCTCCCAAGTAAGAGTCAACACCTTCAGGAACTGTCCCTCAGTGAGAGTCAGCACCTTCAGGAACTGTCTCCCAGTGAGAGTCAGCACCTTCAGGAACTGTCTCCCAGTGACAGTCAGCACCTTCAAGAATTGTGTCACAGTGAGAGTCAGCACCTTCAGGAACTGTGCCTCAGTGAGTGTCAGCACCTTCACAAATTGGCCCCAGTGAGAGTCAGAACCTTCAGGAACTCTACCCCAGGGAAAGTCAGCACCTTGAGGAACTGTCCCCCCAGTAATTGTCAACACCTTCAGGAACTGTCCCTTAGTGAGAGTCAGCACCTTCAGGAACTGTACCCCAGTGAAAGTCAGCACGTACAGGAACTGTCCCCCCAGTAAGAGTCAACACCTTCAGGAACTGTCCCTCAGTGAGAGTTAGCACCTTCAAGAACTGTACCCCAGTGAGAGTCAGCACCTTCAGGAACTGTCTCCCAGTGAGTGTCAGCACCTTCAGGAACTGTCCCTCAGTGAGAGTCAGCACCTTCAGGAACTCTTCCCAGTGACTGTCAGCACCATCAGGATAGCCCCCCAGTGAGATTCAGCACCTTCAGGAACGGACCCCCAATGAGAGTCAGCACCTTCAGGAACTGTTCCCCAGTGACTGTCAGCACCTTCAGGTTTTCCCCCTCAGTGAGAGTCAGCACCTTCAGGAACTGGACCCCAGTGAGAGTCAGCACCTTCAGGAACAGCACCCCAGTGAGAGTCAGCACCTTCTGGACCTGCCCCCCAGTGAGAGTCAGCAGCTTCAGGAAATTTACCCCTGTGAGAGTCAGCACATTCAGGAACTGTCTCCCAGTGAGAGTCAGCATCTTCTGGAACGGTACCCCAGCGTGAGTCAGCACCTTCAGGATCTGCCCCCCAGTGAGAGTCAGCTCCTTCAGGAACTGTTCCCCAGTGACTGTCAGCACCCTCAGGATCTGCCCCACAGTGAGATTCAGCACCTTCAGGAAAGGCCCCCCAGTGAGAGTCAGCACCTTCAGGAACTGTTCCCCAGCGACTGTCAGCACCCTCAGGTTATCCCCCCAAGTGAGAGTCAGCACCTTCAGGAGCTTTACCCCTGTGCGAGTCAGCACATTCAGTAACTGTCTCCCAGTGAGAGTCAGCACCTTCTGGAACGGTACCCCAGTGTGAGTCGGCTCCTTCAGGAACTTTACCACTTTGAGAGTCAGCACATTCAGGAACTGTCTCCCAGTGAGAGCCAGCACCTTCTGGAACGGTACCCCAGTGTGAGTCGGCACCTTCAGGATCTGCTCGCCAGTGAGAGTCGGCACCTTCAGGAACTGTGCCGCAGTGAGAGTCAGCACCTTAAGGAACTGTCTCCCAGTGAGAGTCAGCACCTCCAGGAATTTTCCGCCAGTGAGACTCAGCACATTCAAGAACTTTACACTAGTGAGAGTCCGCACCTTCTGGAACTGTACCACAGTGAGAGTCAGCACCTCCAGGAGCTGTTCCCCAGAGCGAGTCAGCACCTTCAGGAACTGTCTCCCAGTGACAGTCAGCACCTTCAGGAACTGTACCCCAGTGAGAGTCAGCAACTTCAGGAACTGTCTCCCAGTGAGAGTAGGCACCTTCTGGAACAGCACCCCAGTGTGAGTCAGCACCGTCAGGATCTGCCCCCAAATGAGACTCGGCACCTTCAGGAACTGCACCCCAGTGACAGTCAACAACTTCAGGAACTGTACCCCCGTGAGCGTCAACACCTTTAGGAACTGTCCCTCAGTGAGAGTCAGCACCTTCAGGAACTGTCTCACAGTTAGAGTCAGCAACTTCAGGAACTGTCTCCCAGTGACAGTCAGCACCTTCAGGAACTGTGTCACAGTGAGAGTCAGCACCTTCAGGAACTGTCCCTCAGTGAGTGTCAGCACCTTCACAAATTGTCTCCCAGTGACAGTCAGCACCTTCAGTATCTGTACCCCAGTGAGAGTCAGCACATTCAGGAACTGTCTCCCAGTGAGAGTCAGCACTTCACGAATTGTCCCCCAGTGTGAGTCAGCACCTTCAGGAACTGTACCCCAGTGAAAGTCAGCACCTTCAGGAACTGTCTCCCAGTGAGAGTCAGCACCTTCAGGAGCTGTACACCAGTGCGAGTCAGCACTTTCAGGAACTGTCTCCCAGTGACAGTCAGCACCTTCAGGAACTGTGTCACAGTGAGAGTCAGCCCTTCACGAATTGTCCCCCAGTGTGAGTCAGCACCTTCAGGAACTGTACCCCAGTGAAAGTCAGCACCTTCAGAAACTGTCTCCCAAGTAAGAGTCAACACCTTCAGGAACTGTCCCTCAGTGAGAGTCAGCACCTTCAGGAACTGTCTCCCAGTGAGAGTCAGCACCTTCAGGAGCTGTACACCAGTGCGAGTCAGCACTTTCAGGAACTGTCTCCCAGTGACAGTCAGCACCTTCAGGAACTGTGTCACAGTGAGAGTCAGCACCTTCAGGAACTGTCCCTCAGTGAGTGTCAGCACCTTCACAAATTGTCCCCCAGTGAGAGTCAGCACCTTCAGGAACTCTACCCCAGGGAAAGTCAGCACCTTGAGGAACTGTCCCCCCAGTAAGAGTCAACACATTCAGGAACTGTCCCTCAGTGAGAGTCAGCACCTTCACGAATTGTCCCGCAGTGAGAGTCAGCACCTTCAGGAACTTTACACTAGTGAGATTCAGCACCTTCTGGAACTGCACCGCAGTGTGAGTCAGCACCTTCAGGATCTGCCCCACAGTGAGAGTCGGCACCTTCAGGAACTGTCTCCCAAGTAAGAGTCAACACCTTCAGGAACTGTCCCTCAGTGAGAGACAACACCTTCAGGAACTGTCTCCCAGTGAGTGTCAGCACCTTCACAAATTGGCCCCAGTGAGAGTCAGAACCTTCAGGAACTCTACCCCAGGAAATTCAGCACCTTGAGGAACTGTCCCCCCAGTAATAGTCAACACATTCAGGAACTGTCCCTTAGTGAGAGTCAGCACCTTCAGGAACTGTCCCTCAGTGAGAGTCAGCACCTTCAGCAACTGTACCCCAGTGAGAGTCAGCAACTTCAGGAACTGACTCCCCAGTGAGAGTCAAAACCTTCAGGAACTGTCCGTCAGTGAGAGTCAGCACCTTCAGGAACTTTACCCCATTTAGAGTCAGCACCTTCAGGAACTGTCTCCCAGTGAGAGTCAGCACCTTCAGGAACAGCACCCCAGTGAGAGTCAGCACCTTCTGGACCTGCCCCCCAGTGAGAGTCAGCAGCTTCAGGAAATTTACCCCGTGAGAGTCAGCACATTCAGGAACTGTCTCCCAGTGAGAGTCAGCACCTTCAGGAGCTGTACCCCAGTGCGAGTCAGCACTTTCAGGAACTGTCTCCCAGTGAAAGTCAGCACCTTCAGGAACTGTGTCACAGTGAAAGTCAACACCTTCAGGAACTGTCCCTCAGTGAGTGTCAGCACCTTCACAAATTGTCCCCCAGTGAGAGTCAGCACCTTCAGGAACTCTACCCCAGGGAAAGTCAGCACCTTGAGGAACTGTCCCCCCAGTAAGAGTCAGCACATTCAGGAACTGTCCCTCAGTGAGAGTCAGCACCTTCACGAATTGTCCCCCAGTGAGAGTCAGCATCTTCAGGAACTTTACACTAGTGAGATTCAGCACCTTCTGGAACTGCACCGCAGTGTGAGTCAGCACCTTCAGGATCTGCCCCACAGTGAGAGTCGGCACCTTCAGGAACTGTCTCCCAGTGACAGTCAGCACCTACAGGATCTGTACCCCAGTGAGAGTCAGCACATTCAGGAACTGTCTCCCAGTGACAGTCAGCACCTTCACGAATTGTCCCCCAGTGTGAGTCAGCACCTTCAGGAACTATACCCCAGTGAAAGTCTGCACCTTCAGTAACTGTACTCCAGTGAGAGTCAGCACCTTCAGGAACTGTCTCCCAAGTAAGAGTCAACACCTTCAGGAACTGTCCCTCAGTGAGAGTCAGCACCTTCAGGAACTGTCTCCCAGTGAGAGTCAGCACCTTCAGGAGCAGTACCCCAGTGCGAGTCAGCACTTTCAGGAACTGTCTCCCAGTGACAGTCAGCACCTTCAAGAATTGTGTCACAGTGAGAGTCAGCACCTTCAGGAACTGTGCCTCAGTGAGTGTCAGCACCTTCACAAATTGGCCCCAGTGAGAGTCAGAACCTTCAGGAACTCTACCCCAGGGAAAGTCAGCACCTTGAGGAACTGTCCCCCCAGTAATTGTCAACACCTTCAGGAACTGTCCCTTAGTGAGAGTCAGCACCTTCAGGAACTGTACCCCAGTGAAAGTCAGCACGTACAGGAACTGTCCCCCCAGTAAGAGTCAACACCTTCAGGAACTGTCCCTCAGTGAGAGTTAGCACCTTCAAGAACTGTACCCCAGTGAGAGTCAGCACCTTCAGGAACTGTCTCCCAGTGAGTGTCAGCACCTTCAGGAACTGTCCCTCAGTGAGAGTCAGCACCTTCAGGAACTCTTCCCAGTGACTGTCAGCACCATCAGGATAGCCCCCCAGTGAGATTCAGCACCTTCAGGAACGGACCCCCAATGAGAGTCAGCACCTTCAGGAACTGTTCCCCAGTGACTGTCAGCACCTTCAGGTTTTCCCCCTCAGTGAGAGTCAGCACCTTCAGGAACTGGACCCCAGTGAGAGTCAGCACCTTCAGGAACAGCACCCCAGTGAGAGTCAGCACCTTCTGGACCTGCCCCCCAGTGAGAGTCAGCAGCTTCAGGAAATTTACCCCTGTGAGAGTCAGCACATTCAGGAACTGTCTCCCAGTGAGAGCCAGCACCTTCTGGAACGGTACCCCAGTGTGAGTCGGCACCTTCAGGATCTGCTCGCCAGTGAGAGTCGGCACCTTCAGGAACTGTGCCGCAGTGAGAGTCAGCACCTTAAGGAACTGTCTCCCAGTGAGAGTCAGCACCTCCAGGAATTTTCCGCCAGTGAGACTCAGCACATTCAAGAACTTTACACTAGTGAGAGTCCGCACCTTCTGGAACTGTACCACAGTGAGAGTCAGCACCTCCAGGAGCTGTTCCCCAGAGCGAGTCAGCACCTTCAGGAACTGTCTCCCAGTGACAGTCAGCACCTTCAGGAACTGTACCCCAGTGAGAGTCAGCAACTTCAGGAACTGTCTCCCAGTGAGAGTAGGCACCTTCTGGAACAGCACCCCAGTGTGAGTCAGCACCGTCAGGATCTGCCCCCAAATGAGACTCGGCACCTTCAGGAACTGCACCCCAGTGACAGTCAACAACTTCAGGAACTGTACCCCCGTGAGCGTCAACACCTTTAGGAACTGTCCCTCAGTGAGAGTCAGCACCTTCAGGAACTGTCTCACAGTTAGAGTCAGCAACTTCAGGAACTGTCTCCCAGTGACAGTCAGCACCTTCAGGAACTGTGTCACAGTGAGAGTCAGCACCTTCAGGAACTGTCCCTCAGTGAGTGTCAGCACCTTCACAAATTGTCTCCCAGTGACAGTCAGCACCTTCAGTATCTGTACCCCAGTGAGAGTCAGCACATTCAGGAACTGTCTCCCAGTGAGAGTCAGCACTTCACGAATTGTCCCCCAGTGTGAGTCAGCACCTTCAGGAACTGTACCCCAGTGAAAGTCAGCACCTTCAGGAACTGTCTCCCAGTGAGAGTCAGCACCTTCAGGAGCTGTACACCAGTGCGAGTCAGCACTTTCAGGAACTGTCTCCCAGTGACAGTCAGCACCTTCAGGAACTGTGTCACAGTGAGAGTCAGCCCTTCACGAATTGTCCCCCAGTGTGAGTCAGCACCTTCAGGAACTGTACCCCAGTGAAAGTCAGCACCTTCAGAAACTGTCTCCCAAGTAAGAGTCAACACCTTCAGGAACTGTCCCTCAGTGAGAGTCAGCACCTTCAGGAACTGTCTCCCAGTGAGAGTCAGCACCTTCAGGAGCTGTACACCAGTGCGAGTCAGCACTTTCAGGAACTGTCTCCCAGTGACAGTCAGCACCTTCAGGAACTGTGTCACAGTGAGAGTCAGCACCTTCAGGAACTGTCCCTCAGTGAGTGTCAGCACCTTCACAAATTGTCCCCCAGTGAGAGTCAGCACCTTCAGGAACTCTACCCCAGGGAAAGTCAGCACCTTGAGGAACTGTCCCCCCAGTAAGAGTCAACACATTCAGGAACTGTCCCTCAGTGAGAGTCAGCACCTTCACGAATTGTCCCGCAGTGAGAGTCAGCACCTTCAGGAACTTTACACTAGTGAGATTCAGCACCTTCTGGAACTGCACCGCAGTGTGAGTCAGCACCTTCAGGATCTGCCCCACAGTGAGAGTCGGCACCTTCAGGAACTGTCTCCCAAGTAAGAGTCAACACCTTCAGGAACTGTCCCTCAGTGAGAGACAACACCTTCAGGAACTGTCTCCCAGTGAGTGTCAGCACCTTCACAAATTGGCCCCAGTGAGAGTCAGAACCTTCAGGAACTCTACCCCAGGAAATTCAGCACCTTGAGGAACTGTCCCCCCAGTAATAGTCAACACATTCAGGAACTGTCCCTTAGTGAGAGTCAGCACCTTCAGGAACTGTCCCTCAGTGAGAGTCAGCACCTTCAGCAACTGTACCCCAGTGAGAGTCAGCAACTTCAGGAACTGACTCCCCAGTGAGAGTCAAAACCTTCAGGAACTGTCCGTCAGTGAGAGTCAGCACCTTCAGGAACTTTACCCCATTTAGAGTCAGCACCTTCAGGAACTGTCTCCCAGTGAGAGTCAGCACCTTCAGGAACAGCACCCCAGTGAGAGTCAGCACCTTCTGGACCTGCCCCCCAGTGAGAGTCAGCAGCTTCAGGAAATTTACCCCGTGAGAGTCAGCACATTCAGGAACTGTCTCCCAGTGAGAGTCAGCACCTTCAGGAGCTGTACCCCAGTGCGAGTCAGCACTTTCAGGAACTGTCTCCCAGTGAAAGTCAGCACCTTCAGGAACTGTGTCACAGTGAAAGTCAACACCTTCAGGAACTGTCCCTCAGTGAGTGTCAGCACCTTCACAAATTGTCCCCCAGTGAGAGTCAGCACCTTCAGGAACTCTACCCCAGGGAAAGTCAGCACCTTGAGGAACTGTCCCCCCAGTAAGAGTCAGCACATTCAGGAACTGTCCCTCAGTGAGAGTCAGCACCTTCACGAATTGTCCCCCAGTGAGAGTCAGCATCTTCAGGAACTTTACACTAGTGAGATTCAGCACCTTCTGGAACTGCACCGCAGTGTGAGTCAGCACCTTCAGGATCTGCCCCACAGTGAGAGTCGGCACCTTCAGGAACTGTCTCCCAGTGACAGTCAGCACCTACAGGATCTGTACCCCAGTGAGAGTCAGCACATTCAGGAACTGTCTCCCAGTGACAGTCAGCACCTTCACGAATTGTCCCCCAGTGTGAGTCAGCACCTTCAGGAACTATACCCCAGTGAAAGTCTGCACCTTCAGTAACTGTACTCCAGTGAGAGTCAGCACCTTCAGGAACTGTCTCCCAAGTAAGAGTCAACACCTTCAGGAACTGTCCCTCAGTGAGAGTCAGCACCTTCAGGAACTGTCTCCCAGTGAGAGTCAGCACCTTCAGGAGCAGTACCCCAGTGCGAGTCAGCACTTTCAGGAACTGTCTCCCAGTGACAGTCAGCACCTTCAAGAATTGTGTCACAGTGAGAGTCAGCACCTTCAGGAACTGTGCCTCAGTGAGTGTCAGCACCTTCACAAATTGGCCCCAGTGAGAGTCAGAACCTTCAGGAACTCTACCCCAGGGAAAGTCAGCACCTTGAGGAACTGTCCCCCCAGTAATTGTCAACACCTTCAGGAACTGTCCCTTAGTGAGAGTCAGCACCTTCAGGAACTGTACCCCAGTGAAAGTCAGCACGTACAGGAACTGTCCCCCCAGTAAGAGTCAACACCTTCAGGAACTGTCCCTCAGTGAGAGTTAGCACCTTCAAGAACTGTACCCCAGTGAGAGTCAGCACCTTCAGGAACTGTCTCCCAGTGAGTGTCAGCACCTTCAGGAACTGTCCCTCAGTGAGAGTCAGCACCTTCAGGAACTCTTCCCAGTGACTGTCAGCACCATCAGGATAGCCCCCCAGTGAGATTCAGCACCTTCAGGAACGGACCCCCAATGAGAGTCAGCACCTTCAGGAACTGTTCCCCAGTGACTGTCAGCACCTTCAGGTTTTCCCCCTCAGTGAGAGTCAGCACCTTCAGGAACTGGACCCCAGTGAGAGTCAGCACCTTCAGGAACAGCACCCCAGTGAGAGTCAGCACCTTCTGGACCTGCCCCCCAGTGAGAGTCAGCAGCTTCAGGAAATTTACCCCTGTGAGAGTCAGCACATTCAGGAACTGTCTCCCAGTGAGAGTCAGCATCTTCTGGAACGGTACCCCAGCGTGAGTCAGCACCTTCAGGATCTGCCCCCCAGTGAGAGTCAGCTCCTTCAGGAACTGTTCCCCAGTGACTGTCAGCACCCTCAGGATCTGCCCCACAGTGAGATTCAGCACCTTCAGGAAAGGCCCCCCAGTGAGAGTCAGCACCTTCAGGAACTGTTCCCCAGCGACTGTCAGCACCCTCAGGTTATCCCCCCAAGTGAGAGTCAGCACCTTCAGGAGCTTTACCCCTGTGCGAGTCAGCACATTCAGTAACTGTCTCCCAGTGAGAGTCAGCACCTTCTGGAACGGTACCCCAGTGTGAGTCGGCTCCTTCAGGAACTTTACCACTTTGAGAGTCAGCACATTCAGGAACTGTCTCCCAGTGAGAGCCAGCACCTTCTGGAACGGTACCCCAGTGTGAGTCGGCACCTTCAGGATCTGCTCGCCAGTGAGAGTCGGCACCTTCAGGAACTGTGCCGCAGTGAGAGTCAGCACCTTAAGGAACTGTCTCCCAGTGAGAGTCAGCACCTCCAGGAATTTTCCGCCAGTGAGACTCAGCACATTCAAGAACTTTACACTAGTGAGAGTCCGCACCTTCTGGAACTGTACCACAGTGAGAGTCAGCACCTCCAGGAGCTGTTCCCCAGAGTGAGTCAGCACCTTCAGGAACTGTCTCCCAGTGACAGTCAGCACCTTCAGGAACTGTACCCCAGTGAGAGTCAGCAACTTCAGGAACTGTCTCCCAGTGAGAGTCAGCACCTTCTGGAACAGCACCCCAGTGTGAGTCAGCACCGTCAGGATCTGCCCCCAAATGAGACTCGGCACCTTCAGGAACTGCACCCCAGTGACAGTCAACAACTTCAGGAACTGTACCCCCGTGAGCGTCAACACCTTTAGGAACTGTCCCTCAGTGAGAGTCAGCACCTTCAGGAACTGTCTCACAGTTAGAGTCAGCAACTTCAGGAACTGTCCATCAGTGAGAGTCAGCACCCTCAGGACCTGTCTCCCAGTGAGAGTCAGCACCTTCAGGAAATGTCCCTTAGTGAGAGTCAGCAGCTTCAGTAACTATCCCCCAGTTAGAGTCAGCATCATCTGGAACTGTCGCCCAGTGAGAGTCAGCACATTCAGGGACTGTACCCCAGTGAGAGTCAGCACCTTCTGGAACGGTACCCAAGTGTGAGTCAGCTCCCTCAGGAACTTTACGTCTTTGAGAGTCAGCACATTCAGGAACTGTCTCCCAGTGAGAGTCAGCACCTTCAGGATATGCCCCTCAGTGAGAGTCGGCACCTTCAGGAATTGTGCCCAAGTGAGAGTCAGCACCTTAAGGAACTGTCTCCCAGTGAGAGTCGGCACCTCCAGGAATTTTCCCCCAGTGAGAGTCAGCACCTTCAGGAACTTTACACTAGTGAGATTCAGCACCTTCTGGAACTGCACCGCAGTGTGAGTCAGCACCTTCAGGGTCTACCCCCCAGTGAGAGTCGGCACCTTCAGGAACTGTCTCCCAGTGACAGTCAGCGCCTTCAGTATCTGTACCCCAGTGAGAGTCAGCACATTCAGGAACTGTCTCCCAGTGAGAGTCAGCACTTCACGAATTGTCCCCCAGTGTGAGTCAGCACCTTCAGGAACTGTACCCCAGTGAAAGTCAGCACCTTCAGGAACTGTCTCCCAAGTAAGAGTCAACACCTTCAGGAACTGTCCCTCAGTGAGAGTCAGCACCTTCAGGAACTGTCTCCCAGTGAGAGTCAGCACCTTCAGGAGCTGTACACCAGTGCGAGTCAGCACTTTCAGGAACTGTCTCCCAGTGACAGTCAGCACCTTCAGGAACTGTGTCACAGTGAGAGTCAGCACCTTCAGGAACTGTCCCTCAGTGAGTGTCAGCACCTTCACAAATTGTCCCCCAGTGAGAGTCAGCACCTTCAGGAACTCTACCCCAGGGAAAGTCAGCACCTTGAGGAACTGTCCCCCCAGTAAGAGTCAACACATTCAGGAACTGTCCCTCAGTGAGAGTCAGCACCTTCACGAATTGTCCCGCAGTGAGAGTCAGCACCTTCAGGAACTTTACACTAGTGAGATTCAGCACCTTCTGGAACTGCACCGCAGTGTGAGTCAGCACCTTCAGGATCTGCCCCACAGTGAGAGTCGGCACCTTCAGGAACTGTCTCCCAAGTAAGAGTCAACACCTTCAGGAACTGTCCCTCATTGAGAGACAACACCTTCAGGAACTGTCTCCCAGTGAGTGTCAGCACCTTCACAAATTGGCCCCAGTGAGAGTCAGAACCTTCAGGAACTCTACCCCAGGGAAATTCAGCACCTTGAGGAACTGTCCCCCCAGTAATAGTCAACACATTCAGGAACTGTCCCTTAGTGAGAGTCAGCACCTTCAGGAACTGTCCCTCAGTGAGAGTCAGCACCTTCAGCAACTGTACCCCAGTGAGAGTCAGCAACTTCAGGAACTGACTCCCCAGTGATAGTCAAAACCTTCAGGAACTGTCCGTCAGTGAGAGTCAGCACCTTCAGGAACTTTACCCCATTTAGAGTCAGCACCTTCAGGAACTGTCTCCCAGTGAGAGTCAGCACCTTCAGGAACAGCACCCCAGTGAGAGTCAGCACCTTCTGGACCTGCCCCCCAGTGAGAGTCAGCAGCTTCAGGAAATTTACCCCTGTGAGAGTCAGCACATTCAGGAACTGTCTCCCAGTGAGAGTCAGCATCTTCTGGAACGGTACCCCAGCGTGAGTCAGCACCTTCAGGATCTGCCCCCCAGTGAGAGTCGGCACCTTCAGGAACTGTACCCCAGTGAGAGTCAGCACCTTAAGGAATTGTCTCCCAGTGAGAGTCAGCACCTCCAGGAATTTTCCCCCAGTGAGAGTCAGCACCTTCAGGAACTTTACACTAGTGTGAGTCAGCACCATCTGGAACTGTACCCCAGTGAGAGTCAGCACCACCAGGAGCTGAACCCCAGTGCGAGTCAGCATCTTCAGCAACTGTCTCCCAGTGACAGTCAGCAACTTCAGGAACTGTACCCCAGTGAGACTCAGCACCTTCAGGAACTGTAGCCCAGTTAAAGTCTGCACCTTCAGTAACTGTACCACAGTGAGTGTCAGCACCTTCAGGAACTGGTCCCCCCAGGAAGAGTCAGCACCTTCAGGAACTGTACCCCAGTGAAAGTCAGCACCTTCAGGAACTGTCTCCCAAGTAAGAGTCAACACCTTCAGGAACTGTCCCTCAGTGAGAGTCAGCACCTTCAGGAACTGTCTCCCAGTGAGAGTCAGCACCTTCAGGAGCTGTACACCAGTGCGAGTCAGCACTTTCAGGAACTGTCACCCAGTGACAGTCAGCACCTTCAGGAACTGTGTCACAGTGAGAGTCAGCACCTTCAGGAACTGTCCCTCAGTGAGTGTCAGCACCTTCACAAATTGTCCCCCAGTGAGAGTCAGCACCTTCACCACTTGTCCCCCAGTGAGAGTCATCACCTTCAGGAACTCTACCCCAGTGAAAGTCAGCACGTTGAGGAACTGTCCCCCCAGTAAGAGTCAACACCTTCAGGAACTGTCCCTCAGTGAGAGTCAGCACCTTCAGGACCTGTCCCTCAGTGAGAGTTAGCACCTTCAGGAACTGGACCCAGTGAGAATCAGCACCTTCAGGAACTGTCCCTCAGTGAGAGCCAGCACCTTCAGGAACTGTCTCCCATTGAGAGTAAGGACCTTCTGGAACTGGACCCGATGAGAGTCAGCACGTTCAAGGATTGTCCCCCAGTGAGATACAGCGCCTTCTGGATCTGCCCCAAAGTTAGAGTCTGAACCTTCTGGAAGTGCACCCCAGTGCGAGTCAGCACCTTCAGGAACTGTCTCCCAGTGACTGTCAGAACCTTCAGGAACTGTACCCCAGTAAGAGTCAGCATCTTCAGGAACTGTTTCCCAGTGAGAGTCAGCACCTTCAGGAATTGTACCCCAGTGAAAGTCTGCACCTTCAGTAACTGTACCCCAGAGAGAGTCAACACCTTCAGGAACTGTCCCTCAGTGAGAGTCAGCACCTTCAGGAACTGTATGCCAGTTAGAGTCAGCACCTTCAGGAACTGTGTCCCAGTGAGAGTCAGCACCTTCAGGAACTGTCCCTTAGTGAGAGTCAGCACCTTCAGGAACTGTCTCCCAGTGAGAGTCAGCACCTTCAGGAACTGTCCATCAGTGAGAGTCAGCACCTTCAGGAACTGTCCCTCAGTGAGAGCCAAACCTTCAGGAACTGTACACCAGTCAGAGTCAGCACCTTCAGGAACTGACTCCCCAGTGAGATTCAGCACCTTCAGGAACTGTACCCCAGTTAGAGTCAGCACCTTCAGTAACTGTACCCCAGTGAGAGACAGCACCTTCAGGGACTGTACCCCAAGTAAGAGTCAACACCTTCAGGAACTGTCCCTCAGTGAGAGTCAGCACCTTCAGGAACTGTCTACCAGTGACAGTCAGCACCTTCAGGAACTGTCTCCCAGTGAAAGTCAGCACCTTCAGCAACTGTACCCCAGTGAGTGTCAGCACCTTCAGGAACTGTACTTCAGTGAGAGTCAGCACCTTCAGGAACTGTCTCACAGTTAGAGTCAGCAACTTCAGGAACTGTCCATCAGTGAGAGTCAGCACCCTCAGGACCTGTCTCCCAGTGAGAGTCAGCACCTTCAGGAAATGTCCCTTAGTGAGAGTCAGCAGCTTCAGTAACTATCCCCCAGTTAGAGTCAGCATCATCTGGAACTGTCGCCCAGTGAGAGTCAGCACATTCAGGGACTGTACCCCAGTGAGAGTCAGCACCTTCTGGAACGGTACCCAAGTGTGAGTCAGCTCCCTCAGGAACTTTACGTCTTTGAGAGTCAGCACATTCAGGAACTGTCTCCCAGTGAGAGTCAGCACCTTCAGGATATGCCCCTCAGTGAGAGTCGGCACCTTCAGGAATTGTGCCCAAGTGAGAGTCAGCACCTTAAGGAACTGTCTCCCAGTGAGAGTCGGCACCTCCAGGAATTTTCCCCCAGTGAGAGTCAGCACCTTCAGGAACTTTACACTAGTGAGATTCAGCACCTTCTGGAACTGCACCGCAGTGTGAGTCAGCACCTTCAGGGTCTACCCCCCAGTGAGAGTCGGCACCTTCAGGAACTGTCTCCCAGTGACAGTCAGCGCCTTCAGTATCTGTACCCCAGTGAGAGTCAGCACATTCAGGAACTGTCTCCCAGTGAGAGTCAGCACTTCACGAATTGTCCCCCAGTGTGAGTCAGCACCTTCAGGAACTGTACCCCAGTGAAAGTCAGCACCTTCAGGAACTGTCTCCCAAGTAAGAGTCAACACCTTCAGGAACTGTCCCTCAGTGAGAGTCAGCACCTTCAGGAACTGTCTCCCAGTGAGAGTCAGCACCTTCAGGAGCTGTACACCAGTGCGAGTCAGCACTTTCAGGAACTGTCTCCCAGTGACAGTCAGCACCTTCAGGAACTGTGTCACAGTGAGAGTCAGCACCTTCAGGAACTGTCCCTCAGTGAGTGTCAGCACCTTCACAAATTGTCCCCCAGTGAGAGTCAGCACCTTCAGGAACTCTACCCCAGGGAAAGTCAGCACCTTGAGGAACTGTCCCCCCAGTAAGAGTCAACACATTCAGGAACTGTCCCTCAGTGAGAGTCAGCACCTTCACGAATTGTCCCGCAGTGAGAGTCAGCACCTTCAGGAACTTTACACTAGTGAGATTCAGCACCTTCTGGAACTGCACCGCAGTGTGAGTCAGCACCTTCAGGATCTGCCCCACAGTGAGAGTCGGCACCTTCAGGAACTGTCTCCCAAGTAAGAGTCAACACCTTCAGGAACTGTCCCTCATTGAGAGACAACACCTTCAGGAACTGTCTCCCAGTGAGTGTCAGCACCTTCACAAATTGGCCCCAGTGAGAGTCAGAACCTTCAGGAACTCTACCCCAGGGAAATTCAGCACCTTGAGGAACTGTCCCCCCAGTAATAGTCAACACATTCAGGAACTGTCCCTTAGTGAGAGTCAGCACCTTCAGGAACTGTCCCTCAGTGAGAGTCAGCACCTTCAGCAACTGTACCCCAGTGAGAGTCAGCAACTTCAGGAACTGACTCCCCAGTGATAGTCAAAACCTTCAGGAACTGTCCGTCAGTGAGAGTCAGCACCTTCAGGAACTTTACCCATTTAGAGTCAGCACCTTCAGGAACTGTCTCCCAGTGAGAGTCAGCACCTTCAGGAACAGCACCCCAGTGAGAGTCAGCACCTTCTGGACCTGCCCCCAGTGAGAGTCAGCAGCTTCAGGAAATTTACCCCTGTGAGAGTCAGCACATTCAGGAACTGTCTCCCAGTGAGAGTCAGCATCTTCTGGAACGGTACCCCAGCGTGAGTCAGCACCTTCAGGATCTGCCCCCCAGTGAGAGTCGGCACCTTCAGGAACTGTACCCCAGTGAGAGTCAGCACCTTAAGGAATTGTCTCCCAGTGAGAGTCAGCACCTCCAGGAATTTTCCCCCAGTGAGAGTCAGCACCTTCAGGAACTTTACACTAGTGTGAGTCAGCACCATCTGGAACTGTACCCCAGTGAGAGTCAGCACCACCAGGAGCTGAACCCCAGTGCGAGTCAGCATCTTCAGCAACTGTCTCCCAGTGACAGTCAGCAACTTCAGGAACTGTACCCCAGTGAGACTCAGCACCTTCAGGAACTGTAGCCCAGTTAAAGTCTGCACCTTCAGTAACTGTACCACAGTGAGTGTCAGCACCTTCAGGAACTGGTCCCCCCAGGAAGAGTCAGCACCTTCAGGAACTGTACCCCAGTGAAAGTCAGCACCTTCAGGAACTGTCTCCCAAGTAAGAGTCAACACCTTCAGGAACTGTCCCTCAGTGAGAGTCAGCACCTTCAGGAACTGTCTCCCAGTGAGAGTCAGCACCTTCAGGAGCTGTACACCAGTGCGAGTCAGCACTTTCAGGAACTGTCACCCAGTGACAGTCAGCACCTTCAGGAACTGTGTCACAGTGAGAGTCAGCACCTTCAGGAACTGTCCCTCAGTGAGTGTCAGCACCTTCACAAATTGTCCCCCAGTGAGAGTCAGCACCTTCACCACTTGTCCCCCAGTGAGAGTCATCACCTTCAGGAACTCTACCCCAGTGAAAGTCAGCACCTTGAGGAACTGTCCCCCCAGTAAGAGTCAACACCTTCAGGAACTGTCCCTCAGTGAGAGTCAGCACCTTCAGGACCTGTCCCTCAGTGAGAGTTAGCACCTTCAGGAACTGGACCCAGTGAGAATCAGCACCTTCAGGAACTGTCCCTCAGTGAGAGCCAGCACCTTCAGGAACTGTCTCCCATTGAGAGTAAGGACCTTCTGGAACTGGACCCGATGAGAGTCAGCACGTTCAAGGATTGTCCCCCAGTGAGATACAGCGCCTTCTGGATCTGCCCCAAAGTTAGAGTCTGAACCTTCTGGAAGTGCACCCCAGTGCGAGTCAGCACCTTCAGGAACTGTCTCCCAGTGACTGTCAGAACCTTCAGGAACTGTACCCCAGTAAGAGTCAGCATCTTCAGGAACTGTTTCCCAGTGAGAGTCAGCACCTTCAGGAAATGTACCCCAGTGAAAGTCTGCACCTTCAGTAACTGTACCCCAGAGAGAGTCAACACCTTCAGGAACTGTCCCTCAGTGAGAGTCAGCACCTTCAGGAACTGTATGCCAGTTAGAGTCAGCACCTTCAGGAACTGTGTCCCAGTGAGAGTCAGCACCTTCAGGAACTGTCCCTTAGTGAGAGTCAGCACCTTCAGGAACTGTCTCCCAGTGAGAGTCAGCACCTTCAGGAACTGTCCATCAGTGAGAGTCAGCACCTTCAGGAACTGTCCCTCAGTGAGAGCCAAACCTTCAGGAACTGTACACCAGTCAGAGTCAGCACCTTCAGGAACTGACTCCCCAGTGAGATTCAGCACCTTCAGGAACTGTACCCCAGTTAGAGTCAGCACCTTCAGTAACTGTACCCCAGTGAGAGACAGCACCTTCAGGGACTGTACCCCAAGTAAGAGTCAACACCTTCAGGAACTGTCCCTCAGTGAGAGTCAGCACCTTCAGGAACTGTCTACCAGTGACAGTCAGCACCTCCAGGAATTTTCCCCCAGTGAGAGTCAGCACCTTAAGGAACTTTACACTAGTGAGATTCAGCACCTTCTGGAACTGTACCCCAGTGAGAGTCAGCACCTTCAGGAACTGTCCCCCCAGGAAGAGTCAACACCTTCAGGAACTGTCCCTAAGTGAGAGTCAGCACCTTCAGGAACTGTCTCCCAGTGAGAGTCAGCACCTTCAGGAGCTTTACCCCAGTGCAAGTCAGCACCTTCAGGAACTGTCTCCCAGTGACAGACAGCACCTTCAGGAACTGTGTGGCAGTGAGAGTCAGCACCTTCAGGAACTGTCTCTCAGTGAGAGTCAGCACCTTCACGACTTGTTCCCCAGTGAGAGTCAGCACTTTCATGTTTTCCCCCCCAGTGAGAGTCAGCACCTTCAGGAACTTTACCCCTGTGCGAGTCAGCACATTCAGTAACTGTCTCCCAGTGAGAGTCAGCAGCTTCTGGAACGGTACCCCAGTGTGAGTCAGCTCCTTCAGGAACTTTACCCTTTGAGAGTCAGCACATTCAGGAACTGTCTCCCAGTGAGAGTCAGCACCTTCTGGAACGGTACCCCTGTGTGAGTCTGCACCTTCAGATCTGCCCCCCAGTGACAGTCAGCACCTTCGGGAACTGTACCCCAGTGAGAGTCAGCACCTTCAGGAACTGTCTCCCAGTGAGAGTCAGCACCTCAAGGAATTTTCCCCCAAGTGAATGTCAGCACATTCAGGGACTTTACACTAGTGAGATTCCGCACCTTCTGGAACTGTACCACAGTGAGAGTCAGCACCTCCAGGAGCTGTACCCCAGAGCGAGTCAGCACCTTCAGGAACTGTCTCCCAGTGACAGTCAGCACCTTCGGGAACTGTACCCCAGTGAGAGTCAGCACCTTCAGGAACTGTCTCCCAGTGAGATTCAGCACCTTCATTAATTGTCCCCCAGTAAGAGTCAGCATCTTCAGGAACTGTAGCCCAGTGATAGTCTGCACCTTCAGTAACTGTACCCCAGTGAGAGTCAGCACCTTCAGGAACTGTCCCCCAAGTAAGAGTCAACACCTTCAGGAACTGTCCCTCAGTGAGAGTCAGCACCTTCAGGAACTGTCTCCCAGTGAGAATCAGCACCTCCAGGAATTTTCCCCGAAGTGAGAGTCAGCACATTCAGGAACTTTACACAAGTGAGAGTCAGCACCTTCTGGAACTGTACCCCAGTGAGAGTCAGCACCTTCAGGACCTGTCCCCCCAGGAAGAGTCAACACCTTCAGGAACTGTCCCTCAGTGAGAGTCTGTACCTTCTGGAAGTGTACCCCAGTGAGAGTCAGCACCTTCAGGAGCTGTACCCCAGTGCGAGTCAGCACCTTCAGGAACTGTCTCCCATTGACTGTCAGCACCTTCAGGAACTGTACCCCAGTAAGAGTCAGCACCTTCAGGAACTGTCTCCAAGTGAGAGTCAGCACCTTCACGAATTGTCCCCCAGTGAGAGTCAGCACCTTCAGGAACTGTACCCCAGTGAACGTCTGCACCTTCAGTAACTGTACCCCAGTGAGAGTCAGCACCTTCAGGAACTGACACCCCAGTGAGATTCAACACCTTCAGGAACCCTCAGTGAGAGTCAGCACCTTCAGGAACTATACCCCAGTTAGAGTCAACACTGTCAGGGACTGTGTCCCAGTGAGACTCAGCACCTTCCGGATCTGTCCCTCAGTGAGAGTCAGCACCTTCAGGAACAGTCTCCCAGTGAGAGTCAGCACCTTCAGGAACTGTCCCTCAGTGAGAGTCAGCACCTTCAGGAACTATCGCTCAGTGAGAGCCAGCAGCTTCAGGAACTGTACCCCAGTGAGCGTCAGCACCTTCAGGAACTGTACCCCAGTGAGAGTCAACACCTTCAGGAACAGTCTCCCAGTGAGATTCAGCACCTTCACTAATTGTCCCCCAGTAAGAGTCAGCACCTTCAGGAACTGTAGCCCAGTGAAAGTCTAAACCTTCAGTAACTGTACCCCAGTGAGAGTCAGCACCTTCAGGAACTGTCCCCCAAGTAAGAGTCAACACCTTCAGGAACTGTCCCTCAGTGAGAGTCAGCACCTACAGGAACTGTCTCCCAGTGAGAGTCAGCACCTCCAGGAATTTTCCCCCAAGTGAGAGTCAGCACATTCAGAAACTTTACACTAGTGAGAGTCAGCACCTTCTGGAACTGTACCCCAGTGAGAGTCAGCACCTTCAGGAACTGTCACCCCAGGAAGAGTCAACACCTTCAGGAACTGTCCCTCAGTGAGAGGCAGCACCTTCAGGAACTGTCTCCCAGTGACAGTCAGCACCTTCAGGAGCTGTACACCAGTGCGAGTCAGCACTTTCAGGAACTGTCTCCCAGTGACAGTCAGCACCTTCAGGAACTGTGTCACAGTGAGAGTCAGCACTTCACGAATTGTCCCCCAGTGTGAGTCAGCACCTTCAGGAACTGTACCCCAGTGAAAGTCAGCATCTTCAGGAACTGTCTCCCAAGTAAGAGTCAACACCTTCAGGAACTGTCCCTCAGTGAGAGTCAGCACCTTCAGGAACTGTCTCCCAGTGAGAGTCAGCACCTTCAGGAGCTGTACACCAGTGCGAGTCAGCACTTTCAGGAACTGTCTCCCAGTGACAGTCAGCACCTTCAGGAACTGTGTCACAGTGAGAGTCAGCACCTTCAGGAACTGTCCCTCAGTGAGTGTCAGCACCTTCACAAATTGTCCCCCAGTGAGAGTCAGCACCTTCAGTAACTCTACCCCAGGGAAAGTCAGCACCTTGAGGAACTGTCCCCCCAGTAAGAGTCAACACATTCAGGAACTGTCCCTCAGTGAGAGTCAGCACCTTCACGAATTGTCCCGCAGTGAGAGTCAGCACCTTCAGGAACTTTACACTAGTGAGATTCAGCACCTTCTGGAACTGCACCGCAGTGTGAGTCAGCACCTTCAGGATCTGCCCCACAGTGAGAGTCGGCACCTTCAGGAACTGTCTCCCAAGTAAGAGTCAACACCTTCAGGAACTGTCCCTCAGTGAGAGACAACACCTTCAGGAACTGTCTCACAGTGAGTGTCAGCACCTTCACAAATTGGCCCCAGTGAGAGTCAGAACCTTCAGGAACTCTACCCCAGGGAAATTCAGCACCTTGAGGAACTGTCCCCCCAGTAATAGTCAACACATTCAGGAACTGTCCCTTAGTGAGAGTCAGCACCTTCAGGAACTGTCCCTCAGTGAGAGTCAGCACCTTCAGCAACTGTACCCCAGTGAGAGTCAGCAACTTCAGGAACTGACTCCCCAGTGAGAGTCAAAACCTTCAGGAACTGTCCCTCAGTGAGAGTCAGCACCTTCAGGAACTGTATGCCAGTTAGAGTCAGCACCTTCAGGAACTGTCTCCCAGTGACAGTCAGCACCTTCGGGAACTGTACCCCAGTGAGAGTCAGCACCTTCAGGAACTGTCTCCCAGTGAGATTCAGCACCTTCATTAATTGTCCCCCAGTAAGAGTCAGCATCTTCAGGAACTGTAGCCCAGTGATAGTCTGCACCTTCAGTAACTGTACCCCAGTGAGAGTCAGCACCTTCAGGAACTGTCCCCCAAGTAAGAGTCAACACCTTCAGGAACTGTCCCTCAGTGAGAGTCAGCACCTTCAGGAACTGTCTCCCAGTGAGAATCAGCACCTCCAGGAATTTTCCCCGAAGTGAGAGTCAGCACATTCAGGAACTTTACACAAGTGAGAGTCAGCACCTTCTGGAACTGTACCCCAGTGAGAGTCAGCACCTTCAGGACCTGTCCCCCCAGGAAGAGTCAACACCTTCAGGAACTGTCCCTCAGTGAGAGTCTGTACCTTCTGGAAGTGTACCCCAGTGAGAGTCAGCACCTTCAGGAGCTGTACCCCAGTGCGAGTCAGCACCTTCAGGAACTGTCTCCCATTGACTGTCAGCACCTTCAGGAACTGTACCCCAGTAAGAGTCAGCACCTTCAGGAACTGTCTCCAAGTGAGAGTCAGCACCTTCACGAATTGTCCCCCAGTGAGAGTCAGCACCTTCAGGAACTGTACCCCAGTGAACGTCTGCACCTTCAGTAACTGTACCCCAGTGAGAGTCAGCACCTTCAGGAACTGACACCCCAGTGAGATTCAACACCTTCAGGAACCCTCAGTGAGAGTCAGCACCTTCAGGAACTATACCCCAGTTAGAGTCAACACTGTCAGGGACTGTGTCCCAGTGAGACTCAGCACCTTCCGGATCTGTCCCTCAGTGAGAGTCAGCACCTTCAGGAACAGTCTCCCAGTGAGAGTCAGCACCTTCAGGAACTGTCCCTCAGTGAGAGTCAGCACCTTCAGGAACTATCGCTCAGTGAGAGCCAGCAGCTTCAGGAACTGTACCCCAGTGAGCGTCAGCACCTTCAGGAACTGTACCCCAGTGAGAGTCAACACCTTCAGGAACAGTCTCCCAGTGAGATTCAGCACCTTCACTAATTGTCCCCCAGTAAGAGTCAGCACCTTCAGGAACTGTAGCCCAGTGAAAGTCTAAACCTTCAGTAACTGTACCCCAGTGAGAGTCAGCACCTTCAGGAACTGTCCCCCAAGTAAGAGTCAACACCTTCAGGAACTGTCCCTCAGTGAGAGTCAGCACCTACAGGAACTGTCTCCCAGTGAGAGTCAGCACCTCCAGGAATTTTCCCCCAAGTGAGAGTCAGCACATTCAGAAACTTTACACTAGTGAGAGTCAGCACCTTCTGGAACTGTACCCCAGTGAGAGTCAGCACCTTCAGGAACTGTCACCCCAGGAAGAGTCAACACCTTCAGGAACTGTCCCTCAGTGAGAGGCAGCACCTTCAGGAACTGTCTCCCAGTGACAGTCAGCACCTTCAGGAGCTGTACACCAGTGCGAGTCAGCACTTTCAGGAACTGTCTCCCAGTGACAGTCAGCACCTTCAGGAACTGTGTCACAGTGAGAGTCAGCACTTCACGAATTGTCCCCCAGTGTGAGTCAGCACCTTCAGGAACTGTACCCCAGTGAAAGTCAGCATCTTCAGGAACTGTCTCCCAAGTAAGAGTCAACACCTTCAGGAACTGTCCCTCAGTGAGAGTCAGCACCTTCAGGAACTGTCTCCCAGTGAGAGTCAGCACCTTCAGGAGCTGTACACCAGTGCGAGTCAGCACTTTCAGGAACTGTCTCCCAGTGACAGTCAGCACCTTCAGGAACTGTGTCACAGTGAGAGTCAGCACCTTCAGGAACTGTCCCTCAGTGAGTGTCAGCACCTTCACAAATTGTCCCCCAGTGAGAGTCAGCACCTTCAGTAACTCTACCCCAGGGAAAGTCAGCACCTTGAGGAACTGTCCCCCCAGTAAGAGTCAACACATTCAGGAACTGTCCCTCAGTGAGAGTCAGCACCTTCACGAATTGTCCCGCAGTGAGAGTCAGCACCTTCAGGAACTTTACACTAGTGAGATTCAGCACCTTCTGGAACTGCACCGCAGTGTGAGTCAGCACCTTCAGGATCTGCCCCACAGTGAGAGTCGGCACCTTCAGGAACTGTCTCCCAAGTAAGAGTCAACACCTTCAGGAACTGTCCCTCAGTGAGAGACAACACCTTCAGGAACTGTCTCACAGTGAGTGTCAGCACCTTCACAAATTGGCCCCAGTGAGAGTCAGAACCTTCAGGAACTCTACCCCAGGGAAATTCAGCACCTTGAGGAACTGTCCCCCCAGTAATAGTCAACACATTCAGGAACTGTCCCTTAGTGAGAGTCAGCACTTTCAGGAACTGTCCCTCAGTGAGAGTCAGCACCTTCAGCAACTGTACCCCAGTGAGAGTCAGCAACTTCAGGAACTGACTCCCCAGTGAGAGTCAAAACCTTCAGGAACTGTCCCTCAGTGAGAGTCAGCACCTTCAGGAACTGTATGCCAGTTAGAGTCAGCACCTTCAGGAACTGTGTCCCAGTGAGAGTCAGCACCTTCAGGAACTGTCCCTTAGTGAGAGTCAGCACCTTCAGGAACTGTCTCCCAAGTAAGAGTCAACACCTTCAGGAACTGTCCCTCAGTGAGAGTCAGCACCTTCAGGAACTGTCTCCCAGTGAGAGTCAGCACCTTCAGGAGCTGTACACCAGTGCGAGTCAGCACTTTCAGGAACTGTCTCCCAGTGACAGTCAGCACCTTCAGGAACTGTGTCACAGTGAGAGTCAGCACCTTCAGGAACTGTCCCTCAGTGAGTGTCAGCACCTTCACAAATTGTCCCCCAGTGAGAGTCAGCACCTTCAGTAACTCTACCCCAGGGAAAGTCAGCACCTTGAGGAACTGTCCCCCCAGTAAGAGTCAACACATTCAGGAACTGTCCCTCAGTGAGAGTCAGCACCTTCACGAATTGTCCCGCAGTGAGAGTCAGCACCTTCAGGAACTTTACACTAGTGAGATTCAGCACCTTCTGGAACTGCACCGCAGTGTGAGTCAGCACCTTCAGGATCTGCCCCACAGTGAGAGTCGGCACCTTCAGTAACTGTCTCCCAAGTAAGAGTCAACACCTTCAGGAACTGTCCCTCAGTGAGAGACAACACCTTCAGGAACTGTCTCACAGTGAGTGTCAGCACCTTCACAAATTGGCCCCAGTGAGAGTCAGAACCTTCAGGAACTCTACCCCAGGGAAATTCAGCACCTTGAGGAACTGTCCCCCCAATAATAGTCAACACATTCAGGAACTGTCCCTTAGTGAGAGTCAGCACCTTCAGGAACTGTCCCTCAGTGAGAGTCAGCACCTTCAGCAACTGTACCCCAGTGAGAGTCAGCAACTTCAGGAACTGACTCCCCAGTGAGAGTCAAAACCTTCAGGAACTGTCCCTCAGTGAGAGTCAGCACCTTCAGGAACTGTATGCCAGTTAGAGTCAGCACCTTCAGGAACTGTGTCCCAGTGAGAGTCAGCACCTTCAGGAACTGTCCCTTAGTGAGAGTCAGCACCTTCAGGAACTGTCCCTCAGTGAGAGCCAAACCTTCAGGAACTGTACACCAGTCAGAGTCAGCACCTTCAGGAACTGACTCCCCAGTGAGAGTCAGCACCTTCAGGAACTGTACCCCAGTTAGAGTCAGCACCTTCAGGAACTGTCTCCCAGTGAGAGTCAGCACCTTCAGGAACGGTAGCCGAGCGAAAGTCTGCACCTTCAGTAACTGTACCCCAGTGAGAGTCAGCACCTTCAGGGACTGTACCCCAAGTAAGAGTCAACACCTTCAGGAACTGTCCCTCAGTGAGAGTCAGCACCTTCAGGAACTGTCTACCAGTGACAGTCAGCACCTCCAGGAATTTTCCCCCAGTGAGAGTCAGCACCTTAAGGAACTTTACACTAGTGAGATTCAGCACCTTCTGGAACTGTACCCCAGTGAGAGTCAGCACCTTCAGGAACTGTCCCCCCAGGAAGAGTCAACACCTTCAGGAACTGTCCCTAAGTGAGAGTCAGCACCTTCAGGAACTGTCTCCCAGTGAGAGTCAGCACCTTCAGGAGCTTTACCCCAGTGCAAGTCAGCACCTTCAGGAACTGTCTCCCAGTGACAGACAGCACCTTCAGGAACTGTGTGGCAGTGAGAGTCAGCACCTTCAGGAACTGTCTCTCAGTGAGAGTCAGCACCTTCACGACTTGTTCCCCAGTGAGAGTCAGGACTTTCATGTTTTCCCCCCCAGTGAGAGTCAGCACCTTCAGGAACTTTACCCCTGTGCGAGTCAGCACATTCAGTAACTGTCTCCCAGTGAGAGTCAGCAGCTTCTGGAACGGTACCCCAGTGTGAGTCTGCAACTTCAGGATCTGCCCCCCAGTGACAGTCAGCACCTTCGGGAACTGTACCCCAGTGAGAGTCAGCACCTTCAGGAACTGTCTCCCAGTGAGAGTCAGCACCTTCACTAATTTTCCCCCAGTAAGAGTCAGCACCTTCAGGAACTGTACCCCAGTGAAAGTCTGCACCTTCAGTAACTGTACCCCAGTGAGAGTCAGCACCTTCAGGAACTATCCCCCAAGTAAGAGTCAACACCTTCAGGAACTGTCCCTCAGTGAGAGTCAGCACCTTCAGGAACTGTCTCCCAGTGAGAGTCAGCACCTCAAGGAATTTTCCCCCAAGTGAGTGTCAGCACATTCAGGAACTTTACACTAGTGAGATTCCGCACCTTCTGGAACTGTACCACAGTGAGAGTCAGCACCTCCAGGAGCTGTACCCCAGAGCGAGTCAGCACCTTCAGGAACTGTCTCCCAGTGACAGTCAGCACCTTCGGGAACTGTACCCCAGTGAGAGTCAGCACCTTCAGGAACTGTCTCCCAGTGAGATTCAGCACCTTCATTAATTTTCCCCCAGTAAGAGTCAGCACCTTCAGGAACTGTAGCCCAGTGAAAGTCTGCACCTTCAGTAACTGTACCCCAGTGAGAGTCAGCACCTTCAGGAACTGTCCCCCAAGTAAGAGTCAACACCTTCAGGAACTGTCCCTCAGTGAGAGTCAGCACCTTCAGGAACTGTCTCCCAGTGAGAATCAGCACCTCCAGGAATTTTCCCCGAAGTGAGAGTCAGCACATTCAGGAACTTTACACAAGTGAGAGTCAGCAACTTCTGGAACTGTACCCCAGTGAGAGTCAGCACCTTCAGGAACTGTCTCCCAGTGAGAATCAGCACCTCCAGGAATTTTCCCTGAAGTGAGAGTCAACACCTTCAGGAACTGTCCCTCAGTGAGAGTCTGCACCTTCTGGAAGTGTACCCCAGTGAGAGTCAGCACCTTCAGGAGCTGTACCCCAGTGCGAGTCAGCACCTTCAGGAACTGTCTCCCATTGACTGTCAGCACCTTCAGGAACTGTACCCCAGTAACAGTCAGCACCTTCAGGAACTGTCTCCAAGTGAGAGTCAGCACCTTCACGAATTGTCCCCCAGTGAGAGTCAGCACCTTCAGGAACTGTACCCCAGTGAAAGTCTGCACCTTCAGTAACTGTACCCCAGTGAGAGTCAGCACCTTCAGGAACTGACACCCCAGTGAGAGTCAACACCTTCAGGAACCCTCAGTGAGAGTCAGCACCTTCAGGAACTGTACCCCAGTTAGAGTCAACACTGTCAGGGACTGTGTCCCAGTGAGACTCAGCACCTTCCGGATCTGTCCCTCAGTGAGAGTCAGCACCTTCAGGAACTGTCTCCCAGTGAGAGTCAGCACCTTCAGGAACTGTCCCTCAGTGAGAGTCAGCACCTTCAGGAACTATCGCTCAGTGAGAGCCAGCAGCTTCAGGAACTGTACCCCAGTGAGCGTCAGCACCTTCAGGAACTGTACCCCAGTGAGAGTCAACACCTTCAGGAACAGTCTCCCAGTGAGATTCAGCACCTTCACTAATTGTCCCCCAGTAAGAGTCAGCACCTTCAGGAACTGTAGCCCAGTGAAAGTCTACACCTTCAGTAACTGTACCCCAGTGAGAGTCAGCACCTTCAGGAACTGTCCCCCAAGTAAGAGTCAACACCTTCAGGAACTGTCCCTCAGTGAGAGTCAGCACCTACAGGAACTGTCTCCCAGTGAGAGTCAGCACCTCCAGGAATTTTCCCCCAAGTGAGAGTCAGCACATTCAGAAACTTTACACTAGTGAGAGTCAGCACCTTCTGGAACTGTACCCCAGTGAGAGTCAGCACCTTCAGGAACTGTCACCCCAGGAAGAGTCAACACCTTCAGGAACTGTCCCTCAGTGAGAGTCAGCACCTTCAGGAACTGTCTCCCAGTGACAGTCAACACCTTCAGGAGATTTACCCCAGTGCAAGTCAGCACCTTCAGGAACTGTCTCCCAATGACAGTCAGCACCTTCAGGAACTGTGTGGCAGTGAGAGTCAGCACCTTCAGGAACTGTCCCTCAGTGAGAGTCAGCACCTTCACGACTTGTCCCCCAGTGAGAGTCAGCACCTTCAGGTTTTCCCCCCAAGTGAGAGTCAGCACCTTCAGGAACTTTACCCCTGTGCGAGTCAGCACATTCAGTAACTGCCCCCCAGTGAGAGTCGGCACCTTCAGGAACTGTACCCCAGTGAGAGTCAGCACCTTAAGGAACTGTCTCCCAGTGAGAGTCAGCACCACCAGGAATTTTCCCCCAGTGAGACACAGCACCTTCAGGAACTTTATATTAGTGAGAGTCCGCACCTTCTGGAACTGTACCACAGTGAGAGTCAGCACCTCCAGGAGCTGTACCCCAGAGCGAGTCAGCACCATCAGGAACTGTTTCCCAGTGACAGTCAGCACCTTCGGGAACTGTACCCCAGTGAGAGTCAGCACCTTCAGGAACTGTCTCCCAGTGAGAGTCAGCACCTTCACTAATTGTCCCCCAGTAAGAGTCAGCACCTTCAGGAACTGTAGCCCAGTGAAATTCTGCACCTTCAGTAACTGTACCCCAGTGAGAGTCAGCACCTTCAGGAACTGTCCCCCAAGTAAGAGTCAACACCTTCAGGAACTGTCCCTCAGTGAGAGTCAGCACCTTCAGGAACTGTTTCCCAGTGAGAGTCAGCACCTCCAGGAATTTTCCCCCAGTGAGAGTCAGCAGCTCAGGAACTTTACACTATTGAGAGTCAGCACCTTCTGGAACTGTACCCCAGTGAGAGTCAGCACCTTCAGGAACTGTCCAACCAGGAAGAGTCAACACCTTCAGGAACTGTCCCTCAGTGAGAATCAGCACCTTCAGGAACTGTCTCCCAGTGACAGTCAGCACCTTCAGGAACTGTGTGGCAGTGAGAGTCAGCACGATCAGGAACTGTACCCCGGTAAGAGTCAGCACCTTCAGGAAAAGTCTTCCATTGAGAGTAAGCACCTTCGGGATCTGTCACCCAGTGAGAGTGAGCAGCTTCTGTAACTATCCCCCAGTTAGAGTCAGCACATTCTGGAACTGTGCCCCAGTGAGAGTCAGCACCTTCAGGAACTGTCTCGCCATGAGAGTCAGCACATTCAGTGACTGTCCCCCAGTGGGTGTCAGCACATTCAGGGACTGTCTCCCAGAGAGAGTCGGTAACTTCAGGAACTGTAGCCCAGTGAGAGTCGGCACCTTCAGGAACTGTCTCCCAGTCAGAGTCGGTACATTCAGGAACTGTCTCCCAGTCAGAGTCGGTACCTTCAGGAACTGTACCCCAGTGAGAGTCAGCACCTTCAGGAACTGGACCCAGTGAGAATCAGCATCTTCAGGAACTGTTCCCCAGTGACTGGCAGCACCCTCAGGATCTGCCCCCCAGTGAGATTCAGCACCGTCAGGAACGGCCCCCCAATAAGACTCAGCACCTTCAGGAACTGTTCCCAGCGACTGTCAGCACCCTCAGGTTTCACCCCCAGTGAGAGTCAACACCTTCAGGAACAGGACCCCAGTGAGAGTCAGCACCTTCAGGAACAGCACCCCAGTGAGTGTCAGCACCTTCTGGACCTGTCCTCCAGTGAGAGTCAGCACCTTCAGGAACTTTACACTAGTGAGAGTCCGCACCTTCTGGAACTGTACCACAGTGAGAGTCAGCACCTCCAGAGGCTGTACCCCAGTGCGAGTCAGCACCTTCAGGAACTGTCTCCCAGTGACAGTCAGCACCTTCAGGAACTGTACCCCAGTGAGAGTCAGCACCTTCAGGAACTGTCTCCCAGTGAGAGTCAGCACCTTCACTAATTGTCCCCCAGTAAGAGTCAGCAACTTCAGGAACTTTATCCCAGTGAGAGTCAGCACATTCAGGAACTGTCTCCCAGTGAGAGTCAGCACCTTCTGGAACGGCACCCCAGTGTGAGTCAGCACCTTCAGGATCTGCCCCCAAATGAGAGTCGGCACCTTCAGGATCTGCACCCCAGTGAGAGTCAACAACTTCAGGAACTGTACCCCCGTGAGCATCAACACCTTTAGGAACTGTCCCTCAGTGAGAGTCAGCACCTTCAGTAACTGTCTCCCAATTAGAGTCAGCAACTTCAGGAACTGTCCATCACTGAGAGTCAGCACCCTCAGGAACTGTCTCCCAGTGAGAGTCAGCACCTTCAGGAACTGTCCCTCAGTGAGAGTCAGCAGCTTCAGTAAGTATCCCCCAGTTAGAGTCAGCATCTTCTGGAACTGTCGCCCAGTGAGAGTCAGCACATTCAGGGACTGTACCCCAGTGAGAGTCAGCACCTTCTGGAACGGTACCCAAGTGTGAGTCAGCTCCCTCAGGAACTTTACTTCTTTGAGAGTCAGCACATTCAGGAACTGTCTCCCATTGAGAGTCATCACCTTCTGGAATGGAACCCCAGTGTGAGTCAGCACCTTCAGGATATGCCCCTCAGTGAGAGTCGGCACCTTCAGGAATTGTGCCCAAGTGAGAGTCAGCACCTTAAGGAACTGTCTCCCAGTGAGAGTCGGCACCTCCAGGAATTTTCCCCCAGTGAGAGTCAGCACCTTCAGGAACTTTACACTAGTGAGATTCAGCACCTTCTGGAACTGCACCGCAGTGCGAGTCAGCACCTTCAGGATCTGCCCCCCAGTGAGAGTCAGCACTTCACGAATTGTCCCCCAGTGTGAGTCAGCACCTTAAGGAACTGTACCCCAGTGAAAGTCAGCACCTTCAGGAACTGTCTCCCAAGTAAGAGTCAACACCTTCAGGAACTGGCCCTCAGTGAGAGTCAGCACATTCAGGAACTGTCTCCCAGTGAGAGCCAGCACCTTCTGGAACGGTACCCCAGTGTGAGTCGGCACCTTCAGGATCTGCTCCCCAGTGAGAGTCGGCACCTTCAGGAACTGTGCCGCAGTGAGAGTCAGCACCTTAAGGAACTGTCTCCCAGTGAGAGTCAGCACCTCCAGGAATTTTCCGCCAGTGAGACTCAGCACATTCAGGAACTTTACACTAGTGAGAGTCCGCACCTTCTGGAACTGTACCACAGTGAGAGTCAGCACCTCCAGGAGCTGTTCCCCAGAGCGAGTCAGCACCTTCAGGAACTGTCTCCCAGTGACAGTCAGCACCTTCAGGAACTGTACCCCAGTGAGAGTCAGCAACTTCAGGAACTGTCTCCCAGTGAGAGTCAGCACCTTCTGGAACAGCACCCCAGTGTGAGTCAGCACCGTCAGGATCTGCCCCCAAATGAGACTCGGCACCTTCAGGAACTGCACCCCAGTGACAGTCAACAACTTCAGGAACTGTACCCCCCGTGAGCGTCAACACCTTTAGGAACTGTCCCTCAGTGAAAGTCAGCACCTTCAGGAACTGTCTCACAGTTAGAGTCAGCAACTTCAGGAACTGTCCATCAGTGAGAGTCAGCACCCTCAGGACCTGTCTCCCAGTGAGAGTCAGCACCTTCAGGAAATGTCCCTTAGTGAGAGTCAGCAGCTTCAGTAACTATCCCCCAGTTAGAGTCAGCATCATCTGGAACTGTCGCCCAGTGAGAGTCAGCACATTCAGGGACTGTACCCCAGTGAGAGTCAGCACCTTCTGGAACGGTACCCAAGTGTGAGTCAGCTCCCTCAGGAACATTACGTCTTTGAGAGTCAGCACATTCAGGAACTGTCTCCCAGTGAGAGTCAGCACCTTCAGGATATGCCCCTCAGTGAGAGTCGGCACCTTCAGGAATTGTGCGCAAGTGAGAGTCAGCACCTTAAGGAACTGTCTCCCAGTGAGAGTCGGCACCTCCAGGAATTTTCCCCCAGTGAGAGTCAGCACCTTCAGGAACTTTACACTAGTGAGATTCAGCACCTTCTGGAACTGCACCGCAGTGTGAGTCAGCACCTTCAGGGACTACCCCCCAGTGAGAGTCGGCACCTTCAGGAACTGTCTCCCAGTGACAGTCAGCACCTTCAGTATCTGTACACCAGTGAGAGTCAGCACATTCAGGAACTGTCTCCCAGTGAGAGTCAGCACTTCACGAATTGTCCCCCAGTGTGAGTCAGCACCTTCAGGAACTGTACCCCAGTGAAAGTCAGCACCTTCAGGAACTGTCTCCCAAGTAAGAGTCAACACCTTCAGGAACTGTCCCTCAGTGAGAGTCAGCACCTTCAGGAACTGTCTCCCAGTGAGAGTCAGCACCTTCAGGAGCTGTACACCAGTGCGAGTCAGCACTTTCAGGAACTGTCTCCCAGTGACAGTCAGCACCTTCAGGAACTGTGTCACAGTGAGAGTCAGCACCTTCAGGAACTGTCCCTCAGTGAGTGTCAGCACCTTCACAAATTGTCCCCCAGTGAGAGTCAGCACCTTCAGGAACTCTACCCCAGGGAAAGTCAGCACCTTGAGGAACTGTCCCCCCAGTAAGAGTCAACACATTCAGGAACTGTCCCTCAGTGAGAGTCAGCACCTTCACGAATTGTCCCGCAGTGAGAGTCAGCACCTTCAGGAACTTTACACTAGTGAGATTCAGCACCTTCTGGAACTGCACCGCAGTGTGAGTCAGCACCTTCAGGATCTGCCCCACAGTGAGAGTCGGCACCTTCAGGAACTGTCTCCCAAGTAAGAGTCAACACCTTCAGGAACTTTCCCTCAGTGAGAGTCAACACCTTCAGGAACTGTCTCCCAGTGAGTGTCAGCACCTTCACAAATTGGCCCGTGAGAGTCAGAACCTTCAGGAACTCTACCCCAGGGAAATACAGCACCTTGAGGAACTGTCCCCCCAGTAATAGTCAACACATTCAGGAACTGTCCCTTAGTGAGAGTCAGCACCTTCAGGAACTGTCCCTCAGTGAGAGTCAGCACCTTCAGCAACTGTACCCCAGTGAGAGTCAGCAACTTCAGGAACTGACTCCCCAGTGAGAGTCAAAACCTTCAGGAACTGTCCGTCAGTGAGAGTCAGCACCTTCAGGAACTTTACCCCATTTAGAGTCAGCACCTTCAGGAACTGTCTCCCAGTGAGAGTCAGCACCTTCAGGAACAGCACCCTAGTGAGAGTCAGCACCTTCTGGACCTGCCCCCCAGTGAGAGTCAGCAGCTTCAGGAAATTTACCCCTGTGACAGTCAGCACATTCAGGAACTGTCTCCCAGTGAGAGTCAGCACCTTCAGGAGCTGTACACCAGTGCGAGTCAGCACTTTCAGGAACTGTCTCCCAGTGAAAGTCAGCACCTTCAGGAACTGTGTCACAGTGAAAGTCAACACCTTCAGGAACTGTCCCTCAGTGAGTGTCAGCACCTTCACAAATTGTCCCCCAGTGAGAGTCAGCACCTTCAGGAACTCTACCCCAGGGAAAGTCAGCACCTTGAGGAACTGTCCCCCCAGTAAGAGTCAGCACATTCAGGAACTGTCCCTCAGTGAGAGTCCGCACCTTCACGAATTGTCCCCCAGTGAGAGTCAGCATCTTCAGGAACTTTACACTAGTGAGATTCAGCACCTTCTGGAACTGCACCGTAGTGTGAGTCAGCACCTTCAGGATCTGGCCCACAGTGAGAGTCGGCACCTTCAGGAACTGTCTCCCAGTGACAGTCAGCACCTACAGGATCTGTACCGCAGTGAGAGTCAGCACATTCAGGAACTGTCTCCCAGTGACAGTCAGCACCTTCACGAATTGTCCCCCAGTGTGAGTCAGCACCTTCAGGAACTGTACCCGAGTGAAAGTCTGCACTTTCAGTAACTGTACTCCAGTGAGAGTCAGCACCTTCAGGAACTGTCTCCCAAGTAAGAGTCAACACCTTCAGGAACTGTCCCTCAGTGAGAGTCAGCACCTTCAGGAACTGTCTCCCAGTGAGAGTCAGCACCTTCAGGAGCAGTACCCCAGTGCGAGTCAGCACTTTCAGGAACTGTGCCTCAGTGAGTGTCAGCACCTTCACAAATTGGCCCCAGTGAGAGTCAGAACCTTCAGGAACTCTACCCCAGGGAAAGTCAGCACCTTGAGGAACTGTCCCCCCAGTAATTGTCAACACCTTCAGGAACTGTCCCTTAGTGAGAGTCAGCACCTTCAGGAACTGTACCCCAGTGAAAGTCAGCACGTACAGGAACTGTCCCCCCAGTAAGAGTCAACACCTTCAGGAACTGTCCCTCAGTGAGAGTTAGCACCTTCAAGAACTGTACCCCAGTGAGAGTCAGCACCTTCAGGAACTGTCTCCCAGTGAGTGTCAGCACCTTCAGGAACTGTCCCTCAGTGAGAGTCAGCACCTTCAGGAACTCTTCCCAGTGACTGTCAGCACCATCAGGATAGCCCCCCAGTGAGATTCAGCACCTTCAGGAACGGCCCCCCAATGAGAGTCAGCACCTTCAGGAACTGTTCCCCAGTGACTGTCAGCACCCTCAGGTTTTCCCCCTCAGTGAGAGTCAGCACCTTCAGGAACTGGACCCCAGTGAGAGTCAGCACCTTCAGGAACAGCACCCCAGTGAGAGTCAGCACCTTCTGGACCTGCCCCCCAGTGAGAGTCAGCAGCTTCAAGAAATTACCCCTGTGAGAGTCAGCACATTCAGGAACTGTTCCCCAGTGAGAGTCAGCACCCTCAGGATCTGCCCCACAGTGAGATTCAGCACCTTCAGGAAAGGCCCCCCAGTGAGAGTCAGCACCTTCAGGAACTGTTCCCCAGCGACTGTCAGCACCCTCAGGTTATCCCCCCAAGTGAGAGTCAGCACCTTCAGGAGCTTTACCCCTGTGCGAGTCAGCACATTCAGTAACTGTCTCCCAGTGAGAGTCAGCACCTTCAGGAACGGTACCCCAGTGTGAGTCAGCTCCTTCAGGAACTTTACCCTTTGAGAGTCAGCACATTCAGGAACTGTCTCCCAGTGAGAGCCAGCACCTTCTGGAACGGTACCCCAGTGTGAGTCGGCACCTTCAGGATCTGCTCGCCAGTGAGAGTCGGCACCTTCAGGAACTGTGCCGCAGTGAGAGTCAGCACCTTAAGGAACTGTCTCCCAGTGAGAGTCAGCACCTCCAGGAATTTTCCGCCAGTGAGACTCAGCACCTTCAGGAACTTTACACTAGTGAGAGTCCGCACCTTCTGGAACTGTACCACAGTGAGAGTCAGCACCTCCAGGAGCTGTTCCCCAGAGCGAGTCAGCACCTTCAGGAACTGTCTCCCAGTGACAGTCAGCACCTTCAGGAACTGTACCCCAGTGAGAGTCAGCACCTTCAGGAACTGTGTCACAGTGAGAGTCAGCACCTTCAGGAACTGTCCCTCAGGGAAAGTCAGCACCTTGAGGAACTGTCCCCCCAGTAAGAGTCAGCACCTTCAGGAACTGTATCCCAGTGAGTGTCAGCACCTTCACAAATTGTCCCCCAGTGAGAGTCAGCACCTTCAGGAACTCTACCCCAGGGAAAGTCAGCACCTTGAGGAACTGTCCCCCCAGTAAGAGTCAACACATTCAGGAACTGTCCCTCAGTGAGAGTCAGCACCTTCACGAATTGTCCCGCAGTGAGAGTCAGCACCTTCAGGAACTTTACACTAGTGAGATTCAGCACCTTCTGGAACTGCACCGCAGTGTGAGTCAGCACCTTCAGGATCTGCCCCACAGTGAGAGTCGGCACCTTCAGGAACTGTCTCCCAAGTAAGAGTCAACACCTTCAGGAACTGTCCCTCAGTGAGAGACAACACCTTCAGGAACTGTCTCCCAGTGAGTGTCAGCACCTTCACAAATTGGCCCCAGTGAGAGTCAGAACCTTCAGGAACTCTACCCCAGGGAAATTCAGCACCTTGAGGAACTGTCCCCCCAGTAATAGTCAACACATTCAGGAACTGTCCCTTAGTGAGAGTCAGCACCTTCAGGAACTGTCCCTCAGTGAGAGTCAGCACCTTCAGCAACTGTACCCCAGTGAGAGTCAGCAACTTCAGGAACTGACTCCCCAGTGAGAGTCAAAACCTTCAGGAACTGTCCCTCAGTGAGAGTCAGCACCTTCAGGAACTTTACCCCATTTAGAGTCAGCACCTTCAGGAACTGTCTCCCAGTGAGAGTCAGCACCTTCAGGAACAGCACCCCAGTGAGAGTCAGCACCTTCTGGACCTGCCCCCCAGTGAGAGTCAGCATCTTCTGGAACGGTACCCCAGCGTGAGTCAGCACCTTCAGGATCTGCCCCCCAGTGAGAGTCGGCACCTTCTGGAACTGTACCCCAGTGAGAGTCAGCACCTTAAGGAATTGTCTCCCAGTGAGAGTCAGCACCTCCAGGAATTTTACCCCAGTGAGAGTCAGCACCTTCAGGAACTTTACACTAGTGTGAGTCAGCACCATCTGGAACTGTACCCCAGTGAGAGTCAGCACCACCAGGAGCTGAACCCCAGTGCGAGTCAGCATCTTCAGCAACTGTCTCCCAGTGACAGTCAGCAACTTCAGGAACTGTACCCCAGTGAGACTCAGCACCTTCAGGAACTGTAGCCCAGTTAAAGTCCGCACCTTCAGTAACTGTACCACAGTGAGTGTCAGCACCTTCAGGAACTGGTCCCCCCAGGAAGAGTCAACACCTTCAGGAACTGTCCCTCAGTGAGAGTCAGCGCCTTCAGGAACTGTCTCCCAGTGAGAGTCAGCATCTTCAGGAGCTGTACCCCAGTGCGAGACAGCACCTTCAGGAACTGTCTCCGAGTGACAGTGAGCACCTTCAGGAACTGTGTTGCAGTGAGAGTCAGCACCTTCAGGAACTGTCCCTCAGTGAGAGTCAGCACCTTCACCACTTGTCCCCCAGTGAGAGTCATCACCTTCAGGAACTCTACCCCAGTGAAAGTCAGCACGTTGAGGAACTGTCCCCCCAGTAAGAGTCAACACCTTCAGGAACTGTCCCTCAGTGAGAGTCAGCACCTTCAGGACCTGTCCCTCAGTGAGAGTTAGCACCTTCAGGAACTGGACCCAGTGAGAATCAGCACCTTCAGGAACTATCCCTCAGTGAGAGCCAGCACCTTCAGGAACTGTCTCCCATTGAGAGTAAGGACCTTCTGGAACTGGACCCGATGAGAGTCAGCACGTTCAAGGATTGTCCCCCAATGAGATACAGCGCCTTCTGGATCTGCCCCAAAGTTAGAGTCTGAACCTTCTGGAAGTGCACCCCAGTGCGAGTCAGCACCTTCAGGAACTGTCTCCCAGTGACTGTCAGAACCTTCAGGAACTGTACCCCAGTAAGAGTCAGCACCTTCAGGAACTGTCTCCCAGTGAGAGTCAGCACCTTCAGGAATTGTACCCCAGTGAAAGTCTGCACCTTCAGTAACTGTACCCCAGAGAGAGTCAACACCTTCAGGAACTGTCCCTCAGTGAGAGTCAGCACCTTCAGGAACTGTATGCCAGTTAGAGTCAGCACCTTCAGGAACTGTGTCCCAGTGAGAGTCAGCACCTTCAGGAACTGTCCCTTAGTGAGAGTCAGCACCTTCAGGAACTGTCTCCCAGTGAGAGTCAGCACCTTCAGGAACTGTCCATCAGTGAGAGTCAGCACCTTCAGGAACTGTCCCTCCGTGAGAGCCAAACCTTCAGGAACTGTACACCAGTCAGAGTCAGCACCTTCAGGAACTGACTCCCCAGTGAGAGTCAGCACCTTCAGGAACTGTACCCCAGTTAGAGTCAGCACCTTCAGGAACTGTTTCCCAGTGAGAGTCAGCACCTTCAGGAACGGTAGCCGAGTGAAAGTCTGCACCTTCAGTAACTGTACCCCAGTGAGAGTCAGCAGCTTCAGGGACTGTACCCCAAGTAAGAGTCAACACCTTCAGGAACTGTCCCTCAGTGAGAGTCAGCACCTTCAGGAACTGTCTCCCAGTGACAGTCAGCACCTCCAGGAATTTTCCCCCAGTGAGAGTCAGCACCTTAAGGAACTTTACACTAGTGAGATTCAGCACCTTCTGGAACTGTACCCCAGTGAGAGTCAGCACCTTCAGGAACTGTCTCCCAGTGAGAGTCAGCACCTTCAGGAGCTTTACCCCAGTGCAAGTCAGCACCTTCAGGAACTGTCTCCCAGTGACAGACAGCACCTTCAGGAACTGTGTGGCAGTGAGAGTCAGCACCTTCAGGAACTGTCTCTCAGTGAGAGTCAGCACCTTCACGACTTGTTCCCCAGTGAGAGTCAGCACTTTCATGTTTTCCCCCCCAGTGAGAGTCAGCACCTTCAGGAACTTTACCCCTGTGCGAGTCAGCACATTCAGTAACTGTCTCCCAGTGAGAGTCAGCAGCTTCTGGAACAGTACCCCAGTGTGAGTCAGCTCCTTCAGGAACTTTACCCTTTGAGAGTCAGCACATTCAGGAACTGTCTCCCAGTGAGAGTCAGCACCTTCTGGAACGGTACCCCTGTTTGAGTCTGCACCTTCAGGATCTGCCCCCCAGTGACAGTCAGCACCTTCGGGAACTGTACCCCAGTGAGAGTCAGCACCTTCAGGAACTGTCTCCCAGTGAGAGTCAGCACCTTCACTAATTTTCCCCCAGTAAGAGTCAGCACCTTCAGGAACTGTCCCTCAGTGAGAATCAGCACCTTCAGGAACTGTCTCCCAGTGACAGTCAGCACCTTCAGGAACTGTGTGGCAGTGAGAGACAGCACCATCAGGAACTGTCCCTCAGTGAGAGTCAGCACCTTCACGACTTGTCCCCCAGTGAGAGTCATCACCTTCAGGAACTCCACCCCAGTGAAAGTCAGCACATTGAGGAACTGTCCCCCCAGTAAGAGTCAACACCTTCAGGAACTGTCCCTCAGTGAGAGTCAGCACCTTCAGGAACTTTTCCTCAGTGAGAATCAGCACTTTCAGGAACTGTTGCCCAGTGACTGTCAGCACCCTCAGGATCTGCCCCCCAGTGAGAGGCAGCACCTTCAGGAACTGTCTGCCATTGAGAGTAAGCACCTTCTGGAACTGGACCCAATGAGAGTCAGCACGTTCAGGGATTGTCCCCAGTGAGATTCAGCGCCTTCTGGATCTGCCCCCCAGTTAGAGTCTGCACCTTCTGGAAGTGTACCCCAGTGAGAGTCGGCAGCTTCGGGAGCAGTTCCCCACTGCGAGTCAGCACCTTCAGGAACTGTCTCCCAGTGACTGTCAGCACCTTCAGGAACTGTACCCCAGTTAGAGTCAGCAACTTCAGGAACTGTCTCCAAGTGAGAGTCAGCACCTTCACGAATTGTCCCCCAGTGAGAGTCAGCACCTTCAGGAACTGTACCCCAGTGAAAGTCTGCACCTTCAGTAACTGTACCCCAGTGAGAGTCAGCACCTTCAGGAACTGACACCCCAGTGAGAGTCAACACCTTCAGGAACTCTCCCACAGTGAGAGTCAGCACCTTCAGGAACTGTACCCCAGTTAGATTCAACACTGTCAGGGACTGTGTCCCAGTGAGAGTCAGCACCTTCAGGAACTGTCCCTCAGTGAGAGTCAGCACCTTCAGGAACTATCGCTCAGTGAGAGCCAGCAGCATCAGGAACTGTACCCCAGTGAGAGTCAACACCTTCAGGAACTGTCTCCCACTGAGAGGCAGCACCTCCAGAAATTTTCCCCCAGCGAGAGTCAGCACCTTCAGGAACTTTACCCTAGAGAGAGTCAGCACCTTCTGGAACTGTACCCCAGTCAGAATCAGCACCTTCAGGAGCAGTACCCCAGTGCGAGTCAGCACCTTCAGGAACTGTCTCCCAGTGACAGTCAGCACCTTCAGGAACTGTCCCCCAGTGAGAGTCAACACCTTCAGGAGCTGTCTCCCAGTGACAGTCAGCACCTTCAGGAGCTGTACCCCAGTGCGAGTCAGCACTTTCAGGAACTGTCTCCCAGTGACAGTCAGCACCTTCAGGAACTGTGTCGCAGTGAGAGTCAGCACCTTCAGGAACTGTGTCGCAGTGAGAGTCAGCACCTTCACGAATTGTCCCCCAGTGACAGTCAGCAACTTCAGGAACTGTACCCCAGTGAAAGTCAGCACCTTAAGGAACTGTCCCCCCAGTAAGAGTCAACACTTTCAGGAACTGTCCGTCAGTGAGAGTTAGCACCTTCAAGAACAGTACCCCAGTTAGTGTCAGCATCTTCAGTAACTGTCTCCCAGTGAGAGTCAGCAACTTCAGGAACTGTCACTCAGTGAGAGTCAGCTCCTTCAGGAACTGTTCCCCAGTGACTGTCAGCACCCTCAGAATCTGCCCCACAGTGAGATTCAGCACCTTCAGGAAATGCCCCCCAGTGAGAGTCAGCACCTTCAGGAACTGTTCCCCAGTGACTGTCAGCACCCTCAGGTTATCCCCCCAAGTGAGAGTTAGCACCTTCAGGAACTTTACCCCTGTGCGAGTCAGCACATTCAGTAACTGTCTCCCAGTGAGAGTTAGCACCTTCTGGAACGGTACCCCACTGTGAGTCAGCACCTTCAGGATCTGCCCCCCCAGTGAGAGTCGGCACCTTCAGTAACTGTACCGCGGTGAGAGTCAGCACCTTAAGGAACTGTCTCCCAGTGAGAGTCAGCACATCCAGGAATTTTCTGCCAATGAGACTCAGCAGCTTCAGGAACTGTATGCCAGTTAGAGTCAGCACCTTCAGGAACTGTGTCCCCATGAGAGTCAGCACCTTCAGGAACTGTCCCTCAGTGAGAGTCAGCACCTTCAGGAACTGTCTCCCAGTGAGAGTCAGCACCTTCAGGAACTGTCCCTCAGTGAGAGTCAGCACCTTCAGGAACTGTCCCTCAGTGAGAGCCAAACCTTCAGGAACTGTAGACCAGTCAGAGTCAGCACCTTCAGGAACTGACTCCCCAGTGAGAGTCAGCACATTCAGGAACTGTACCCCGGTTAGAGTCAGCACCTTCAGGAACTGTTTCCCAGTGAGAGTCAGCACCTTCAGGAACTTTACCACAGTGAGAGTCACACATTCAGGAACTGTCTCCCAGTGAGAGTCAGCACCTTCTGGAACTGTAGCCCAGTGAAAGTCTGCACCTTCAGTAACTGTACCCCAGTGAGAGTCAGCACCTTCAGGAACTGTCCCTCAGTGAGAGTCAGCACTTTTGGGAACTGTACCCCAGTTAAGTCTGCACCTTCAGGAACTGTTTCCCAGTGAGAGTCAGCACCTTCAGGAACAGTCCCTCTGTGAGAGTCAGCACCATCAGGAACTGTCTCCCAGTGAGAGTCAGCACCTTCAGGAACACTACCCAAGTGAGACTCAGCACCTTCAGGAACTGACCCTCAGTGAGAGTCAGCACCTTCAGGAACTGTACCCCAGTGAGAGTCAGCACCTTCAGGAACTGACTCCCAAGTGAGAGTCAAAACCTTCAGGAACTGTCCCTCAGTGAGAGTCAGCGCCGTCAGGAACTGTCTCCCAGAGATAGTCAGCACCTTCAGGAGCTGACCCTCAGTGAGAGTCAGCACCTTCAGGAACTGTCCCTCAGTGAGAGTCAGCACCTTCAGGAACTGTCTCCCAGTAGAGTCGATACCTTCAGGAACTGTACCCCAGTGAGATTCGGCACCTTCAGGAACTGTACCCCAGTGAGAGTCAGCACCGTCAGGAACTGGACCCAGTGAGAATCAGCACCTTCAGGAACTGTTGCCCAGTGACTGTCAGCACCCTCAGGATCTGCCCCCCAGTGAGAGTCAGCACCTTCAGGAACTGTCTCCCAGTGAGGGTCTGCACCTTCAGAAACTGGACCCAATGAGAGTCAGCACGTTCAGGGATTGTCCCCCAGAGAGACTCAGCACCTTCAGGAACTGTACCCCAGTGAGATTCAGCACCTTCAGGTTCCGCCCCCCAGTTAGAGTCAGCACCTTCAGGATCTGCACCCCAGTGAGAGTCAGCAGCTTCAGGAACTGTGCCCCAGTGAGAGTCAGCACCTTCAGGAACTGTCTCGCCATGACAGTCAGCACATTCATGGACTGTCCCCCAGTGAAAGTCGGTACCTTCAGGAACTGTACCCCAGTGAGAGTCGGCACCTTCAGGAACTGTACCCCAGTGAGAGTCAGCAACGTCAGGAACTGGACCCAGTGAGAATCAGCACCTTCAGGAACTGTTGCCCAGTGACTGTCAGCACCCTCAGGATCTGCCCCCCAGTGAGAGTCAACACCTTCAGGAACAGTCTCCCAGTGAGGGTCTGTACCTTCAGAAACTGGACCCAATGAGAGTCAGCACGTTCAGGGAATTTCCCCCACTGAGACTCAGCACCTTCAGGAACTGTACCCCAGTGAGATTCAGCACCTTCAGGATCCGCCCCCCAGTTAGAGTCAGCACCTTCAGGAACTGTACCCCAGTGAGAGTCAGCAGCTTCTGGAACTGTGCCCCAGTGAGAGTCAGCACCTTCAGGAACTGTCTCGCCATGACAGTCAGCACATGCAGGGACTGTCCCCCAGTGAGAGTCGGTACCTTCAGGAACTGTACCCCAGTGAGAGTCGGCACCTTCAGGAACTGTCCTCAAGTGAGAGTCGGTACCTTCAGGAAATGTACCCCAGTGAGAGTCAGCACCTTCAGGGACTGGACCCAGTGAGAATCAGCACCTTCAGGAACTGTTGCCCAGTGACTGTCAGCACCCTCAGGATCTGCCCCCCAGTGAGACTCAGCACCTTCAGGAACTGACTCCCCAGTGAGAGTCAATACCTTCAGGAACTGTCCCTCAGTGAGAGTCAGAGCCTTCAGGAACTGTACCCCAGTTAGAGTCAGCACCTTCAGGAACTGTCCCTCAGTGAGAGTCATCACCTTCAGGAACTGTCTCCCAGTGAGAGTCAGCACCTTCAGGAACTGACCCTCAGTGAGAGTCAGCACCATCAGGAACTGTCCCTCAGTGAGAGTCAGCACCTTCAGGAACTGTACCCCAGTGAGACTCAGCACCTTCAGGAACTGACTCCCAAGTGAGAGTCAATACCTTCAGGAACTGTCCCTCAGTGAGAGTCAGCGCCTTCAGTAACTCTACCCCAGTTAGAGTCAGCACCTTCAGGAACTGTCTCCCAGAGATAGTCAGCACCTTCAGGAGCTGTCCCTCAGTGAGAGTCAGCACCTTCAGGAACTGTCCCTCAGTAAGATTCAGCACCTTCAGCAACTATCCCCCAGTGAGAGTCAGCACCTTCAGGAATTATCCCCTAGTGAGAGTCAGCACCTTCTGGAACTGTCTCCCTATGAGAGTCAGCACATTCAGGGCTTGTCCCCCAGTGAGTGTCAGCACCTTCAGTAACTGTACCCCAATGAGAGTCAGCACCTTCAGGAACTGTCTCCCAGTGAGAGTCGATACCTTCAGGAACTGTACCCCAGTGAGATTCGGCACCTTCAGGAACTGTACCCCAGTGAGAGCCAGCACCATCAGGAACTGGACCCAGTGAGAATCAGCACCTTCAGAAACTGTTGCCCAGTGACTGTCAGCACCCTCAGGATCTGCCCCCCAGTGAGAGTCAGCACCTTCAGGAACTGTCTCCCGGTGAGAGTCAGCACCTTCAGGATCCGCCCCCCAGTTAGAGTCAGCACCTTCAGGAACTGTACCCCAGTGAGAGTCAGCAGCTTCTGGAACTGTGCCCCAGTGAGAGTCAGCACCTTGAGGAACTGTCTCGCCATGACAGTCAGCACATTCAGGGACTGTCCCCCAGTGAGAGTCGGTACCTTCAGGAACTGTACCCCAGTGAGAGTCGGCACCTTCAGGAACTGTCTCCCAGTGAGAGTCGGTACCTTCAGGAAATGTACCTCAGTGAGAGTCAGCACCTTCAGGGACTGGACCCAGTGAGAATCAGCACCTTCAGGAACTGTTCTCCAGTGACTGTCAGCACCCTCAGAATCTGCCCCCCAGTGAGATTCAGCACCTTCAGGAACGGCCTCCCAATGGGAGTCAGCACCTTCAGGAACTGTTCCCCAGTGACTGTCAGCACCCTCAGGTTTTCCCCCCCAGTGGGAGTCAGCACCTTCTGGAACTGTACACCAGTGAGAGTCAGCACCTTCAGGAGCTGTACCCTTGTGCGAGTCAGCACCTTCAGGAACTGTCTCCCAGTGACAGTCAGCACCTTCTGGAACTGTACCCCAGTTAAGTCAGCACCTTCAGGAACTGTCTACCAGTGAGAGTCAACACCTTCAGGAACTGTCCCTCAGTGAGAGTCAGCACCTTCAGGAACTGTCTCCCAGTGAGACTCAGCACCTTCAGGAACTGACCCTCAGTGAGAGTCAGCACATTCAGGAACTGTCCCTCAGTGAGAGTCAGCACCTTCAGGAACTGTACACCAGTGAGACTCAGCACCTTCAGGAACTGACTCCCCAGTGAGAGTCAATACCTTCAGGAACTGTCCCTCAGTGAGAGTCAGCGCCTTCAGGAACTGTACCCCAGTTAGAGTCAGCACCTTCAGGAACTGTTTCCCAGTGAGAGTCAGCACCTTCAGGAACTGTCTCCCAGTGAGAGTCAGCACCTTCAGGAACTGACCCGCAGTGAGAGTCAGCACCATCAGGAACTGTCCCTCAGTGAGAGTCAGCACCTGCAGGTACTGTACCCCAGTGAGACTCAGCACCTTCAGGAACTGACTCCCCAGTGAGAGTCAATATCTTCAGGAACTGTCCCTCAATGAGAGTCAGCGCCTTCAGGAACTGTACCCCAGTTAGAGTCAGCACCTTCAGGAACTGTCTCCCACAAATAGTCAGCACCTTCAGGAAATGTCCCTCAGTGAGAATCAGCACCTTCAGGAACTGTCCCTCAGTGACAGTCAGCACCTTCAGGAACTGTACCCCAGTTAGAGTCAGCACCTTCAGGAACTGTCCCGCAGTGAGAGTCAGCACCTTCACTAATTATCCCCCAGTGAGAGTCAGCACTTTCTGGAACTGTCTCCCTATGAGAGTCAGCACATTCAGGGCTTGTCCCCAGTGAGAGTCAGCACCTTCAGTAACTGTACCCCAATGAGAGTCAAGAGCTTCAGGAACTGTCTCCCAGTGAGAGTCAATACCTTCAGGAACTGTACCCCAGTGAGATTTGGCACCTTCAGGAACTGTACCCCAGTGAGAGTCAGCACCGTCAGGAACTGGACCCAGTGAGAATCAGCACCTTCAGGAACTGTTGCCCAGTGACTGTCAGCACCCTCAGGATCTGCACCCCAGTGAGAGTCAGCACCTTCCGGAACTGTACCCCAGTGAGAGTCAGCAGCTTCTGGAACTGTGCCCCAGTGAGAGTCTGCACCTTCAGGAACTGTCTCGCCATGACAGTCAGCACATTCAGGGACTGTCCCCCAGTGAGAGTCGGTACCTTCAGGAACTGTAACCCAGTGAGAGTCAGCACCTTCCGGAACTGTAGCCCAGTGAGAGTCAGCACCTTCAGGAAGAGCACCCCAGTGAGAGTCAGCACCTTCTGGACCTGCCCCCCAGTTAGAGTCAGCACCTTCAGGAACATTACGCCCAGTGAGAGTCAGCACCTCCAGGAATTTTCCCCCAGTGTGAGTCAGCACCATCTGGACCTTTACCCTAGTGGGAGTCAGCACCTTCTGGAACTGTACCCCAGTGACAGTCAGCACCTTCAGGAACTGTACCCCAGTGAAAGTCAGCACCTTCATGAACTGTCTCCCAGTGAGAGTCAGCACCTTCAGGAACTGTACCCCAGTGAAAGTCTGCACCTTCAGTAAGTGACTCCCCAGAGAGAGTCGGCACCTTCAGGAACTGTCCCTCAGTGAGAGTCAGCACCTTCAGGAACTGTCTCCCAGTGAGAGTCAGCGCCTTCAGCAACTGTCCCTCAGTGAGAGTCAGCACCTTCAGGAACTGTCCCTCAGTGAGCGTCAGCACCTTCAGCAACTGTACCCCAGTGAGAGTTAGCACCTTCTGGAACTGTCTCCCTATGAGAGTCAGCACATTCAGGGCCAGTCCCCCAGTGAGAGTCAGCACCTTCAGGAACTGTACCCCAGTGAGAGTCAGCACCTTCAGGAACTGTCTCCCAGTGAGAGTCGGTACCTTCAGGAACTGTCCCCCAGTGAGAGTCAGCACCTTCAGGAACTGTCTCCCAGTGAGAAACAGCACCTTCAGGATCTGTCCCTCAGTGAGAGTCAGCACCTTCAGGAACTGTCCCTCAGTGAGCGTCAGCACCTTCAGCAACTGTACCCCAGTTAGAGTCAGCACCTTCAGGAACTGTACCCCAGTTAGAGTCAGCACCTTCAGGAATTATCCCCCAGTGAGAGTTAGCACCTTCTGGAACTGTCTCCCTATGAGAGTCAGCACATTCAGGGCCTGTCCCCCAGTGAGAGTCAGCACCTTCAGGAACTGTCCCTCAGTGAGCGTCAGCACCTTCAGGAACTGTACCCCAGTGAGAGTCAGCAACTTCAGGAACTGACTCCCCAGTGAGAGTCAACACCTTCAGGAACTGTACCCCAGTTAGTGTCAGCAACTTCAGGAACTGACTCCCCAGTGAGAGTCAACACCTTCAGGAACTGTCCCTCAGTGAGAGTCAGCACCTTCAGGAACTGTCCCTCAGTGAGCGTCAGTACCTTCAGCAACTGTAGCCCAGTGTGAGTCAGCAACTTCAGGAACTGAATCCCCAGTGAAAGTCAACACCTTCAGGAACTGTCCGTCAGTGAGATTCAGCACCTTCAGGAACTGTCTCCCAGTGAGAGTCAGCACCTTCAGGAACTGTACCCCAGTTAGAGTCAGCACCTTCAGGAATTATCCCCCAGTGAGAGTTAGCACCTTCTGGAACTGTCTCCCTATGAGAGTCAGCACATTCAGGGCCTGTCCCCCAGTGAGAGTCAGCACCTTCGGGAACTGTACCCCAGTGAGAGTCAGCACCTTCAGGAACTGTCTCCCAGTGAGAATCGGTACCTTCAGGAACTGTCCCCCAGTGAGAGTCAGCACCTTCAGGAACTGTCTCCCAGTGAGAAACAGCACCTTCAGGATCTGTCCCTCAGTGAGAGTCAGCACCTTCAGGAACTGTCCCTCAGTGAGCGTCAGCACCTTCAGCAACTGTACCCCAGTTAGAGTCAGCACCTTCAGGAACTGTACCCCAGTTAGAGTCAGCACCTTCAGGAATTATCCCCCAGTGAGAGTTAGCACCTTCTGGAACTGTCTCCCTATGAGAGTCAGCACATTCAGGGCCTGTCCCCCAGTGAGAGTCAGCACCTTCAGGAACTGTCCCTCAGTGAGCGTCAGCACCTTCAGGAACTGTACCCCAGTGAGAGTCAGCAACTTCAGGAACTGACTCCCCAGTGAGAGTCAACACCTTCAGGAACTGTACCCCAGTTAGTGTCAGCAACTTCAGGAACTGACTCCCCAGTGAGAGTCAACACCTTCAGGAACTGTCCCTCAGTGAGAGTCAGCACCTTCAGGAACTGTCCCTCAGTGAGCGTCAGTACCTTCAGCAACTGTAGCCCAGTGTGAGTCAGCAACTTCAGGAACTGAATCCCCAGTGAAAGTCAACACCTTCAGGAACTGTCCGTCAGTGAGATTCAGCACCTTCAGGAACTGTCTCCCAGTGAGAGTCAGCACCTTCAGGAACTGTACCCCAGTTAGAGTCAGCACCTTCAGGAATTATCCCCCAGTGAGAGTTAGCACCTTCTGGAACTGTCTCCCTATGAGAGTCAGCACATTCAGGGCCTGTCCCCCAGTGAGAGTCAGCACCTTCAGGAACTGTACCCCAGTGAGAGTCAGCACCTTCAGGAACTGTCTCCCAGTGACAGTCGGTAGCTTCAGGAACTGTACCCCAGTGAGATTAGGCACCTTCAGGAACTGTACCCCAGTGAGAGTCAGCACCGTCAGGAACTGGACCCAGTGAGATTCGGCACCTTCAGGAACTGACACCCCTGTGAGAGTCAATATCTTCAGGAACTGTCCCTCAGTGAGAGACAGCGCCTTCAGGAACTGTACCCCAGTTAGAGTCAGCACCTTCAGGAACTGTCTCCCACAGATAGTCAGCACATTCAGGGACTGTCCCCCAGTGAGAGTCGGTACCTTCAGGAACTGTAACCCAGTGAGAGTCAGCACCTTCCGGAACTGTAGCCCAGTGAGGGTCAGCACCTTCAGGAAGAGCACCCCAGTGAGAGTCAGCACCTTCTGGACCTGCCCCCCAGTGAGAGTCAGCACCTTCAGGAACATTACGCCCAGTGAGAGTCAGCACCTCCAGGAATTTTCCCCCAGTGTGAGTCAGCACCTTCTGGACCTTTACCCTAGTGGGAGTCAGCACCTTCTGGAACTGTACCCCAGTGACAGTCAGCACCTTCAGGAACTGTACCCCAGTGAAAGTCAGCACCTTCATGAACTGTCTCCCAGTGAGAGTCCGCACCTTCAGGAACTGTACCCCAGTGAAAGTCTGCACCTTCAGTAACTGACTCCACAGTGAGAGTCAGCACCTTAAGGAACTGTCCCTCAGTGAGAGTCAGCACCTTCAGGAACTGTCTCCCAGTGAGAGTCAGCGCCTTCAGCAACTGTCCCTCAGTGAGAGTCAGCACCTTCAGGAACTGTCCATCAGTGAGCGTCAGCACCTTCAGCAACTGTACCCCAGTGAGAGTCAGCAACTTCAGGAACTGACTCCCCAGTGAGAGTTAAAACCTTCAGGAACTGTCCCTCAGTGAGAGTCAGCACCTTCAGGAACTGTACCCCAGTTAGAGTCAGCACCTTCAGGAATTATCCCCCAGTGAGATTTAGCACCTTCTGGAACTGTCTCCCTATGAGAGTCAGCACATTCAGGGCCTGTCCCCCAGTGAGAGTCAGCACCTTCAGGAACTGTACCCCAGTGAGAGTCAGCACATTCAGGAACTGTCTCCCAGTGAGAGTCGGTACCTTCAGGAACTGTACCCCAGTGAGATACGGCACCTTCAGGAACTGTACCCCAGTGAAAGTCAGCACCTTCATGAACTGTCTCCCAGTGAGAGTCAGCACCTTCAGGAACTGTACCCCAGTGAAAGTCTGCACCTTCAGTAACTGACTCCCCAGTGAGAGTCAGCACCTTCAGGAACTGTCCCTCAATGAGAGTCAGCACCTTCAGGAACTGTCTCCCAGTGAGAGTCAGAGCCTTCAGCAACTGTCCCTCAGTGAGAGTCAGCACCTTCAGGAACTGTCCCTCAGTGAGCGTCAGCACCTTCAGCAACTGTACCCCAGTGAGAGTTAGCACCTTCTGGAACTGTCTCCCTATGAGAGTCAGCACATTCAGGGCCAGTCCCCCAGTGAGAGTCAGCACCTTCAGGAACTGTACCCCAGTGAGAGTCGGTACCTTCAGGAACTGTCCCTCAGTGAGAGTCAGCACCTTCAGGAACTGTCTCCCAGTGAGAAACAGCACCTTCAGGATCTGTCCCTCAGTGAGAGTCAGCACCTTCAGGAACTGTCCCTCAGTGAGCGTCAGCACCTTCAGCAACTATACCCCAGTTAGAGTCAGCACCTTCAGGAACTGTACCCCAGTTAGAGTCAGCACCTTCAGGAATTATCCCCCAGTGAGAGTTAGCACCTTCTGGAACTGTCTCCCTATGAGAGTCAGCACATTCAGGGCCTGTCCCCCAGTGAGAGTCAGCACCTTCAGAAACTATCCCTCAGTGAGCGTCAGCACCTTCAGGAACTGTACCCCAGTTAGAGTCAGCACCTTCAGGAACTTTCCCTCAGTGAGCGTCAGCACCTTCAGCAACTGTACCCCAGTGAGAGTCAGCAACTTCAGGAACTGACTCCCCAGTGAGAGTCAACACCTTCAGGAACTGTCCGTCAGTGAGAGTCAGCACCTTCAGTAACTGTAACCCAGTTAGTGTCAGCGCCTTCAGGAACTGTCTCTCAGTGAGAGTCAGCACCTTCAGGAACTGTCCCTCAGTGAGAGTCAGCACCTTCAGGAACTGTCTCCCAGTGAGAAACAGCACCTTCAGGATCTGTCCCTCAGTGAGCGTCAGTACCTTCAGCAACTGTAGCCCAGTGAGAGTCAGCAACTTCAGGAACTGAATCCCCAGTGAAAGTCAACACCTTCAGGAACTGTCCCTCAGTGAGATTCAGCACCTTCAGTAACTGTACCTCAGTGAGAGTCAGCACCTTCAGGAACTGTACCCCAATGAGAGTCAGCACCTTCAGGAACTGTCTCCCAGTGAGAGTCGGTAGCTTCAGGACTGTACCCCAGTGAGATTCGGCACCTTCAGGAACTGTACCCCAGTGAGAGTCAGCACCGTCAGGAACTGGACCCAGTGAGATTCGGCACCTTCAGGAACTGACACCCCAGTGAGAGTCAATATCTTCAGGAACTGTCCCTCAGTGAGAGACAGCGCCTTCAGGAACTGTACCCCAGTTAGAGTCAGCACCTTCAGGAACTGTCTCCCACAGATAGTCAGCACATTCAGGGACTGTCCCCCAGTGAGAGTCGGTACCTTCAGGAACTGTAACCCAGTGAGAGTCAGCACCTCAGGAACTGTAGACCAGTGAGAGTCAGCACCTTCAGGAAGAGCACCCCAGTGAGAGTCAGCACCTTCTGGACCTGCCCCCCAGTGAGAGTCAGCACCTTCAGGAACATTACGCCCAGTGAGAGTCAGCACCTCCAGGAATTATCCCCCAGTGTGAGTCAGCACCTTCTGGACCTTTACCCTAGTGGGAGTCAGCACCTTCTGGAACTGTACCCCAGTGACAGTCAGCACCTTCAGGAACTGTACCCCAGTGAAAGTCAGCACCTTCATGAACTGTCTCCCAGTGAGAGTCAGCACCTTCAGGAACTGTACCCCAGTGAAAGTCTGCACCTTCAGTAACTGACTCCCCAGTGAGAGTCAGCACCTTCAGGAACTGTCCCTCAGTGAGAGTCAGCACCTTCAGGAACTGTCTCCCAGTGAGAGTCAGCGCCTTCAGCAACTGTCCCTCAGTGAGAGTCAGCACCTTCAGGAACTGTCCATCAGTGAGCGTCAGCACCTTCAGCAACTGTACCCCAGTGAGAGTCAGCAACTTCAGGAACTGACTCCCCAGTGAGAGTCAAAACCTTCAGGAACTGTCCCTCAGTGAGAGTCAGCACCTTCAGGAACTTTACCTCATTTAGAGTCAGCACCTTCAGGAACTGTCTCCCAGTGAGAGTCAGCACCTACAGGAACTGTCCCTCAGTGAGAGTCAGCACCTTCAGGAACTTTCCCTCAGTGAGAATCAGCACCTTCAGGAACTGTACCCCAGTTAGAGTCAGCACCTTCAGGAACTGTACCCCAGTTAGAGTCAGCACCTTCAGGAATTATCCCCGAGTGAGATTTAGCACCTTCTGGAACTGTCTCCCTATGAGAGTCAGCACATTCAGGGCCTGTCCCCCAGTGAGAGTCAGCACCTTCAGGAACTGTACCCCAGTGAGAGTCAGCACCTTCAGGAACTGTCTCCCAGTGAGAGTCGGTACCTTCAGGAACTGTACCCCAGTGAGATTCGGCACCTTCAGGAACTGTACCCCAGTGAGAGTCAGCACCGTCAGGAACTGGACCCATTGAGAATCAGCACCTTCAGGAACTGTTTCCCAGTGACTGTCAGCACCCTCACGATCTGCCCCCCCAGTGAGAGTCAGCACCATCAGGAACTGTCTCCCATTGAGAGTCAGCACCTTCAGGAACTGTACCCCAGTGAGATTCAGCGCCTTCAGGATCTGCCCCCCAGTTAGAGTCAGCACCTTCAGGAACTGTACCCCAGTGACAGTCAGCAGCTTCAGTAACTATCTCCCAGTTAGAGTCAGCAACTTCTGGAACTGTGCCCCAGTGAGAGTCACCACCTTCGGGAACTGTCACGCCATGAGAGTCAGCACATTCAGGGACTGTCCCCCGGTGAGAGTCGGTACCTTCAGGAACTGCACCCCAGTGATAGTCGGCACCTTCAGGAACTGTAGCCCAGTGAGAGTCGGCACCTTCATGAACTGTCTCCCAGTGAGAGTCAGCACCTTCAGGAACTGTACCCCAGTGAAAGTCTGCACCTTCAGTATCTGTCGCCCAGTGAGAGTCAGCACCTTCAGGAACTGACTCCCCAGTGAGAGTCAACACCTTCAGGAAAAGTCCCTCAGTGAGAGTCAGCACCTTCGGGAACTGTACCCCAGTTAGACTCAGCACCTTCATGAACTGTCTCCCAGTGAGAGTCAGCACCTTCAGGAACTGTCCCTCAGTGAGAGTCAGCACCTTCAGGAACTGTCTCCCAGTGAGAAACAGCACCTTCAGGAACTGTCCCTCAGTGAGAGTCAGCAACTTCAGGAACTGTCCCTCAGTGACCGTCAGCACCTTCAGCAACTGTACCCCAGTGAGAGTCAGCAACTTCAGGAACTGACTCCCCAGTGAGAGTCAACACCTTCAGGAACTGTCCGTCAGTGAGAGTCAGCACCTTCAGTAACTGTACCCCAGTTAGTGTCAGCGCCTTCAGGAACTGTCTCCCAGTGAGAGTCAGCACCTTCAGGAACTGTCCCTCAGTGAGAGTCAGCACCTTCAGGAACTGTCTCCCAGTGAGAGTCAGCACCTTCAGGAACTGTACCCCAGTTAGAGTCAGCACCTTCAGGAATTATCCCCCAGTGAGAGTTAGCACCTTCTGGAACTGACTCCCTGTGAGAGTCAGCACATTCAGGGCCTGTCCCCCAGTGAGAGTCAGCAGCTTCAGGAACTGTACCCCAATGAGAGTCAGCACCTTCAGGAACTGTCCCTCAGTGAGAGTCAGCACCTTCAGGAACTGTCTCCCAGTGAGAAACAGCACCTTCAGGAACTGTCCTTCAGTGAGAGTCAGAAACTTCAGGAACTGTCCCTCAGTGAGCGTCAGCACCTTCAGCAACTGTACCCCAGTGAGAGTCAGCAACTTCAGGAACTGACTCCCCAGTGAGAGTCAACACCTTCAGGAACTGTCCGTCAGTGAGAGTCAGCACCTTCAGTAACTGTACCCCAGTTAGTGTCAGCGCCTTCAGGAACTGTCTCCCAGTGAGAGTCAGCACCTTCAGGAACTGTCCCTCAGTGAGAGTCAGCACCTTCAGGAACTGTCTCCCAGTGAGAGTCAGCACCTTCAGGAACTGTCCCTCAGTGAGAGTCAGCAACTTCAGGAACGGCCTCCCAATGAGAGTCAGCACCTTCAGGAACTGTTCCCCAGTGACTGTCAGTACCCTCAGGTTTTCCCCCCCAGTGAGAGTCAGCACCTTCAGGAACTGGACCCCAGTGAGAGTCAGCACCTTCAGGAAGAGCACCCCAGTGAGAGTCAGCACCTTCTGGACCTGCCCCCCAGTGAGAGTCAGCACCTTCAGGAACTTTACGCTGGTGAGAGTCAGCACCTTCAGAACTGTCTCCCAGTGAGAGTCAGCACCTCCAGGAATTTTCCCCCAGTGAGAGTCAGCACCATCAGGAACTGTCTCCCATTGAGAGTCAGCACCTTCAGGAACTGGACCCAATGAGAGTCAGCACGTTCAGGGATTGGCCCCCAGTTAGAGTCAGCACCTTCAGGAACTGTACCCCAATGAGATTCAGCGCCTTCAGGATCTGCCCCCCAGGTAGAGTCAGCACCTTCAGGAACTGTACCCCATTGAGAGTCAGCACCTTCAGTAACTATCCCCCAGTTAGAGTCAGCACCTTCTGGAATGTGCCCCAGTGAGAGTCAGCACCTTCAGGAACTTTACGCCGGTGAGAGTCAGCACCTTCAGGAACTGTCTCCCAGTGAGAGTCAGCACCTCCAGGAATTTTCCCCCAGTGTGAGTCAGCACCTTCTGGAACTTTACCCTAGTGGGAGTCAGCACCTTCAGGAACTGTCTCCCAGTGACAGTCAGCACATTAAGGAACTGTACCCCAGTGAAAGTCTGCACGTTCAGTAACTGACTCCCCAGTGAGAGTCAGCACCTTCAGGAACTGTCCCTCAGTGAGAGTCAGCACCTTCAGGAACTGTCTCCCAGTGAGAGTCAGCACCTTCAGGAACTGTCCCTCAGTGAGAGTCAGCACCTTCAGGAACTGTACCCCAGTTAGATTCAGCACCTTCAGGAACTGTACCCCAGTTAGAGTCAGCACTTTCAGGAATTATCCCCCAGTGAGAGTTAGCACCTTCTGGAAGTGTCTCCCTATGAGAGTCAGCACATTCAGGGCCTGTCCACCAGTGAGAGTCAGCACCTTCAGAAACTGTACCCCAATGAGAGTCAGCACCTTCAGGAAGTGTCTCCCAGTGAGAGTCGGTACCTTCAGGAACTGTACCCCAGTGAGAGTCGGTAACTTCCGGAACTGGAGCCCTGCGAGAGTTGGCACCTTCAGGAATTGTCCCCCAGTGAGAGTCAGTACCTTCAGGAAATGTACCCCAGTGAGAGTCAGCACCTTCAGGGACTGGACCCAGTGAGAATCAGCACCTTCAGGAACTGTTCCCCAGTGACTGTCAGCACCCTCAGAATCTGCCCCCCCGTGAGATTCAGCACCTTCAGGAACGGCCTCCCAATGAGAGTCAGCACCTTCAGGAACTGTTCCCCAGTGACTGTCAGCACCCTCAGGTTTTCCCCCCCAGTGAGAGTCAGCACCTTCAGGAACTGGACCCCAGTGAGAGTCAGCAGCTTCAGGAAGAGCACCCCAGTGAGAGTCAGCACCTTCTGGACCTGGTCCCCAGTGAGAGTCAGCACCTTCAGGATCTTTACGCCGGTGAGAGTCAGCACCTTCAGGAACTGTCTCCCAGTGAGAGTCAGCACCTCCAGGAATTTTCCCCCAGTGTGAGTCAGCACCTTCTGGAACTTTACCCTAGTGGGAGTCAGCACCTTCTGGAACTGTACACCAGTGACAGTCAGCACCTTCAGGAACAGTACCCCAGTGACAGTCAGCACCTTCATGAACTGTCTCCCAGTGAGAGTCAGCACCTTCAGGAAGTGTACCCCAGTGAAAGTCTGCACCTTCAGTAACTGACTCCCCAGTGAGAGTCAGCACCTTCAGGAACTGTCCCTCAGTGAGAGTCAGCACCTTCAGGAACTGTCTCCCAGTGAGAGTCAGCACCTTCAGGAACTGTCCCTCAGTGAGAGTCGGCACCTTCAGGAATTGTACCCCAGTGACATTCAGCACCTTCATGAACTGTCTCCAAGTGAGAGTCAGCACTTTCAGCAACTGTACCCCGGTAAGAGTCAGCAACTTCAGGAACTGACTCCCCAGTGAGAGTCAAAACCTTCAGGAACTGTCCCTCAGTGAGAGTCAGCACCTTCAGGAACTTTACCCCATTTAGAGTCAGCACCTTCAGGAACTGTCTCCCAGTGAGAGTCAGCACCTTCAGGAACTGTCCCTCAGTGAGAGTCAGCACCTTCAGGAACTGTCCCTCAGTGAGAGTCAGCACCTTCAGGAACTGTACCCCAGTTAGAGTCAGCACCTTCAGGAACTGTACCCCAGTTAGAGTCAGCACCTTCAGGAACTATCCCCCAGTGAGAGTTAGCACCTTCTGGAACTGTCTCCCTATGAGAGTCAGCACATTCAGGGCCTGTCCCCCAGTGAGAGTCAGCACCTTCAGGAACTGTACCCCAGTGAGAGTCAGCACCTTCAGGAACTGTCTCCCAGTGAGAGTCGGTACCTTCAGGAACTGTACGCCAGTGAGATTCGGCACCTTCAGGAACTGTACCCCAGTGAGTGTCAGCACCGTCAGGAACTGGACCCAGTGAGAATCAGCACCTTCAGGAACTGTTTCCCAGTGACTGTCAGCACCCTCACGATCTGCCCCCCTGTTGAGAGTCAGCACCATCAGGAACTGTCTCCCATTGAGAGTCAGCACCTTCAGGAACTGGACCCAATGAGCGTCAGCACGTTCAGGGATTGTCCCCCAGTGAGAGTCAGCACCTTCAGGAACTGTACCCCAGTGAGATTCAGCGCCTTCAGGATCTGCCCCCCAGTTAGAGTCAGCACCTTCAGGAACTGTACCCCAGTGACAGTCAGCAGCTTCAGTAACTATCTCCCAGTTAGAGTCAGCAACTTCTGGAACTGTGCCCCAGTGAGAGTCACCACCTTCGGGAACTGTCACGCCATGAGAGTCAGCACATTCAGGGACTGTCCCCCGGTGAGAGTCGGTACCTTCAGGAACTGCACCCAAGTGATAGTCGGCACTTTCAGGAACTGTAGCCCAGTGAGAGTCGGCACCTTCATGAACTGTCTCCCAGTGAGAGTCAGCACCTTCAGGAACTGTACCCCAGTGAAAGTCTGCACATTCAGTAACTGTAGCCCAGTGAGAGTCAGCACCTTCAGGAACTGACTCCCCAGTGAGAGTCAACACCTTCAGGAAAAGTCCCTCAGTGAGAGTCAGCACCTTCGGGAACTGTACCCCAGTTAGACTCAGCACCTTCATGAACTGTCTCCCAGTGAGAGTCAGCACCTTCAGGAACTGTCCCTCAGTGAGAGTCAGCACCTTCAGGAACTGTCTCCCAGTGAGAAACAGCACCTTCAGGAACTGTCCCTCAGTGAGAGTCAGCACCTTCAGAAACTGTCCCTCAGTGACCGTCAGCACCTTCAGCAACTGTACCCCAGTGAGAGTCAGCAACTTCAGGAACTGACTCCCCAGTGAGAGTCAACACCTTCAGGAACTGTCCGTCAGTGAGAGTCAGCACCTTCAGTAACTGTACCCCAGTTAGTGTCAGCGCCTTCAGGAACTGTCTCCCAGTGAGAGTCAGCACCTTCAGGAACTGTCCCTCAGTGAGAGTCAGCACCTTCAGGAACTGTCTCCCAGTGAGAGTCAGCACCTTCAGGAACTGTACCCCAGTTAGAGTCAGCACCTTCAGGAATTATCCCCCAATGAGAGTTAGCACCTTCTGGAACTGACTCCCTATGAGAGTCAGCACACTCAGGGCCTGTCCCCCAGTGAGAGTCAGCAGCTTCAGGAACTGTACCCCAATGAGAGTCAGCACCTTCAGGAACTGTCCCTCAGTGAGAGTCAGCACCTCCAGGAACTGTCTCCCAGTGAGAAACAGCACCTTCAGGAACTGTCCTTCAGTGAGAGTCAGAACCTTCAGGAACTGTCCCTCAGTGAGCGTCAGCACCTTCAGCAACTGTACCCCAGTGAGAGTCAGCAACTTCAGGAACTGACTCCCCAGTGAGAGTCAACACCTTCAGGAACTGTCCGTCAGTGAGAGTCAGCACCTTCAGTAACTGTACCCCAGTTAGTGTCAGCGCCTTCAGGAACTGTCTCCCAGTGAGAGTCAGCACCTTCAGGAACTGTCCCTCAGTGAGAGTCAGCACCTTCAGGAACTGTCTCCCAGTGAGAGTCAGCACCTTCAGGAACTGTACCCCAGTTAGAGTCAGCACCTTCAGGAATTATCCCCCAGTGAGAGTTAGCACCTTCTGGAACTGACTCCCTATGAGAGTCAGCACACTCAGGGCCTGTCCCCCAGTGAGAGTCAGCAGCTTCAGGAACTGTACCCCAATGAGAGTCAGCACCTTCAGGAACTGTCCCTCAGTGAGAGTCAGCACCTCCAGGAACTGTCTCCCAGTGAGAAACAGCACCTTCAGGAACTGTCCTTCAGTGAGAGTCAGAACCTTCAGGAACTGTCCCTCAGTGAGCGTCAGCACCTTCAGCAACTGTACCCCAGTGAGAGTCAGCAACTTCAGGAACTGACTCCCCAGTGAGAGTCAACACCTTCAGGAACTGTCCGTCAGTGAGAGTCAGCACCTTCAGTAACTGTACCCCAGTTAGTGTCAGCGCCTTCAGGAACTGTCTCCCAGTGAGAGTCAGCACCTTCAGGAACTGTTTCCCAGTGACTGTCAGCACCCTCACGATCTGCCCCCCTGTTGAGAGTCAGCACCATCAGGAACTGTCTCCCATTGAGAGTCAGCACCTTCAGGAACTGGACCCAATGAGCGTCAGCACGTTCAAGGATTGTCCCCCAGTGGGAGTCAGCACCTTCAGGAACTGTACCCCAGTGAGATTCAGCGCCTTCAGGATCTGCCCCCCAGTTAGAGTCAGCACCTTCAGGAACTGTACCCCAGTGACAGTCAGCAGCTTCAGTAACTATCTCCCAGTTAGAGTCAGCAACTTCTGGAACTGTGCCCCAGTGAGAGTCACCACCTTCGGGAACTGTCACGCCATGAGAGTCAGCACATTCAGGGACTGTCCCCCGGTGAGAGTCGGTACCTTCAGGAACTGCACCCCAGTGAGAGTCAGCACCTTCAGGATCTGTCTCCCAGTGAGAGTCAGCACCTTCAGGAACTGTGCCCCAGTTAGAGTCAGCACCTTCAGGAATTATCCCCCAGTGAGAGTTAGCACCTTCTGGAACTGTCTCCCTATGAGAGTCAGCACATTCAGGGCCTGTCCCCCAGTGAGAGTCAGCACCTTCTGGAACTGTACCCCAATGAGAGTCAGCACCTTCAGGAACTGTCACCCAGTGAGAGTCGGTAACTTCAGGAACTGTACCCCAGTGAGATACGGCACCTTCAGGAACTGTACCCCAGTGAGTCAGCCGTCAGGAACTGGACCCAGTGAGAATCAGCACCTGCACGAACTGTTGCCCAGTGACTGTCAGCACCCTCAGGATCTGCCCCCCAGTGAGAGTCAGCACCATCAGGAACTGTCTCCCAATGAGAGTCAGCACCTTCAGGAACTGGACCCAATGAGAGTCAGTACGTTCAGGGATTGTCCCCCAGTTAGAGTCAGCACCTTCAGGAACTGTACCCCAGTGAGATTCAGCGCCTTCAGGATCTGCCCCCCAGTTAGAGTCAGCACCTTCAGGAACTGTACCCCAGTGAGAGTCAGCAGCTTCAGTAACTATCCCCCAGTTAGAGTCAGCACCTTCTGGAACTGTGCCCCAGTTAGAGTCAGCACCTCCAGGAACTGTCTCGCCATGAGAGTAAGCACATTCAGGGACTGTCCCCCAGTGACAGTCGGTACCTTCAAGAACTGCACCCCAGTGATAGTCGGCACCTTCAGGAACTGTAGCCCAGTGAGAGTCGGCACCTTCAGGACCTGTCTCCCAGTGAGAGTCGGTACCTTCAGGAACTGTACCCCAGTGAGAGTCAGCAACTTGAGGAACTGACTCCCCAGTGAGAGTCAACACCTTCAGGAACTGTCCCTCAGTGAGAGTCAGCACCTTCGGCAATTGTACACCAGTGAAGTCAGAACCTTCAGGAACTGTTACCCAGTGAGAGTCAGTACCTTTAGGAACTGTCCTTAAGTGAGAGTCAGCGCCTTCAGGAACTGTCTCCCAGTGATAGTCAGCACCTTCAGGAACTGTCCCTCAGTGAGAGTCAGCACCTTCAGGAACTGTCTCCCAGTGAGAAACAGCACCTTCAGGAACTGTCCCTCAGTGAGAGTCAGCACCTTCAGAAACTGTCCCTCAGTGACCGTCAGCACCTTCAGCAACTGTACCCCAGTGAGAGTCAGCAACTTCAGGAACTGACTCCCCAGTGAGAGTCAACACCTTCAGGAACTGTCCGTCAGTGAGAGTCAGCACCTTCAGTAACTGTACCCCAGTTAGTGTCAGCGCCTTCAGGAACTGTCTCCCAGTGAGAGTCAGCACCTTCAGGAACTGTCCCTCAGTGAGAGTCAGCACCTTCAGGAACTGTCTCCCAGTGAGAGTCAGCACCTTCAGGAACTGTACCCCAGTTAGAGTCAGCACCTTCAGGAATTATCCCCCAGTGAGAGTTAGCACCTTCTGGAACTGACTCCCTATGAGAGTCAGCACACTCAGGGCCTGTCCCCCAGTGAGAGTCAGCAGCTTCAGGAACTGTACCCCAATGAGAGTCAGCACCTTCAGGAACTGTCCCTCAGTGAGAGTCAGCACCTCCAGGAACTGTCTCCCAGTGAGAAACAGCACCTTCAGGAACTGTCCTTCAGTGAGAGTCAGAACCTTCAGGAACTGTCCCTCAGTGAGCGTCAGCACCTTCAGCAACTGTACCCCAGTGAGAGTCAGCAACTTCAGGAACTGACTCCCCAGTGAGAGTCAACACCTTCAGGAACTGTCCGTCAGTGAGAGTCAGCACCTTCAGTAACTGTACCCCAGTTAGTGTCAGCGCCTTCAGGAACTGTCTCCCAGTGAGAGTCAGCACCTTCAGGAACTGTTTCCCAGTGACTGTCAGCACCCTCACGATCTGCCCCCCTGTTGAGAGTCAGCACCATCAGGAACTGTCTCCCATTGAGAGTCAGCACCTTCAGGAACTGGACCCAATGAGCGTCAGCACGTTCAAGTATTGTCCCCCAGTGGGAGTCAGCACCTTCAGGAACTGTACCCCAGTGAGATTCAGCGCCTTCAGGATCTGCCCCCCAGTTAGAGTCAGCACCTTCAGGAACTGTACCCCAGTGACAGTCAGCAGCTTCAGTAACTATCTCCCAGTTAGAGTCAGCAACTTCTGGAACTGTGCCCCAGTGAGAGTCACCACCTTCGGGAACTGTCAGGCCATGAGAGTCAGCACATTCAGGGACTGTCCCCCGGTGAGAGTCGGTACCTTCAGGAATTGCACCCCAATGAGAGTCAGCACCTTCAGGAACTGTCTCCCAGTGAGAGTCGGTAGCTTCAGGAACTGTACCAAAGTGAGATACGGCACCTTCAGGAACTGTACCCCAGTGAGAGTCAGCCATCAGGAACTGGACCCAGTGAGAATCAGCACCTGCACGAACTGTTGCCCAGTGACTGTCAGCACCCTCAGGATCTGCCCCCCAGTGAGAGTCAGCACCATCAGGAACTGTCTCCCATTGAGAGTCAGCACCTTCAGGAACTGGACCCAATGAGAGTCAGCACGTTCAGGGATTGTCCCCCAGTTAGAGTCAGCACCTTCAGGAACTGTACCCCAATGAGATTCAGCGCCTTCAGGATCTGCCCCCCAGTTAGAGTCAGCACCTTCAGGAACTTTCCCTCAGTGAGCGTCAGCACCTTCAGCAACTGTACCCCAGTGAGAGTCAGCAACTTCAGGAACTGACTCCCCAGTGAGAGTCAACACCTTCAGGAACTGTCCGTCAGTGAGAGTCAGCACCTTCAGTAACTGTAACCCAGTTAGTGTCAGCGCCTTCAGGAACTGTCTCTCAGTGAGAGTCAGCACCTTCAGGAACTGTCCCTCAGTGAGAGTCAGCACCTTCAGGAACTGTCTCCCAGTGAGAAACAGCACCTTCAGGATCTGTCCCTCAGTGAGCGTCAGTACCTTCAGCAACTGTAGCCCAGTGAGAGTCAGCAACTTCAGGAACTGAATCCCCAGTGAAAGTCAACACCTTCAGGAACTGTCCCTCAGTGAGATTCAGCACCTTCAGTAACTGTACCTCAGTGAGAGTCAGCACCTTCAGGAACTGTCTCCCAGTGAGAGTCAGCACCTTCAGGAACTGTCCCTCAGTGAGAGTCAGCACCTTCAGGAACTGTCTCCCAGTGAGAAACAGCACCTTCAGGATCTGTCCCTCAGTGAGCGTCAGTACCTTCAGCAACTGTAGCCCAGTGAGAGTCAGCAACTTCAGGAACTGAATCCCCAGTGAAAGTCAACACCTTCAGGAACTGTCCCTCAGTGAGATTCAGCACCTTCAGTAACTGTACCTCAGTGAGAGTCAGCACCTTCAGGAACTGTCTCCCAGTGAGAGTCAGCACCTTCAGGAACTGTCCCTCAGTGAGAGTCAGCACCTTCAGGAACTGTCTCCCAGTGAGAGTCAGCACCTTCATGAACTGTACCCCAGTTAGAGTCAGCACCTTCAGGAATTATCCCCCAGTGAGAGTTAGCACCTTCTGGAACTGCCTCCCTATGAGAGTCAGCACTTTCAGGGCCTGTCCCCCAGTGAGAGTCAGCACCTTCAGGAACTGTACCCCAATGAGAGTCAGCACCTTCAGGAACTGTCTCCCAGTGAGAGTCGGTAGCTTCAGGACTGTACCCCAGTGAGATTCGGCACCTTCAGGAACTGTACCCCAGTGAGAGTCAGCACCGTCAGGAACTGGACCCAGTGAGATTCGGCACCTTCAGGAACTGACACCCCAGTGAGAGTCAATATCTTCAGGAACTGTCCCTCAGTGAGAGACAGCGCCTTCAGGAACTGTACCCCAGTTAGAGTCAGCACCTTCAGGAACTGTCTCCCACAGATAGTCAGCACATTCAGGGACTGTCCCCCAGTGAGAGTCGGTACCTTCAGGAACTGTAACCCAGTGAGAGTCAGCACCTTCCGGAACTGTAGACCAGTGAGAGTCAGCACCTTCAGGAAGAGCACCCCAGTGAGAGTCAGCACCTTCTGGACCTGCCCCCCAGTGAGAGTCAGCACCTTCAGGAACATTACGCCCAGTGAGAGTCAGCACCTCCAGGAATTATCCCCCAGTGTGAGTCAGCACCTTCTGGACCTTTACCCTAGTGGGAGTCAGCACCTTCTGGAACTGTACCCCAGTGACAGTCAGCACCTTCAGGAACTGTACCCCAGTGAAAGTCAGCACCTTCATGAACTGTCTCCCAGTGAGAGTCAGCACCTTCAGGAACTGTACCCCAGTGAAAGTCTGCACCTTCAGTAACTGACTCCCCAGTGAGAGTCAGCACCTTCAGGAACTGTCCCTCAGTGAGAGTCAGCACCTTCAGGAACTGTCTCCCAGTGAGAGTCAGCGCCTTCAGCAACTGTCCCTCAGTGAGAGTCAGCACCTTCAGGAACTGTCCATCAGTGAGCGTCAGCACCTTCAGCAACTGTACCCCAGTGAGAGTCAGCAACTTCAGGAACTGACTCCCCAGTGAGAGTCAAAACCTTCAGGAACTGTCCCTCAGTGAGAGTCAGCACCTTCAGGAACTTTACCTCATTTAGAGTCAGCACCTTCAGGAACTGTCTCCCAGTGAGAGTCAGCACCTTCAGGAACTGTCCCTCAGTGAGAGTCAGCACCTTCAGGAACTTTCCCTCAGTGAGAATCAGCACCTTCAGGAACTGTACCCCAGTTAGAGTCAGCACCTTCAGGAACTGTACCCCAGTTAGAGTCAGCACCTTCAGGAATTATCCCCCAGTGAGATTTAGCACCTTCTGGAACTGTCTCCCTATGAGAGTCAGCACATTCAGGAACTGTACCCCAGTGAGATTCGGCACCTTCAGGAACTGTACCCCAGTGAGAGTCAGCACCGTCAGGAACTGGACCCATTGAGAATCAGCACCTTCAGGAACTGTTTCCCAGTGACTGTCAGCACCCTCACGATCTGCCCCCCCAGTGAGAGTCAGCACCATCAGGAACTGTCTCCCATTGAGAGTCAGCACCTTCAGGAACTGTACCCCAGTGAGATTCAGCGCCTTCAGGATCTGCCCCCCAGTTAGAGTCAGCACCTTCAGGAACTGTACCCCAGTGACAGTCAGCAGCTTCAGTAACTATCTCCCAGTTAGAGTCAGCAACTTCTGGAACTGTGCCCCAGTGAGAGTCACCACCTTCGGGAACTGTCACGCCATGAGAGTCAGCACATTCAGGGACTGTCCCCCGGTGAGAGTCGGTACCTTCAGGAACTGCACCCCAGTGATAGTCGGCACCTTCAGGAACTGTAGCCCAGTGAGAGTCGGCACCTTCATGAACTGTCTCCCAGTGAGAGTCAGCACCTTCAGGAACTGTACTCCAGTGAAAGTCTGCACCTTCAGTATCTGTCGCCCAGTGAGAGTCAGCACCTTCAGGAACTGACTCCCCAGTGAGAGTCAACACCTTCAGGAAAAGTCCCTCAGTGAGAGTCAGCACCTTCGGGAACTGTACCCCAGTTAGACTCAGCACCTTCATGAACTGTCTCCCAGTGAGAGTCAGCACCTTCAGGAACTGTCCCTCAGTGAGAGTCAGCACCTTCAGGAACTGTCTCCCAGTGAGAAACAGCACCTTCAGGAACTGTCCCTCAGTGAGAGTCAGCACCTTCAGGAACTGTCCCTCAGTGACCGTCAGCACCTTCAGCAACTGTACCCCAGTGAGAGTCAGCAACTTCAGGAACTGACTCCCAAGTGAGAGTCAACACCTTCAGGAACTGTCCCTCAGTGAGAGTCAGCACCTTCGGGAACTGTACCCCAGTTAGACTCAGCACCTTCATGAACTGTCTCCCAGTGAGAGTCAGCACCTTCAGGAACTGTCCCTCAGTGAGAGTCAGCACCTTCAGGAACTGTCTCCCAGTGAGAAACAGCACCTTCAGGAACTGTCCCTCAGTGAGAGTCAGCACCTTCAGGAACTGTACCCCAGTGAGAGTCAGCAACTTCAGGAACTGACTCCCAAGTGAGAGTCAACACCTTCAGGAACTCTCCGTCAGTGAGAGTCAGCACCTTCAGTAACTGTACCCCAGTTAGTGTCAGCGCCTTCAGGAACTGTCTCCCAGTGAGAGTCAGCACCTTCAGGAACTGTCCCTCAGTGAGAGTCAGCACCTTCAGGAACTGTCTCCCAGTGAGAGTCAGCACCTTCAGGAACTGTACCCCAGTTAGAGTCAGCACCTTCAGGAATTATCCCCCAGTGAGAGTTAGCACCTTCTGGAACTGACTCCCTGTGAGAGTCAGCACATTCAGGGCCTGTCCCCCAGTGAGAGTCAGCAGCTTCAGGAACTGTACCCCAATGAGAGTCAGCACCTTCAGGAACTGTCCCTCAGTGAGAGTCAGCACCTTCAGGAACTGTCTCCCAGTGAGAAACAGCACCTTCAGGAACTGTCCTTCAGTGAGAGTCAGAAACTTCAGGAACTGTCCCTCAGTGAGCGTCAGCACCTTCAGCAACTGTACCCCAGTGAGAGTCAGCAACTTCAGGAACTGACTCCCCAGTGAGAGTCAACACCTTCAGGAACTGTCCGTCAGTGAGAGTCAGCACCTTCAGTAACTGTACCCCAGTTAGTGTCAGCGCCTTCAGGAACTGTCTCCCAGTGAGAGTCAGCACCTTCAGGAACTGTCCCTCAGTGAGAGTCAGCACCTTCAGGAACTGTCTCCCAGTGAGAGTCAGCACCTTCAGGAACTGTCCCTCAGTGAGAGTCAGCAACTTCAGGAACGGCCTCCCAATGAGAGTCAGCACCTTCAGGAACTGTTCCCCAGTGACTGTCAGTACCCTCAGGTTTTTCCCCCCAGTGAGAGTCAGCACCTTCAGGAACTGGACCCCAGTGAGAGTCAGCACCTTCAGGAAGAGCACCCCAGTGAGAGTCAGCACCTTCTGGACCTGCCCCCCAGTGAGAGTCAGCACCTTCAGGAACTTTACGCTGGTGAGAGTCAGCACCTTCAGAACTGTCTCCCAGTGAGAGTCAGCACCTCCAGGAATTTTCCCCCAGTGAGAGTCAGCACCATCAGGAACTGTCTCCCATTGAGAGTCAGCACCTTCAGGAACTGGACCCAATGAGAGTCAGCACGTTCAGGGATTGGCCCCCAGTTAGAGTCAGCACCTTCAGGAACTGTACCCCAATGAGAGTCAGCGCCTTCAGGATCTGCCCCCCAGGTAGAGTCAGCACCTTCAGGAACTGTACCCCATTGAGAGTCAGCACCTTCAGTAACTATCCCCCAGTTAGAGTCAGCACCTTCTGGAATGTGCCCCAGTGAGAGTCAGCACCTTCAGGAACTTTACGCCGGTGAGAGTCAGCACCTTCAGGAACTGTCTCCCAGTGAGAGTCAGCACCTCCAGGAATTTTCCCCCAGTGTGAGTCAGCACCTTCTGGAACTTTACCCTAGTGGGAGTCAGCACCTTCAGGAACTGTCTCCCAGTGACAGTCAGCACATTAAGGAACTGTACCCCAGTGAAAGTCTGCACGTTCAGTAACTGACTCCCCAGTGAGAGTCAGCACCTTCAGGAACTGTCCCTCAGTGAGAGTCAGCACCTTCAGGAACTGTCTCCCAGTGAGAGTCAGCACCTTCAGGAACTGTCCCTCAGTGAGAGTCAGCACCTTCAGGAACTGTACCCCAGTTAGATTCAGCACCTTCAGGAACTGTACCCCAGTTAGAGTCAGCACTTTCAGGAATTATCCCCCAGTGAGAGTTAGCACCTTCTGGAAGTGTCTCCCTATGAGAGTCAGCACATTCAGGGCCTGTCCACCAGTGAGAGTCAGCACCTTCAGAAACTGTACCCCAATGAGAGTCAGCACCTTCAGGAACTGTCTCCCAGTGAGAGTCGGTACCTTCAGGAACTGTACCCCAGTGAGAGTCGGTACCTTCCGGAACTGGAGGCCTGCGAGAGTTGGCACCTTCAGGAATTGTCCCCCAGTGAGAGTCAGTACCTTCAGGAAATGTACCCCAGTGAGAGTCAGCACCTTCAGGGACTGGACCCAGTGAGAATCAGCACCTTCAGGAACTGTTCCCCAGTGACTGTCAGCACCCTCAGAATCTGCCCCCCCGTGAGATTCAGCACCTTCAGGAACGGCCTCCCAATGAGAGTCAGCACCTTCAGGAACTGTTCCCCAGTGACTGTCAGCACCCTCAGGTTTTCCCCCCCCAGTGAGAGTCAGCACCTTCAGGAACTGGACCCCAGTGAGAGTCAGCACCTTCAGGAAGAGCACCCCAGTGAGAGTCAGCACCTTCTGGACCTGGTCCCCAGTGAGAGTCAGCACCTTCAGGATCTTTACGCCGGTGAGAGTCAGCACCTTCAGGAACTGTCTCCCAGTGAGAGTCAGCACCTCCAGGAATTTTCCCCCAGTGTGAGTCAGCACCTTCTGGAACTTTACCCTAGTGGGAGTCAGCACCTTCTGGAACTGTACACCAGTGACAGTCAGCACCTTCAGGAACTGTACCCCAGTGACAGTCAGCACCTTCATGAACTGTCTCCCAGTGAGAGTCAGCACCTTCAGGAAGTGTACCCCAGTGAAAGTCTGCACCTTCAGTAACTGACTCCCCAGTGAGAGTCAGCACCTTCAGGAACTGTCCCTCAGTGAGAGTCAGCACCTTCAGGAACTGTCTCCCAGTGAGAGTCAGCACCTTCAGGAACTGTCCCTCAGTGAGAGTCGGCACCTTCAGGAATTGTACCCCAGTGACATTCAGCACCTTCATGAACTGTCTCCAAGTGAGAGTCAGCACTTTCAGCAACTGTACCCCGGTAAGAGTCAGCAACTTCAGGAACTGACTCCCCAGTGAGAGTCAAAACCTTCAGGAACTGTCCCTCAGTGAGAGTCAGCACCTTCAGGAACTTTACCCCATTTAGAGTCAGCACCTTCAGGAACTGTCTCCCAGTGAGAGTCAGCACCTTCAGGAACTGTCCCTCAGTGAGAGTCAGCACCTTCAGGAACTGTCCCTCAGTGAGAGTCAGCACCTTCAGGAACTGTACCCCAGTTAGAGTCAGCACCTTCAGGAACTGTACCCCAGTTAGAGTCAGCACCTTCAGGAACTATCCCCCAGTGAGAGTTAGCACCTTCTGGAACTGTCTCCCTATGAGAGTCAGCACATTCAGGGCCTGTCCCCCAGTGAGAGTCAGCACCTTCAGGAACTGTACCCCAGTGAGAGTCAGCACCTTCAGGAACTGTCTCCCAGTGAGAGTCGGTACCTTCAGGAACTGTGCCCCAGTGAGATTCGGCACCTTCAGGAACTGTACCCCAGTGAGTGTCAGCACCGTCAGGAACTGGACCCAGTGAGAATCAGCACCTTCAGGAACTGTTTCCCATTGACTGTCAGCACCCTCACGATCTGCCCCCCTGTTGAGAGTCAGCACCATCAGGAACTGTCTCCCATTGAGAGTCAGCACCTTCAGGAACTGGACCCAATGAGTGTCAGCACGTTCAGGGATTGTCCCCCAGTGAGAGTCAGCACCTTCAGGAACTGTACCCCAGTGAGATTCAGCGCCTTCAGGATCTGCCCCCCAGTTAGAGTCAGCACCTTCAGGAACTGTACCCCAGTGACAGTCAGCAGCTTCAGTAACTATCTCCCAGTTAGAGTCAGCAACTTCTGGAACTGTGCCCCAGTGAGAGTCACCACCTTCGGGAACTGTCACGCCATGAGAGTCAGCACATTCAGGGACTGTCCCCCGGTGAGAGTCGGTACCTTCAGGAACTGCACCCAAGTGATAGTCGGCACTTTCAGGAACTGTAGCCCAGTGAGAGTCGGCACCTTCATGAACTGTCTCCCAGTGAGAGTCAGCACCTTCAGGAACTGTACCCCAGTGAAAGTCTGCACATTCAGTAACTGTAGCCCAGTGAGAGTCAGCACCTTCAGGAACTGACTCCCCAGTGAGAGTCAACACCTTCAGGAAAAGTCCCTCAGTGAGAGTCAGCACCTTCGGGAACTGTACCCCAGTTAGACTCAGCACCTTCATGAACTGTCTCCCAGTGAGAGTCAGCACCTTCAGGAACTGTCCCTCAGTGAGAGTCAGCACCTTCAGGAACTGTCTCCCAGTGAGAAACAGCACCTTCAGGAACTGTCCCTCAGTGAGAGTCAGCACCTTCAGAAACTGTCCCTCAGTGACCGTCAGCACCTTCAGCAACTGTACCCCAGTGAGAGTCAGCAACTTCAGGAACTGACTCCCCAGTGAGAGTCAACACCTTCAGGAACTGTCCGTCAGTGAGAGTCAGCACCTTCAGTAACTGTACCCCAGTTAGTGTCAGCGCCTTCAGGAACTGTCTCCCAGTGAGAGTCAGCACCTTCAGGAACTGTCCCTCAGTGAGAGTCAGCACCTTCAGGAACTGTCTCCCAGTGAGAGTCAGCACCTTCAGGAACTGTACCCCAGTTAGAGTCAGCACCTTCAGGAATTATCCCCCAGTGAGAGTTAGCACCTTCTGGAACTGACTCCCTATGAGAGTCAGCACACTCAGGGCCTGTCCCCCAGTGAGAGTCAGCAGCTTCAGGAACTGTACCCCAATGAGAGTCAGCACCTTCAGGAACTGTCCCTCAGTGAGAGTCAGCACCTCCAGGAACTGTCTCCCAGTGAGAAACAGCACCTTCAGGAACTGTCCTTCAGTGAGAGTCAGAACCTTCAGGAACTGTCCCTCAGTGAGCGTCAGCACCTTCAGCAACTGTACCCCAGTGAGAGTCAGCAACTTCAGGAACTGACTCCCCAGTGAGAGTCAACACCTTCAGGAACTGTCCGTCAGTGAGAGTCAGCACCTTCAGTAACTGTACCCCAGTTAGTGTCAGCGCCTTCAGGAACTGTCTCCCAGTGAGAGTCAGCACCTTCAGGAACTGTTTCCCAGTGACTGTCAGCACCCTCACGATCTGCCCCCCTGTTGAGAGTCAGCACCATCAGGAACTGTCTCCCATTGAGAGTCAGCACCTTCAGGAACTGGACCCAATGAGCGTCAGCACGTTCAAGGATTGTCCCCCAGTGGGAGTCAGCACCTTCAGGAACTGTACCCCAGTGAGATTCAGCGCCTTCAGGATCTGCCCCCCAGTTAGAGTCAGCACCTTCAGGAACTGTACCCCAGTGACAGTCAGCAGCTTCAGTAACTATCTCCCAGTTAGAGTCAGCAACTTCTGGAACTGTGCCCCAGTGAGAGTCACCACCTTCGGGAACTGTCACGCCATGAGAGTCAGCACATTCAGGGACTGTCCCCCGGTGAGAGTCGGTACCTTCAGGAACTGCACCCCAGTGAGAGTCAGCACCTTCAGGATCTGTCTCCCAGTGAGAGTCAGCACCTTCAGGAACTGTGCCCCAGTTAGAGTCAGCACCTTCAGGAATTATCCCCCAGTGAGAGTTAGCACCTTCTGGAACTGTCTCCCTATGAGAGTCAGCACATTCAGGGCCTGTCCCCCAGTGAGAGTCAGCACCTTCTGGAACTGTACCCCAATGAGAGTCAGCACCTTCAGGAACTGTCACCCAGTGAGAGTCGGTAACTTCAGGAACTGTACCCCAGTGAGATACGGCACCTTCAGGAACTGTACCCCAGTGAGAGTCAGCCGTCAGGAACTGGACCCAGTGAGAATCAGCACCTGCACGAACTGTTGCCCAGTGACTGTCAGCACCCTCAGGATCTGCCCCCCAGTGAGAGTCAGCACCATCAGGAACTGTCTCCCAATGAGAGTCAGCACCTTCAGGAACTGGACCCAATGAGAGTCAGTACGTTCAGGGATTGTCCCCCAGTTAGAGTCAGCACCTTCAGGAACTGTACCCCAGTGAGATTCAGCGCCTTCAGGATCTGCCCCCCAGTTAGAGTCAGCACCTTCAGGAACTGTACCCCAGTGAGAGTCAGCAGCTTCAGTAACTATCCCCCAGTTAGAGTCAGCACCTTCTGGAACTGTGCCCCAGTTAGAGTCAGCACCTCCAGGAACTGTCTCGCCATGAGAGTAAGCACATTCAGGGACTGTCCCCCAGTGACAGTCGGTACCTTCAAGAACTGCACCCCAGTGATAGTCGGCACCTTCAGGAACTGTAGCCCAGTGAGAGTCGGCACCTTCAGGACCTGTCTCCCAGTGAGAGTCGGTACCTTCAGGAACTGTACCCCAGTGAGAGTCAGCAACTTGAGGAACTGACTCCCCAGTGAGAGTCAACACCTTCAGGAACTGTCCCTCAGTGAGAGTCAGCACCTTCGGCAATTGTACACCAGTGAAGTCAGAACCTTCAGGAACTGTTTCCCAGTGAGAGTCAGTACCTTTAGGAACTGTCCTTAAGTGAGAGTCAGCGCCTTCAGGAACTGTCTCCCAGTGATAGTCAGCACCTTCAGGAACTGTCCCTCAGTGAGAGTCAGCACCTTCAGGAACTGTCTCCCAGTGAGAAACAGCACCTTCAGAAACTGTCCCTCAGTGACCGTCAGCACCTTCAGCAACTGTACCCCAGTGAGAGTCAGCAACTTCAGGAACTGACTCCCCAGTGAGAGTCAACACCTTCAGGAACTGTCCGTCAGTGAGAGTCAGCACCTTCAGTAACTGTACCCCAGTTAGTGTCAGCGCCTTCAGGAACTGTCTCCCAGTGAGAGTCAGCACCTTCAGGAACTGTCCCTCAGTGAGAGTCAGCACCTTCAGGAACTGTCTCCCAGTGAGAGTCAGCACCTTCAGGAACTGTACCCCAGTTAGAGTCAGCACCTTCAGGAATTATCCCCCAGTGAGAGTTAGCACCTTCTGGAACTGACTCCCTATGAGAGTCAGCACACTCAGGGCCTGTCCCCCAGTGAGAGTCAGCAGCTTCAGGAACTGTACCCCAATGAGAGTCAGCACCTTCAGGAACTGTCCCTCAGTGAGAGTCAGCACCTCCAGGAACTGTCTCCCAGTGAGAAACAGCACCTTCAGGAACTGTCCTTCAGTGAGAGTCAGAACCTTCAGGAACTGTCCCTCAGTGAGCGTCAGCACCTTCAGCAACTGTACCCCAGTGAGAGTCAGCAACTTCAGGAACTGACTCCCCAGTGAGAGTCAACACCTTCAGGAACTGTCCGTCAGTGAGAGTCAGCACCTTCAGTAACTGTACCCCAGTTAGTGTCAGCGCCTTCAGGAACTGTCTCCCAGTGAGAGTCAGCACCTTCAGGAACTGTTTCCCAGTGACTGTCAGCACCCTCACGATCTGCCCCCCTGTTGAGAGTCAGCACCATCAGGAACTGTCTCCCATTGAGAGTCAGCACCTTCAGGAACTGGACCCAATGAGCGTCAGCACGTTCAAGGATTGTCCCCCAGTGGGAGTCAGCACCTTCAGGAACTGTACCCCAGTGAGATTCAGCGCCTTCAGGATCTGCCCCCCAGTTAGAGTCAGCACCTTCAGGAACTGTACCCCAGTGACAGTCAGCAGCTTCAGTAACTATCTCCCAGTTAGAGTCAGCAACTTCTGGAACTGTGCCCCAGTGAGAGTCACCACCTTCGGGAACTGTCACGCCATGAGAGTCAGCACATTCAGGGACTGTCCCCCGGTGAGAGTCGGTACCTTCAGGAACTGCACCCCAATGAGAGTCAGCACCTTCAGGAACTGTCTCCCAGTGAGAGTCGGTAGCTTCAGGAACTGTACCAAAGTGAGATACGGCACCTTCAGGAACTGTACCCCAGTGAGAGTCAGCCATCAGGAACTGGACCCAGTGAGAATCAGCACCTGCACGAACTGTTGCCCAGTGACTGTCAGCACCCTCAGGATCTGCCCCCCAGTGAGAGTCAGCACCATCAGGAACTGTCTCCCATTGAGAGTCAGCACCTTCAGGAACTGGACCCAATGAGAGTCAGCACGTTCAGGGATTGTCCCCCAGTTAGAGTCAGCACCTTCAGGAACTGTACCCCAATGAGATTCAGCGCCTTCAGGATCTGCCCCCCAGGTAGAGTCAGCACCTTCAGGAACTGTACCCCAGTGAGAGTCAGCACCTTCAGTAACTATCCCCCAGTTAGAGTCAGCACCTTCTGGAATGTGCCCCAGTGAGAGTCAGCACCTTCAGGAACTTTACGCCGGTGAGAGTCAGCACCTTCAGGAACTGTCTCCCAGTGACAGTCAGCACCTTAAGGAACTGTACCCCAGTGAAAGTCTGCACGTTCAGTAACTGACTCCCCAGTGAGAGTCAGCACCTTCAGGAACTGTCCCTCAGTGAGAGCCAGCACCTTCAGGAACTGTACCCCAGTTAGATTCAGCACCTTCAGGAACTGTACCCCAGTTAGAGTCAGCACTTTCAGGAATTATCCCCCAGTGAGAGTTAGCACCTTCTGGAAGTGTCTCCCTATGAGAGTCAGCACATTCAGGGCCTGTCCACCAGTGAGAGTCAGCACCTTCAGAAACTGTACCCCAATGAGAGTCAGCACCTTCAGGAACTGTCTCCCAGTGAGAGTCGGTACCTTCAGGAACTGTACCCCAGTGAGAGTCGGTACCTTCCGGAACTGGAGCCCTGCGAGAGTTGGCACCTTCAGGAATTGTCCCCCAGTGAGAGTCGGTACCTTCAGGAAATGTACCCCAGTGAAAGTCAGCACCTTCAGGGACTGGACCCAGTGAGAATCAGCACCTTCAGGAACTGTTCCCCAGTGACTGTCAGCACCCTCAGAATCTGCCCCCCCCGTGAGATTCAGCACCTTCAGGAACGGCCTCCCAATGAGAGTCAGCACCTTCAGGAACTGTTCCCCAGTGACTGTCAGCACCCTCAGGTTTTCCCCCCCAGTGAGAGTCAGCACCTTCAGGAACTGGACCCCAGTGAGAGTCAGCACCTTCAGGAAGAGCACCCCAGTGAGAGTCAGCACCTTCTGGACCTGGTCCCCAGTGAGAGTCAGCACCTTCAGGATCTTTACGCCGGTGAGAGTCAGCACCTTCAGGAACTGTCTCCCAGTGAGAGTCAGCACCTCCAGGAATTTTCCCCCAGTGTGAGTCAGCACCTTCTGGAACTTTACCCTAGTGGGAGTCAGCACCTTCTGGAACTGTACCCCAGTGACAGTCAGCACCTTCAGGAACTGTACCCCAGTGACAGTCAGCACCTTCATGAACTGTACCCCAGTGAGAGTCAGCACCTTCAGGAAGTGTACCCCAGTGAAAGTCAGCACCTTCAGGGACTGGACCCAGTGAGAATCAGCACCTTCAGGAACTGTTCCCCAGTGACTGTCAGCACCCTCAGTGACTGTCTCCCAATGAGAGTCAGCACCTTCAGGAACTGTCCCTCAGTGAGAGTCGGCACCTTCAGGAACTGTACCCCAGTGACATTCAGCACCTTCATGAACTGTCTCCAAGTGAGAGTCAGCACTTTCAGCAACTGTACCCCGGTAAGAGTCAGCAACTTGAGGAACTGACTCCCCAGTGAGAGTCAAAACCTTCAGGAACTGTCCCTCAGTGAGAGTCAGCACCTTCAGGAACTTTAACCCATTTAGAGTCAGCACCTTCAGGAACTGTCTCCCAGTGAGAGTCAGCACCTTCAGGAACTGTCCCTCAGTGAGAGTCAGCACCTTCAGGAACTGTCCCTCAGTGAGAGTCAGCACCTTCAGGAACTGTACCCCAGTTAGAGTCAGCACCTTCAGGAACTGTACCCCAGTTAGAGTCAGCACCTTCAGGAATTATCCCCCAGTGAGAGTTAGCACTTTCTGGAACTGTCTCCCTATGAGAGTCAGCACATTCAGGGCCTGTCCCCCAGTGAGAGTCAGCACCTTCAGGAACTGTACCCCAGTGAGAGTCAGCACCTTCAGGAACTGTCTCCCAGTGAGAGTCGGTACCTTCAGGAACTGTACCCCAGTGAGATTCGGCACCTTCAGGAACTGTACCCCAGTGAGAGTCAGCACCGTCAGGAACTGGACCCAGTGAGAATCAGCACCTTCAGGAACTGTTTCCCAGTGACTGTCAGCACCCTCACGATCTGCCCCCCTGTTGAGAGTCAGCACCATCAAGAACTGTCTCCCATTGAGAGTCAGCACCTTCAGGAAATGGACCCAATGAGCGTCAGCACGTTCAGGGATTGTCCCCCAGTGAGAGTCAGCACCTTCAGGAACTGTACCCCAGTGAGATTCAGCGCCTTCAGGATCTGCCCCCCAGTTAGAGTCAGCACCTTCAGGAACTGTACCCCAGTGACAGTCAGCAGCTTCAGTAACTATCTCCCAGTTAGAGTCAGCAACTTCTGGAACTGTGCCCCAGTGAGAGTCACCACCTTCGGGAACTGTCACGCCATGAGAGTCAGCACATTCAGGGACTGTCCCCCGGTGAGAGTCGGTACCTTCAGGAACTGCACCCCAGTGATAGTCGGCACCTTCAGGAACTGTAGCCCAGTGAGAGCCGGCACCTTCATGAACTGTCTCCCAGTGAGAGTCAGCACCTTCAGGAACTGTACCCCAGTGAAAGTCTGCACCTTCAGTAACTGTAGCCCAGTGAGAGTCAGCACCTTCAGGAACTGACTCCCCAGTGAGAAACAGCACCTTCAGGAACTGTCCTTCAGTGAGAGTCAGCACCTTCAGGAACTGTCCCTCAGTGACCGTCAGCACCATCAGCAACTGTACCCCAGTGAGAGTCAGCAACTTCAGGAACTGACTCCCCAGTGAGAGTCAACACCTTCAGGAACTGTCCGTGAGTGAGAGTCAGCACCTTCAGTAACTGTACCCCAGTTAGTGTCAGCGCCTTCAGGAACTGTCTCCCAGTGAGAGTCAGCACCTTCAGGAACTGTCCCTCAGTGAGAGTCAGCACCTTCAGGATCTGTCTCCCAGTGAGAGTCAGCACCTTCAGGAACTGTGCCCCAGTTAGAGTCAGCACCTTCAGGAATTATCCCCCAGTGAGAGTTAGCACCTTCTGGAACTGTCTCCCTATGAGAGTCAGCACATTCAGGGCCTGTCCCCCAGTGAGAGTCAGCACCTTCAGGAACTGTACCCCAATGAGAGTCAGCACCTTCAGGAACTGTCACCCAGTGAGAGTCGGTACCTTCAGGAACTGTACCCCAGTGAG